>NC_068987.1:65346345-65353760 GCF_001194135.2 Octopus bimaculoides | reverse complement strand
ACACACACACACACACACACACACACACACACAATATATATATATGTATGTATGTATGTATGTATGTATGTATGCATGTATGCAGTTGTGTTGTGTTCTTGAGAACTTTATTTCACATTGCTCCAATTCTCTCAGCTGTAGAAATGAATTGCGACGTCACTGGTACCAAGCTGTATCGGCCTTTGCCTTTCCCTTGGATAACGTCGGTTGTGTGGAGAGGGGAATCTGGTATGCACGGGCGACTGCTGGTCTTCCATAAAGAACCTTGTTCGGACTTGTGACTCGGAGCGTAACTTTCTAGGTGCAATCCTATGGTCATACATGACCGAAGGGTGTTTTTACCCTTTATATTTTTGTACGTCCATCCGTCCATCCATCCATCCATCCATCCATCCATCTAACCACACACACACATACATGCATACACGCACACATACATACATACATACATACATACATGCGGGTGTGATCTTTATGTTTGTGTTTGTCTCACACCTCACACTGCTTAGCAAGGGGTGTTAGTTGGTTTACATCCTCATAATATTATCTATTCGCCAAACAAATTCTTTAAGATAAGTACTGGGATTCGATTTATTTGACCAAACCATTCAAGATGGTGCCCCAGCATGGACTCTATCCAATGACTGAAGCATTAGATAGAATGATAAAAGGTATATCTATTCAGATGCCAAATGAAAAGGCAATCTGGACATATTAGAGTATATTGTATAATATTGATGCATAACTAATCAAATATCGATCTAACGTGTTCTGATTCTGATTGCTCACATTTGCATAAGGTCACGGATTGGTGGTGGTGGTGGTGGTGGTGGAGATATATAATCAATTTAATCGATTATAAAACAATCGATTTAAGACATATGCAGGTGCATGTCTGGTTTGATTGGCTCACATATAATGCAAAACCCTGCTTTTTAAAAGCCCCTTCGTCTCCACCCCTACCACCACTACCACTACCACCACCACCACTACCACCACCACCACTACCATCGTCACCACCACCGGTGCAGCTACAGAAAGTTGCGATGGAGGATTTACAGACGTTACTGCCAGAATTATGGCACAGAATAATAAATTTTAGAAAATCCTGTTTTCGGTGACTGATATGAAAGCTCAAAATGCCGAGCCAGCATTTAGCTAGTACTTTTATCTTACCGAGCTCGAAAGAATGAAATTTTAAGATGACCTCTGTAGGATTTGAACTCAGAATCCAAAGATCCGTAACTAAATACCACATTCTCTAACGATTCAGCTAATCCACCGCCCTAACTATAAATACAGCAAGAAAAGCAACAACAACAACAGTTCATTTTAATATATGCCTGAAATTTTGGCAGATGGTACTAATCGATTACATCGACCCCAGTGCTCGATCCCGAAGGGATGAAAAACAAAGTTGAGGTCAGGGATTTGAACTCAGAACGTAAAGAACCGCAAGAAATGCCGCTAATTATTTTGGACCACACCTAACGATTCTACTAGCCTACCGCCTTATTATTATTATTATCATCATCATCATCATCATCATCATCATCATTATTATTATTATTATGTTTTTTTCGCTGCTTTGTTTTATACGAGCTGTTCTAAGCATCACCCAGAGATCACAAGTAACAACAGGCAGGACGTTTTACTGTAGATATTATTTATGAGCAGCAATGATATTTTTCAAGTAAAGAAAATCAAATGCTGAGAATTAAGATTCCGCGAAAAATTTGTTGAAAATTTTTTGCGATTTTAAAAGATATTAACAGAATCAGATATTCTCAGGCTGACTGTTTTTCCTAGGATGTAGGCGGTCCCCATGAAAGCAATTTTTTGTAGTTTTGATACTTTGAGGTTTCCTGGTATTTGACTAGTATTTTCCAATGCCATTTGGTATTATTCCCCAAAGCCCTGATAATCATAGGTCTAGTTGTGATTCTTAGATACCATAATTTTCGATTCTTTTGCAAACACCTTGCAAAGCTCAGCATATTGGATGCTAGCAAGCTTGTGAAGTCGTCAGGAGAGAATGCGTGCCATTTCAGGGCCTTCCTCTCGACGGCATTATTGTACACCGGCCCCACTCGCTGAAGGTTACTAGGTTTCGTTTAATATTCTGCTAGTTGTTGCTGATCGTCCCTTTTTAATCAAATCCAGTGTTAACTTTTAAAACGTTTTCACAGAGATGTTGCAGTTTGCTGAGATTGCCAATCACCTGGGTATTCGTCACTGAGTAGACTAAATCAGGTCGAAACACCGTGTCTCCTGATCCACCGGCGTTCAGAGAAAAACTCTGTTTCTAACACGCAGATCTATTTGAGATATTTCTCTGAGAAAAATCATTACAGTCGGTACCATTGCCCATTGGTATACACATTATATTTTTAAACATCCAAATGTAGGGTACAATTAAAATGTTTTACTTGATGTCCAGAGGGCCAACAAGTAAAACATAAATTGGAAACTAATTCTCCACGAAATCGCCCAAGCTACTGGAAATAAATCACGCACTGCTATCTTTATAAATGAGTAACACATTGGTTTATGTATTCTAAGGAACAATATAACTAAAAAATTAATTTTGATGGTCACATTTGGGATGTCTTTTATTATAGTTATGTTGATTGGGACTGCGGTATCCTCAATGTAATCGATCACTTGTAAAAAATAACAGCCAAATCATCCTCAAGTTTCACGCATCTATCTTTGAAATAAAATTGACATATTGGATAACGTTCCCCAGAAATAAAATATCTGGAAGAAAAAATATGACGAGATGGTCACGGCTGAAACTTTGATCATAGGTCTGTTTGATTAAGACTGACGTGGGACAAAAAAAAAACAATACGTAAACGCAGTTATACCTCAAAATCAAAACTCCAACAACATTAGCAGGGTGCCTCTATGTAGTCGGTAAGCCTGCTAGAAATGGCAGCCAAATTTCTCTTCAAACAAAGACAACGCATCGAGTAATCCAGTTCTAGATACACAGTCTGGGGAAAAAATGGGATGGCCACGCCTTCGAAAATAAGTCCGCTCGATCAAGGTGGATTTGGGACTAAACAACAAACATACATATTTTGAGGCATACATAAAAATACATGCGTGCGTGTGTTTGTGATTGTGTGTGTATGCGCGCGCGTGTGTGTGTACTGAAAGAGAGAAGGAAAAGAGAGAGAGAAACAGCAAGGTATGATCCAATTACATGTTAAACAAGTTTAGTTGTCAGGTGAAGCTGTGTGGTTAGCAACAGATGAGGTGTTATTGTAAATACGGTGTAAGCTGAGTTGGTTCATTGGGTGACAAACAAACTAGATACGTGCGTGCGCACGTAAACACACACACACAACACAAACACACACACAAACACACATACACACTCATACATGCACACATATCAATGTCTATCTATCCACACACACTCAAATACACACATATCTGTTCCTATCTATCTACATACATACATATCTATCTATCTATCTATCTATCTATCTATCTATCTATCTATTTATCTATCTCTGCATAGATAAAGAGAGAGAGGGAAGGAGAGGGAGAGGGAGAGAAGGATTTAAAAATTGCACAGAAGGGCGACAAAGAGACACATGAGAAGCACACACAAGATGTGGACATGCTCTTTCCTCATCAATTATCGTCCATGAATCATAATAATTTCACGCCTTTGACAATATATCTATGTATATACACAGGGTGCAATGAGTAAGTTGTCGCCATTTTATATTTGAATTTCGTGCATGTGCATTGTTTGTTTTTGATTTTTGTCGACTACTCACTATAGTAGGGTTAGTTGGGCACGGTCTGTGAGAAAAACAGCACCATGACGCAATTCCCTCAGCGAGAAATTTGGGAACGACATTCTGCACTGCTTAGCATTCGCGCCGAAAGCTCCAATACGAACATTTCAGAGCGTTTGGGTGCCAATCTGAGGACAGCGCAGAGAACTCAGAAAGAGTTGGATGAGTCTGATGGTTATTACGAATATTTTGAGTGAAAACTAGTGATCACTAGTGATGTTATGCCTCCATTCATCTTCCCACACTGCCTCAGACTCAATATGGAGGCCTACATCAAGTGCTTGGAGGAGGTAATGCTGTCCTAGATCAAGAGGGTGGCTGCTGGAAGACCCTGTCTAACAACAGGACTCTGCATCTTGCCACATAAGCAGGAGAACCCTTTCATGGTCGTCAGACAATTTCTGCGACCACATCACCCCTAACATCTGGCCACATAACTCACCAGACTGCAACTCCCTTGATTATTATGTATGGGGTGCAGTTGAGCAAGAGACCAACAGAACTCCATGTAGCACCAAAAATGAACTGAAGGCAAGGATTATGGCAGCATTAAACCAACTTGAATACGGAGACCGTCCAGAAGAGTTGCAGGAGATTCCGAAGTAGTCTGGAGACCGTGGTTGAAGCCAATGGTGATTTTATTGAATAAATTTACTCTTTAGTATTTCAAAATATTTTTATGCAATTTTGGTAAATATATCTGTTAAAATGAGATGTCAGTGTTATTTTCATTTTTGCGTAATTTAGAAGACAATTTATTCACCGCACCTTGTACGTACATACATACATACATACATACATACATACGTACATACATACATACATACATACATACATACATACATACATACATGCAAACATACATACATACATACATACATGCATACATACAAACGTACATATAGATAGATAGATAGATAGATAGATAGATAGATAGATAGATAGATAGATAGATAGATAGTTTTCAGAATATATTGATTGAGATTAAATCATTGATCAAATGTTTGATTAAGATATCGATAGATTCTGGAAATAATATCAGATACGATATATAAACAACAGACCTGACAGCATTATATTACATGTAATGTTGATGGAAAACATTCGACAATTCAATACTATTTAAACAAATTCTTATAACTGCGTAGTTAAGATGTTCGCTTCGCAACCATGCAGTTTTGGGCTCACTCCCTTTCTGCTACTATGGTTTTGGTAAACGGAAACCGTATGGAAGCCCATCGCGCAAGTGCGTGTGTGCGTGCATGAAGGTGTGTATGCATGCCCACACACTAGCTTTTGTGCGTGTGTTTGCATCTCACCGCTTGACAACTGGTGTTGGTTTGTTGATGACCTTGCAAGTTAGTGGTTCGGCAAAAAGACATCAATGCAATAAGAAGCAGACTTAAAATGTGTAAATATATACGGGAGGCGATTTGATCAACTAAACCCTTTAAGGTAGTGCTCTAGCATGGCCGCAGTCAAATGAATGAAACAAGTAACTGATTATAATATGTACACACACTCGTATACGTATATATACAACCTTTCTACTATAGGCACAAAGCCTGATATTTTCTCAACTGATACTTATTTTATCGACTCCGAAAGGACGATAGCTAATGTCGACCAACACGAAATTGAAACTCAGAACGTAAAAACAGACGAAATGGCGCTAAGCATTTTATCCGACACGCTTACGATTCTGACTCCTCGTCATCTTAACTATCGTTAATAACGTCTGTTAATTCTCATCCCAATCCATTTTCCAGAACCACACCTTCTTCAAGTGTTGTTTATTTCCAGGTAAATCCAGATCAGATATTGTGATCACCCCGTCCTTTTAGAAATATTTCTAGGACTATAGTAACCTGCGCATATTTTATTTAAAATGGTAATGTATGATTTAAGAGCAAATATGGCTGCTGTTTCTAGTAGATTGAATGACCAGGTAGTGCAGAGGTTCTCAACCGAAGTCCATATGGACCCTGGGGATCCAGTTAAGATTTCTGGAGGTCCACGGATGCTATATAGTAAACTGGGTGTCCACGATATTTTTTCAAGGGCCATGAAAAAAGTTTATGTGCAATAAATTGATTATAAATCTACAGTATACAAAATATAGCAATTTTTATACAAATCCTAGGAGTATTTAATTATAATAATACATTGAAATTTTTTTTAAACATCGAATGGTTATGGGGATCCACCCAAGTAAAATAGGAATCAAAGGGGTCTATAGGCAAAAAATGGTTGAAAATGTCTGACGTAGAGGCTCAATCATTGATTTGTCCTTTAACTCAAGGGTTTTCGTCCACTGGATCGCAGTCTGCTACCGAGCCGGGGATAATTTGGAACCGAGTCGCATAGTAAGAAAAGATATTAAAATTTATTGACTGTTAAAATCTGAAGGGTAATAAGCGCTGCCTGTGATGCAGTGGTGCAAAGAAAAACAAACGAAAAGGCTGGAGACCTTTGCAGCTTCAATTGTTTTGTGCTTGTTTTCTAATCTTTTACACATTACAGGATTTCTGAGACTGGTAGGAACCAAGGAGGAAGAAAGGAAGACGGTATCCTAAAGCCGGAGATTTAATCCGAATGCATCTCAGGTAGTTAGATCAAGCCATGAAGTATAACATTCAAGGAATCCAGGGCGGGATTTGAACTCAAAATAAAGAGTTGAAACAAATACTGCGAAAGATTCTACCATTTCACAGGCACGTGATCTAAGACATTTCAGTCATGACCGTTCCGTCATTTAGGGATACACACACACATACAAACACATACACACACGAACACACACACACACACACACACACACACATATATAGTCAATTCAAATAAACAAACAATTCAAATTTTAAAAAACGATAAAAACCAACGTGAGGACGTGCACAAGAAACGTATTAGATTGGCGCTCGGTGAAAGGAGAGAGTTTGATGTTTCGAGCATAGCTCTTCGTTGGAAAGGAGAAAGGCAAAAGTCCAAAGATGGAGAAGAAGTTGCTAACGGCACACGTATAGTTACATTGCTGAAGTGATTATGTATATATATATACATACACACACACAAATATCATGTATAAATTACACAGTGTCTAATTTATCTCTCCTTTTTTTAAGACTTTAAGACTATAGTGTGCCATTCGAAAGAAGTTTGGCTGCTGCTATTTCTACGATTTCTAGCAGAAAGAGACTCAATTATGTAGTTACACCTGGTGTGGGTGTAAAATAAACATCATTTTTGTAAAAGTAAGTTTATTAAGAAGACGCTGCTTGTAAAAGATTTCAGCTGCTTCAAATGATCAAAGATGACAGAATATAAACACAAACTGAAGAAACGGAAAAACACAGACTTGAGAAAACATTTTTGAAATCTAATGAGGTTTTTTTTTTTTTTTTTTTTTGATGGGGTGTTTTAGTATACATTTTCTTTTTTTCTTTAACTGACCATTTTAATAAATACTTATATTTTAAAACAAATTTTTAACTAGCCATCTATGTAATATTATATAATGTTTGCACACCGTTGACAGACAAGATATTGCGGTCTTTGTCGGAGATAAAATATCTTCGTACTATGGGAAAGTAAAAAAGC
>NC_068987.1:65344960-65346335 GCF_001194135.2 Octopus bimaculoides | reverse complement strand
TGAGAATGCCAGATACATTTCAGCTTTGTTAGGATTTGTCAAGGTACGGATCCATTTTGCCGACTTCCCTTACCTACTTTGGCGCTATCGATGAGAGGATGTACATCTTGGAGACCTGCTGCGGATGGTGGGTACGGACCGACTCGAGAGCTGCGAATCGTTACGGACCCAGATTTTCCAGGGCCGTCGAGAGCGCACCGTACTAGCAAACACATGCTTAGACAAAATTTGCTGCTTCCCATATAGGAAACAGTGAATAATACAGCCGCCAGATTGTATAAAATTCCGGTGTACTCAACCGAAGGAATATCAAAATTAAAATCGCCATCTATGTATCATACTTCATGTATATACACTGCTGACATACAAGATACAACGCTTTTTGTCCGAGATAAAGAGCTGTGTTAAAAAAACACAATATAATTTTCTTTTGTCTCCTTTAATCCTCTAAAATTACTCACTTGCTCAGTAAATAAATATAGCATGACAACAAAAGTGTGCCTCCACCGACTTTGTTTCCTCATAACTTCTGATAGATGGATATTTTTTCATGAAATTTTCTACATATACCTTTCAGACGGTGTAGATTACGATTATATCGGAATTTGTTACGAAGCATTTTCATTTTAGAGAGGAATTTCGGATAATTCACATACCTAGATTTTGTTTCCACATAACTTTCACTAAAAGAAATTGAATTTATTCGAAAATGCGCTTAACCTTTCAAGAGGCCTTGAGTCAAAATTTGAGACCACTATTTACATATATATATATATATATATATATATATATACATAACATGTTTGCATACACTCACCCAAATACAGATATAATACAAATGTTATACAATAAATACTATATGTCAAATGTTGCACTAAAACTTAGCATATCCTAAAACTATGGCATAACTTAGTCTCATACATTCGAAGATCTAACACATTCGAGTTCTATATCTTATACTCAGGAATTCCTTTCCATCTCATCCCAATATAAATATAATATATAAGACATAAGTCATGAATTCTAAATTCAGTAACCCAATTGGACACAACAAATCATTTATCTTGATTTGTGACACATCAAATCATTTATCTTAATTTGTGATACCAAATATTCCTAATTCGTGATGCACCTAGTTACTTATCTTAATTTGTGACTTATCAAGCCATTTATCTTAATTTTTCTTGATGCCTCTTTTTATGATCTTAATTTATGAGACACCAGCAGATATTTCGTACCTGTAAAGCGTATTGTTTTTTTTATTGACTTCCATGTAATAAAGAAGCCAAAGGAAAGTGGGGTTTACGTTACGGAATTCCACGTAAGAGAAAAGCTTTCAGGATGCCCCTGTTTGTGTGTGTGTGTGTGTGTGTGT
>NC_068987.1:65343663-65344950 GCF_001194135.2 Octopus bimaculoides | reverse complement strand
AAGATGGTGACTTTGTGGCTAGGTTGCTACACACACGACAGTGGTTTCGATTGCCGGACCGGGTGGAGCATTGAGTTCTTGAGCAACACACTTCGTCTCACGTTGCTCCAGTCCACTCAGCTGTACGTGAGCAAGCCCGCAATGGACTGGCATCTTGTTCAGTGGGTATGTTGTGATCTCGGTCACTTATACACTTTAGAAACCTTATGAGTTCTTGGACTCGAGTCGGTAATATATAAACACACATACACACACACATGAATACACATACATGTGTGTGTGTGTGTGTGTGTGTAAGAAGAAGAAGAATGTCTATAATTATGAACAAGTCACAATTATAATTAAGAGGTTTTCAAAATCCTCCCAACTCATACCCGGTGATTTTGCGGTGGCTCGAATTTACCGGTCTTTTCTCATAAACGCTGTGCATGGCATTTGAATTCAAAATTTGAATATGTAGATAGAGGCTGACACATTTCTCTTACCGGTCAGCATACATGTTAGCCCCAAGGTAAGGTCTTGTTTCGATTTCTATCTTTTGGAATATTTCCCTGGCGAGACGAATGGGTCCCTTAAGAGGCCCCTAACGTCGAAATTGCAATCGGAAATTAACCAGTTATTTTTAAGTTGTGGATTCTATTTGTCATGTCGCCCGCAGACAACTTTTATAGTGAAGAGAAATAATATGAGTGATTTAAATGGCTTTATAGCGGTTTTGACTGCTATCTCTAAACAGGTAAGGGTTTTGAAATCCTCTTAGTTATAATTGTGACTTGTTCAAAACTATAAACATTCTTCTTCTATGTATTTTATGATAACATGTTTGGCCATTGATATATTCAAAAATAATTATTCTTTTCTACTCTAAGCACAAGGCCCGAAATTTTGGGGGAGGTGGCCAGTCGATTAGATCGACTCCAGTATGCAAGTGGTACTTAATTTATCGACCCCGAAAGGATGAAAGGCAAAGTCGACCTCGGCAATTCATGATTAATTATTAATTGTTTATACTATATCTTCCGTAATGTATTTTTACATACATATACATACATACATACATACATAAGTAAGCATATAGATGCAAAACATGTTGGAGAAAATAGTTCTCGAACACCAAAGGTAGAGTAATATACTGTTTAATAAAACCGAAAAAGATCTCCACAAACTGTTACTCATGTGAAGTTCGCCAGACACTTTCGGTAAGAGTATTATCGAGACTTTCTGATGAGCGTTCACGTGAAAATCTGATTAACAGTTTTTCGGCTTTAATAAATAGTATAGATAGTG
>NC_068987.1:65343212-65343653 GCF_001194135.2 Octopus bimaculoides | reverse complement strand
ACATACATGCATACATACAACCATACATACATACATCCATACATACATAAATACATACATACATACATGCATACTTACATAGACAGATAGATATGTTTACGTATTTATGCATATACTTTGAACATATATGTAAATATTCATGTCTGTATATGTAGGTGTAGATGAGGTTCTATAAGCGTATGCACGTAAGCGTAAGTATATGTAAAGCTGTATGAATGTATGCATCCATATATACATGTATATATATATATATATATAACTCCCTTGGCAAACAGGACACAGTCGTGTGTCGATAAGCCAGCTGGAGGAGATGTCCTCCTGGGGCTAAAAGCAACAGTAACATCCACCCCTAGGGGTCAGCCACACTTAAGTGGCAATATACTACACTTTATCGTGCAGTTACTGTTAATACTTCATTTAGAGAATTAACATTGCTTGTAT
>NC_068987.1:65341397-65341942 GCF_001194135.2 Octopus bimaculoides | reverse complement strand
AGAAAGAGAGAGAGAAAGAGAGAGAGAGAAAGAGAGAGAGAGAAAGAGAGAGAGAAAGAGAGAGAGAGAAAGAGAGAGAGAGAAAGAGAGAGAGAGAAAGAGAGAGAGAAAGAGAGAGAGGTAGATGCACCTGTACAAGCATACATACATACAAACACACAATATATACATACATACATACACACATACATACATACATACATACATACGCATATATGTTCATATATATGTGTATATGACCATATGCACATGAACATGTGTAAAAATATACGGCTGTCTGTACTTACAATACTTACTAGTTTGCACCAGGACAGCAGTAGTCGTGTACATCTGTGATCAAAAGAATTCCAGCCATGACTATCCCATTCTATGATGCATATCTATGATTATTTCGTACTTCATTTTTTTTTTTTTTTTGTAAGACGTTAGGGTTTGATTTGAAGATGGGTTTGGCAAGTGTTTCTCCTGACTTGGTTCATAGTACAATGTGCGTGCGTACATATATGCACATGCGCGCACGCACACACACACACACACACACACAC
>NC_068987.1:65338574-65340370 GCF_001194135.2 Octopus bimaculoides | reverse complement strand
ATATATATATATATATATATATATATATATATATATATATATATATATATATATATACATATATATACACACACATTAAATATATATATATATACATATATGCATATATATACACACACACAAACACACTCACAGAAAGAGAAAGGGTGAGAGAAGTTACATGCTCCTAAGATTGCTTCATCTATGTGTGTGTACGCGCGCACGCATATATGTATGCATATATGCGCGTGTGTGTGTGTGTGTGTGTGTGCGTGCGTGCGTGCGTGTGTGTGTCTGTACACAGATATTGATATAAATGTGTATGTATAATGTATATATGCATATAAAATAGTACATTGCGTTTGTTTACGGAGAATGGTACTTCATGTGAATTTTTGCATGTGTATATATGTAGCTATGTGTAGGTGAAGGCATAACCGTGTCGTTAAGCAATTCGACTGGCAACCACGTGGTTGCAAGTTCGATACTGGTACACTGTTACTTGGTCAATCGTATTGGCGACAACTGACCGATCTACCATATGAGTAGAACTTGTTACACAAAAAACGTGCGGAAAACCGTCGATATACATACAGCCGTTTATTCTTTTGTTTCTGTCATCTGATTGCGGCCATACTGGAGCACCACGTTGAAGGGTTTTAGTTGAAGAAATCGACCCAGGACTTATTCTTTGTAAGCCTAGTACTTGTTCTATCGGTCTCTTTTGCCGGAACGCTAAGTTACGAGCATGTAAATACTCCAACATTGGTTGTCAAGCGATGGTGGGTGGACAGACACCGACACAAAGATACACACACACACGCACACACACACACACACACACACACACATACACACACACACACGCGCACATACGCATATATGACGGGCTTCTTTCAGTTTCCGTCTATCAAATTCACTCACAAGGCTTTGGTCGGCCCGAGGCTATAGTAGAAGACACTTGCCCAAAGTGCCACGCAGAGGGACTGAACCCGGAACCATGTGGTTGGGAAGCAAGCTTCTTACCACATAGCCACGCCTGCGCATATTTTACATACATACATACATACATACATACATACATACATACATACATACATACATACGTACGTACGTATATGCAGTGTATTTGTATATGTCTGTATTTTATATGTAAACGTATGTTTTTCTGTGCCGAAGTTTGTTTATGTTTGCCGGTGTTGCTTTCATGCTGTACTTCTTTATGTTAACAACAACAACAAAAGACAATAAGCTAACCGTTTGATTATTAGAGATCGATCAAATATGAACAAACTGAAATAAGCCATTATGTCGATATGATTCAATGAAACCCTTAGAAACAGTACTCCTAGAATGGCAAGCAGTCCGATAACTGGAGCGAGCAAAACAAAATAATTGTACAACATGCACTGGGCTGACAAGATCGTTAGAATGTCGGATAAAACAGCAATGATGTTTAGTTTTGGCCTCTTGGGTTCTGGGTTCAAATTAGGACGAAATCAACCTTACCGTTCTTTCCTTCGGGATCGATAAACTTATTGTATCAGTTAAGCGCTGAATTTGAAATGATATTCCTAAATGTGAGTGGAATTTTAACTGATTGAAAGAACGAAGAAAATTCAAGTATTGTATATGTGTGTGAATGTATAACAATTTGAAAAACCTACACGACTAGGTGAAAAGCGCTTCATTTAATATGTGACATTAATAAAAAATCTGTAAATGTACAAACATCCAGGTTTCTGAGTACCTTAATTAAAATTTTTTTTCTATATAATTTCTGTACATCACCTCCAAACCTTCAAATATATATATAT
>NC_068987.1:65329837-65335226 GCF_001194135.2 Octopus bimaculoides | reverse complement strand
CACCATCACCACCACCACCATCACCACCACCACCATCACCACCACCACCATCACCACCGTTACTACTATCACCACCATCACCACCACCACGGCCATTATACCTCTGCCATCACCATCACCATCACCATCACCATCACCATCACCATCACCATCACACTAGCATTACCATCATCAACAACAACAACGATAAGAGCTGCAACGTAAATGAACTCTCAGAGCATGGATTCTCAACCATTTTTTATCTATGGATCCCTTTGATTACTACTTTATTTTGGTGGACCCCACATAACCATTCGACGTATAAAAACTAGTTTTATAGAAACCCCTTTCAAAATTCCTATTGTGTTTTTCACACATTCATTTGTGTAGGTTGAACAATGTAAAATGTTAGAGAAAGAAACCTAGTTGTTTCTTGCAATACATACCAATACATACATCTAAAGCAAAATATTTTCAGGGGCCCTTAAAATACTATTGTGGATCCCCAATTTACTATTTCGCTGCATGGACCCCCAGAAATCTTATATGGACCCACAGGCAGCACTGGATTAACCATTAGGTGAAATAAGCACGTGCTTAGGGCACCAAGGGAGGGAGGATGCATCACAGAAATGGTAAATAGTTTACGGCACAAAAGAAATCACTTTAAACTTGCTAAAATAATATTCGGGATGCCTTTATCTCTATTAAGTATAGATGCAGATGTGTTACCTAATATTAATTTTGAGGTTCTGATCAAAGACATTGTAGTTCAAAAAAAGCAGGAGGAAACTTTTCAAATATAAATGTTGTTGGCACTCCGTCGCTTACGACGTTGAGGGTTTCAGTTGATCCGATCAATGGAACAGCCGGCTCGTGAAATTAACGTACAAGTGGCTGAGCACCCCACAGACACGTGTACCCTTAATGTAGTTCTTGGGGATATTCAGCGTGACATAGTGTGACAAGGCTGGCCCTTTGAATTACAGGTACAACAGAAACAAGAAGAAAGAGTGAGAGAAAGTTGTGGTGAAAGAGAACAACAGGGTTCGCCACCATCCCCTGCTGGAGCTTCGTGGACCATTAGGTGTTTTCGCTCAATAAACACTCACAACGCCCAGTCTGGGAATCGAAACCGCGATCCTATGACTGCGAGTCCGCTGCCCTAACCACTGGGCCATTGCGCCTCCACAATTCAAAATATAAACAATAACAAACCGTAAAATAAATGCTAATTTTTGTATACTTTCACTTTATTTATATTTGAGTGGAGGCGTAATGGCCCAGTGGTTAGGGCAGCGGACTCGCAGTCATAGGATCGCGGTTTCGATTCCCAGACTGGGCGTTGTGAGTGTTTATTGAGCGAAAACACCTAAAGCTCCACGAGACTCCGGCAGGGGATGGTGGTGAACCCTGCTGTACTCTTTCACCACAACTTTTTCTCACTCTTACTTCCTGTTTCTGTTGTGCCTGTAATTCAAAGGGTCAGCCTTGTCACACTGTGTCACGCTGAATATCCCCGAGAACTACGTTAAGGGTACACGTGTCTGTGGAGTGCTCAGCCACTTGCACGTTAATTTCACGAGCAGGCTGTTCCGTTGATTGGATCAACTGGAACCCTCGACATCGTAAGCGACGGAGTGCCAACAACAACAATATTTTGAATTACATAATCTTTTATGGGGACACCGAAATCTTTTTAGTGCTTAAGGCCTCGATGGGTCTTAATCCGGCCCTGCCCACAGGAGCCATATGGACTCTGATTGAAAACTACTGATCTAGATGTTCCCAACTATTTTTACCTAAGGGCCCCTATGGACCCCTTTGATTATTATTTTACTCAGGCCATTCGATATTTTAAAGAATTCTTTATATTTTAATAATGAAATATTATTAGGAACTGTATTTTCAAAATATGTTAAAATATTTTTGTGTATTGTAAAAGTATAATGAATTTATTGCGTATAAATTTTAAGAACAAAATCTCATATGGACTCCGGTTGAGAAAACCTGCTCTACACTGACATTCCACATACTAGAAATAGCAGCCAAACTTCAATCACATCGCAATTAACTGTCTTGAAAAATGAATGATAAATTAAACAATATCATCTTAGATATAGAGCAACACGAATAATAAGCTAACAGGCAAAGCTGTGTTATTCAGCAATTCAGTTTGTGAGTGGAATTTAGTGGGCGAAAACTGTGCACAAGCCTGTAGGGTGCGTGCGTGCGTGTGTATGTGTGTGCGCGTGTGTGTGTGTGTGTAATGTAAATATATACCCAGAACACCCACACATATGCACACAACCGTGTGTGAGTGTGCGCGCGCGCTGGCATATATATAAAGAGAAAGACAGACAGAGGAAAGAAACAGAGAAAGAAAGAAAAAGAAAGAAAGAAAAAGAAAGAAAGTTGTTTATAAGGAAAGAAGAACGAAATTGAAATGATCGAAAAATCAGAATACCGAAAGCCTGAAAGGATGAAATCTTAGAATTCCGAATGCCATACTGTCGAAAATTCGAAACATTGAATTTTGAAGTAATTTAGAGAAAAATAACAAGAAAATTGGTATCAAATGACATTGTATATATTTTTAAAAGGGAGTTTATTTGAGAAATACTTATTTACTTGGAAAATCATTGAACGTGTATTGCCAGGATACGATATCGGAGATGCAAAGAAAAATTTAAATAGTTTATTTATCGAATATTTAGTTTCTTTAAATTCGCTCATCCTTAATTATTTTGTTTCACTTCTTTCATTTCAAACGTGAACATATCAAAACGAGTAACGGGTCGAATTGACAGAAATGTGGATTGTTTGTCTCCCTTTGTCTTCACTCTTTCGTTGCGAGCGCACGCACACATACGCACGCATGCACACATGCGCGCACACACACACATGTGCACCCTGGAATTTCTGGACGTAGATCCAACGATGAATGTAAGGTATCGCTGATGATGCCTGACAGCCATAATTGGTGAACGTGCTCCGCAGACACACTACCTGGGACTTACCCTGAAACAAGGTTTGGATACTGCGTTTAACACCTACTTTCTAAAAACCTTAATTCTTTAACTTTAAATTCGACTTAGATATATATATATATATATATGTATATATATATATATATATATATATATATGAGTCGCCATGCTTGACCGCTAAATCGACAAGTTTTTATTTTTTTTATTCTTTCTGTTTATTTTCTCTTATTCCTTTCTGTTGAAGAGCGTAGGCTTGAAACGTAAAAGACTTTCCCACTTTCCCGAGCGTCAAACTAATACACCTGCTTGTTGTTCATACACCAGTGTTCGTCTGTTGTTTTTATGTAAATTTCAACTGTGTATATGTGTGTGTGTGTGTGTGTGTGTGTGTGTGTATACACGCACACGCACACACTCACTTTGGTCTTTTGATCGTTCGGTATATTTATAAGAGAAAGAAAATATTCAACAATAAAAGAGCAAAAATATTCAATAAAGTTTTTGGTTATGATTTCGATATGATAGTCTTGGTATACATTTTTACTCTTTCTTAAGAAAAATATTCTATACTATGTTTTACACATACACTCCTTTTAAAACTACAAATAATTATCCTTTAAAATCACTTGTCTTATTTACTCCTAAAACACTTCACTATTCGGAGCTTTTAGCATTCTAAGTTTTTGATTTTTTTAAGCGTTCGTTTTTCTAATATTTCTTTCAGTTGAAAATTGTGCTTAAGATTTTCCATCTATCGAATTCCCTTCACATTTCCTACATAAATATTTGTGTGTATTTAATTTATGGTGTATATCTTTAAGTTCACTTTAAGGGAATAAAAGGAGCATAAAGAGCGAGCCGTTTTATGTCAATAAAAGTTTTATCTAAATAGCTATCGATAAAATAAGTACTGAATTAAAATAAGCACTGGAATCGAAATGATCGATGTAAAACACTTGAAGATAGTGGACCAGAATGGCCATCAGTCCAGTTGTTCAAGCCATTAAAAGCAATACAAGAAAACAAGAATAGACAACAGGCAGACAGGATAACACAATGGTGGCTAATCACAGAAATTAGTTTCTATCTGCGAGTAACTTACCTTATAAACGTAACTGCTTGCTGAAACTACCGTATATCCTGACATTGAGGCCCCTGTGACCTCAAAGACATCCCAAATTTTACTTGAAAATTCAGGAAAAATATATAGATAAAATTAAAAACCAGGTCTAAGCACTTTTACGTACTTTACAAAGATGTTCCGTTGGCTATCTTTCTATTTAAGCACATAAAATGACCGACTAGAAAATGAGGAAATAAAAATGATAACCGGTAATGCTAGGGAGTGAAGTGGAAGTGAAACGGACCTGATTTGTCGATATCTGTAAAATAATTTATTTGTAATTATTTTCTTCTGTTTTGCTTAAAATCCAGAGATTGAAAGAAAATTGTTGCCTAAGTTAAGTGTCATGCTTATTTGTATTTTGTCTAATTCTTAAAATGAAACAAAACAACTACATAAGAAAGTTAACGCTAATGTATTTGATGAATAAAGTGAATACGTTTGTGAAAATGTCTCCATGTAAACGCTCTAGCTTTCACACATGATCGGCCATTTTATGTGCCTAGACTGAAAATCTCCGTTTTGTTAGAGGCCATACTGTCATGTAAATCTTATTAATGAATGGTAGTTTGATTTAGCATAAATAACTTCACTAGGGTTTTAAATGGTTTCTGAAAAATATAACCATCGTCCTCTAAATTGCGCAGTAAATTTTTTAGTTATTTCAGAAAAAATTACGCCGTGAAATCCAGGACAGCAAGTGCATTCTGGAGGTAGTTTAATATGTAACTTACTAAGACTAACTCCAAACTAAAGTTATATTATATATTGTTCACCATATGGATTTTTATGTAAGCACAGAGATAGAGGTGAAGTAATAGTTTATCTTCATGGAGCCATCCTGTCTGTAACTAATATAGCATTTCATATTGTACACCATATTGATTTCATATAAGAAGGTACACTATAGAAATAAGGCAGATGATATAATTGATTTAATAGAAACTGGTATATTACTGATATTAAATTTTCTCCACTACGGACTAGATGTGAAATCAAAACTGAGCAGAACGAAAATTAATATACTCAACTGTTTAGCTAGATGCTTCTAACTTCACTCTACTTAACATCATCACAATCATTATTCTCATCATCATAACGACCCTCATCACGAGGTTATAATTATCATTATCTCCTCTGTCATCATCATCATTATCATCGTCGTCGTCGTCATCATCATTTCTCTTCTGATGCTTTTCTTTCTGACATCAAGGTGACAGAGATTTGTATAAGTATGCGCGTATCTATCCATTGTGTCTACTACGCATGTGCGTGTGAGTGTGTGTGTGTGTGTGTG
>NC_068987.1:65327847-65329167 GCF_001194135.2 Octopus bimaculoides | reverse complement strand
AAAACAATAACAAAAAAGACAACAAAGTGAGGACGTGATACGGATAGTGTTATTGGACGCTCAGGAAAGGAAAGAGAGAGTGTATGACGTTTCGGGCGTAGCCCTTCATCGGAAAGATGGAAAGTTCGGAGAATGGAAGAACGGAGAAAGAGGAAAATGATACCGATGCCTACGAGGTTACATTATATATGAAAAAGAAGAACGAAAATGCTACTTTTTTTTTAATTAGGTACATTTAAATTTCTTTATGTAAATACATTTAAAAAAATGTTTTTCTTTTACATGTTTCGGTTATTTAAAAACCTTATCAAAAATATGTGCTGAATGAAATATGTAAAGAAAAAAATTATTAATAAAATTATTAAAATAAACGTGTATAGTGTACTTTTCTTTTCCTGTAAAAGCATGTGGTAATTTCCTTTAATTTTCGTGACATTACTAGTGGCAACTCCAATTGCTGTCTGTGATGGTAAATTAAGTAGTATGGTCAAAACTGTTTCCAAAAGGAGAGGCCGCAGCAGTCAAATAAGCAGCAGTAGTAATAATAGTAGTTGTCGTCGTTAAGTTTTCCCCCCTGAGGTTTTCACAGAAATAGAATTATCCGCTCCCTCATCTCTATTATTTATGAATAATACACACACACACACACACATATATATAGTGAGAATTTACACAAAACAAAAGACAAAGACGGGTGTGTAAACAACAAACTTGTATTAGTTTAACGCTCGGGAAGCGAGAAAGCCTTTTACGTTTCGAGTCTACGC
Organism: Octopus bimaculoides; assembly: GCF_001194135.2. Classification (NCBI taxonomy): domain Eukaryota; kingdom Metazoa; phylum Mollusca; class Cephalopoda; order Octopoda; family Octopodidae; genus Octopus; species Octopus bimaculoides. The sequence goes on along the minus strand of NC_068987.1, from coordinate 65,328,400 downwards.
TCTTCGACAGAAAGGAACACAGAAATAAAGAGGGAGAGAAAATAGAAAAAAGTTTAGCGGCTAGCGATCTATCATGGCGAAACTATATACATACATACATACATACATACACACACACATATATATGTATGTATGTAAATAAGTGTGTGTGTGTGTGTGTGTGTGTGTGTGTAGTTTCAGTCTTACGAGCTTAAAGAATTTAGACTCGGTCGATACTTTCTTAGGTTAGGGATCTCTAACCAGACGGGCATATAACAACATGACAGACAAAACTCAGGATGTCTAACGAGGCACAACTTTATGTATGGATGTATCTGATGAGACCCAGACTGCAAAATGGATGCAACACATGTTGAACGGAGTTCCACCCATAAAGAACAGTAGCAGGATGGGTCGAAACGACCGTTGTACAAAATGCAAAATACTTAATCCATCTTTTGGTTACTTAAGAAATTATTGTTATTACTATTATTGTTATTATTATTATTATTATTATTATTATTATTATTATTATTATTATTATTATTATTATTATTATTATTATTATTATTAT
>NC_068987.1:65327105-65327823 GCF_001194135.2 Octopus bimaculoides | reverse complement strand
TGCGAACCCAAAAAAGAGAAATGGTGACGAATGGAAAAAAAGGACTCCTTTTATTTAAAACGCGTCACACGGTCGAACACAAACATTATATCAAAGATGATATATAAATGTTATACTTCGATAACATAGTGATTTCGTAAATTGCCAGTAATGAAAACGATAGAAGACAACCGTATGAGATGAATAACAGAAATATTTATTGTAGCGTTAATATGTATGTCTGTGTGTGAGTGTGAATGCGACATAATGAAAATATAATAAAAGACAGGTCGTCGTATAAAGAAAAGAGTGTGTGTAAGTGATACATGTATGTGTATACGTTATATACAGCAGATAAAAAGAGTCAGTAACACGTGTGAGCATTTATACCAGTTCTTAGAGTACACCATAGGAAGAGTCTGTATGTGTAAGAAGTTGAGGCGTGTGTGTGCCAGTGCGATCATTAGTTGTGATGTTGTGGCTTCCATGCCGGGCCGGGTTCTTGTTATACAGATGTTCGTCGCAGGCTAGGTTTTGTCTATTATTTATCGTGGTGAAGATGAAACACCTAACAGAATCGAAGAGAGATGTGCCGCGGTAGTTTGGTTGCTGGTGTACGTGGAAAGTCGTGTTGACTATGTTGGCGAATCTTGTAGTTCGTAGTTGAAGTGGTGTTGACGCTGGCGGCGATGATGCTGGTTAGTAGTCGTAGAGTCGTGTTGCTGATGTGCTTGTTGTA
>NC_068987.1:65325232-65325925 GCF_001194135.2 Octopus bimaculoides | reverse complement strand
TTATTATTATATTTATGTATGTATGTATGTATGTATCCATACAGATGCACCACCGATCTTCTTGTGGCTGATGGCCCAGCACTTTCTTTGATTCGAATAAATTTCGAGAGAGAATCTCAAATTCCCATGGTCGTCAGTCTAGTTCGCTGCGTGACTGCAGGTGTCGTTGACTGTATCGTGTATTTGCATGCATTATTTACACTTATTAGCGGTGATACCAACATTTTGAGAAATCCTAGGTTTATTTAGCTTAGCTACCCTTAGCAATGACTACTACAGATACAAAAAAAAAATTATGAGCGTCAGCGGTAGTATCAAACGCCGTTGCGTATAGACACATGGGAGGTGGTTAGAGGTGTGTTTATGAAATATCATTACGCAATCACACATGGTCCAGCAAAACAATTAATTCGTCAAGGCACTGGAACCAAAGATACCGGGGCACCGCCTTAAATTTTTAGTCGAATGAATCGGCCTCAGTACTTCTTTTTAAGCCTGGTACTTATTCTATCGGTGTCGTTGCCGAGCCGCTATTCGTCAGAGACGCAAATACACCAACAACGGATGTCAAGCGGTGGTGGAGGACAAACACAGACATAAAAACGCTTACATAGATATAGATATATATATACATACATTCATATATATATATATATATATATATATGTGTGTGTGTGTGTGTGTGTGTGTGTG
>NC_068987.1:65320832-65323740 GCF_001194135.2 Octopus bimaculoides | reverse complement strand
TTTGAACATAATGCAAAATGGTGCATCAACATCTTCTTCCCAATATGATAGAATTCTGGTAAAACTGTGTAGCAACAGATCACTAGCAATTGCTTCATTACAAATTGCCGTCCTAGCTCCTGCTAAAAGGGATTACCCTGCCATGTATAATCAGGGCAGCGTAAAAAATTGTTTTGCACAAGCATTTCTATAGCCAATTAGAAGGATGAAATTTACGTACGCTTAATAATTTTACGCAAAACAGCCTTCAGACTTTCCCTATTAATTTCATCGTCTTTTGAATTATGAACATATTTACATCATAAGGGTATTTTCGTTGTAAGGCTTTCTTTTTTAGTTGATTTTCACCTAGCAAGACTTATCGTAGATAGCGTAATAAGTCACACCCGGACAAGGTCGGGTTATACTGCTAGTATATATATAAAGTTCATGTTCAGTTTAATGCATATGTATATATATATATGTGTGTATGTATGTATAGATGTGTGTATATATATATATATATATATATATATATATATATATATATATACACGTAATACATACATACACATACAGGGGTTGAACAAAATAATGGAAACACCTAGCATCATAGCCTCATAATTTTGAAATATCTAGAAAACCTTGAAAAGCTTGTTTATTTTTAGGTTTTTTGATTTATTATTAGTGTTGCTTAATATGCTTTGCTAAAATTGCTGTTACTTTTCAGATATCATAAGAAAAAGGTAATTAAAATTCATTAAAATGACAGATCTATTTGACTTTCAAAGAGATCAAATTGTTGGTGCTCGTATGGCAGGTGCTAGCGTAACGAAAGACAGTCGAAATGTTTGGTGTATCAAGAAGTACTGTCTCGAAAGTAATGACAGTCCCTGAGAAAGAGGGAAAAACCACCTCGTCGAAACAAAACTCCAGAAGAAAACCAAAACTTTCAGCTAGGGACCATCAGACTCTTACGCAAATTGTTAGAAAGGATCACAAAAGTACAGCTCCCAAAATTACTGCACAGCTTAATGACCACCTCGAGAACCCAATTTCCGCAAAAACTGTTCACCGGGAGCTGCACAAAGCAGGGTTTCACGGGAGGGCTGCAATTAGAAAACCACTACTTTCAAAAATAAACGTTGCAAGGCATTTAGAGTGGAGTAAAACCCTACAGAATTCGTCCCTAGAGCAGTGGAAGAATGCAATTTTCTCGGACGAATCATCCTTTACCGTATTTCCGACCACCGGCCGAGTATACGTGTAGAGACAGCCAAAAGAAGCATTTGACCCAGACTGCCTTCTTCCAACTATTAAACATGGAGGAGGATCTGATATGATCTGGGGCGGGGGCTATATTTTGGAAATCCGCAGGCCCAATGGTTTTCTTTCATGGCAGAATTAATAGTCAAGACTATTTAAGCATTTAGCTGATTAAATTCATCCTATGGTTGTGAAAATGTTTCCGGAGGGAAATGCAATATTTCAGGATGATAATGCAATATTTCAGGATGATAATTCACAAATTCACACCCCTAAAGTTGTTACTAAATGGCACTAGGAACATTCTAGTGAATTTGAACACAGTCCCCAGAACTCAATATTTTTGAACATTTATTGTGCATTTTAGGAAAACAAGTAAGGAGTCGATATCCTCCATCGTCATCACTACAAGAACTGGAGACTGTTTTAGCTGAAAATGGACAAAAATTCATTTGGAAACAATTCAAACTTTGTACGAGTCCATACCTCGTAGAATTCAAGTTGTAATTACTGCCAAAGGTGGTCCTACCCCATATCAAAATAAATTTGCTTGAAATTTTAAGGTGTTTCCATTATTTTGTCCAACCCCTATATATATCAAGTTTACATGTGAAATTAAAGCAGCTCTTGTATAATAAATATTATTAACCACATATACTTGACGTAAATGCTTCGTGTATTTTCCGGTGACTGCAATAGCGTGGTGGAGTATAGACTTTCTCAAAGCGCCAGGTGTTAAAACACCTCGGTCATAGACAGGCGAGTTAACTCGCTTTCAGTCTCATTTGGGAGTGACTGACACGGATGTTTCGCCATTTTTGTGGCTTGTCAACATCACGTACACCCCAGGGTTGAAGGCAAGTTACCTAGCCAGTTCATGACTCTTATGCTCATGGCTTGTAAAAGCATGTGCTGGCATGCCCGGGAATTGCATAGCTGAGAGAAAACTTACATAATTGTGCTGTAATATAATAAACAGATTACTTATCGAATCGAATCATGGCACGTGAACACCAGAACTCTGCTGCATTTAGAAAGTTTTCTCATTATGTAGTAGCAGACAAGATGTATTTGGTACCCTTTACAGATACCAGAATGACCATAGTTGGAACGTACTAAAAAAACAAAACAAAGAAAGAGAGATATATGAAAGGTAAAAAAAATATATGAATAAAACATAAAATAGAATGAAATAAATTACAGTTCATTTACTTTATATGTATACACATGTATATCTGTTTATATATTTTTTATTTATTTATTTATTTATTTATTTGTGGAGGCGCAATGGCCCAGTGGTTAGGGCAGCGGACTCGCGGTCATAGGATCGCGGTTTCGATTCCCAGACCGGGCGTTGTGAGTGTTTATTGAGCGAAAACACCTAAAGCTCCATCGAACCCCACGCATCCCTTTCCAAGTAAGTTATATATATATATATATAATTTTTCAAAGTAAACTATGCAATCGTTACCAATGTAGCATGAGATTTCACCTCAAAAAATCTAAATTAGACTCCTTAGGGATCGTTTTCCTTGTTTATAAATATCCAAATTCTTACATTTAAGAAAGAGACTTGACGCCAATATCCATATCAATGTATTTAATCCGATGTTAACATTTCTGTATACAGCTATATTTAACCATTAAGTATAAGTCAAATATA
>NC_068987.1:65318095-65319873 GCF_001194135.2 Octopus bimaculoides | reverse complement strand
GTAAGTGTTTATCTTACCATCGCTTGACAATCGGTGTTGGGTTGTTTACGTTCCCGCAAAGTAAAAGTTCGGCAAAAGAGGTTGATAGAATATGTACCAAACTTTAAAATACCTACTGGAGTAGATTTGTACCATAAAACCTTTTAAGGTGGTACTCCAGCATGACCGCAGTTGAATGACTAACACGAGTAAAAGACGAAATACGAAGTAAATATTTATTTAACATGAGTGTACAACTGGTACTGAAGTATTTTTGATATGCTATGATTGTAAATGTCTGACTTGAGGAAAGCATCATTTTTGAAGAAAATGGACGGAACAAAAAGGAGAAGGGATTTACCAAGATGAAGATGAACAAATAGAATCAGATATTTTCTGAATGGAAAATGTGAATAATGCTTTGACTGTTAAACGAACTGATTAGCAACTGGACGCTTTTCAAGCCACAGGATTACTACGCAAGATTGCTGTTTACATGTAATGGTTTTACGAGTGAACAAACTAAGTTGGTTTCGATCGTTTTTATGTCAATTTGTGGGAGTCTTCTGTAATTTGTTTATATTCATATGTTAAGTTTATATTCATAGATAAGTTTTAATCCACATAATTAACTGGTTGTTATATTATTGTTGTTATTTCTATTCAGAACAAGTTTGAACCTTTTAATAAAACGTTTTTCTTTTATCTTTCTTCCAACCTCATTTGTGTCATGTAGTTTGTGGAAAGGAAAAATTAGAAACATTTTCTGACCACATGTTTCTATACGTTCGCTCAATGGAATTTGGCGAACATTAGTGCTCCGTATTTGTTGTCTGTGGACTCGTGAGCGTTCCGATAATGAATTCCCTGTATATTGTTCCTCGCAATTAGGGCATTTAAGGCAGTAGATCAGCATGAACAAACAAGATAAAACAACTAAGTTTGCTCACTCATAAAACCATTAGATGTAAACAGCAAGCTAATTGGTTAAAATAAAGGCGGGGTCTGTGCCAGTAATATTGGCACACCCGGCAAACTGTGACGTTTAAGATGCATGCAGATTGGCCAAAATTGTATTCCAAAGATTCAGCTTGATGGAGCTTTCTAAGAGGTATAAAAAGGAAGAAATCAGTAATTTTACTACAGTTGCCAAGAACTCAACTGTCAGTTAAATACATTTGAAATCTGATTATTACTACGAACGTATGAAAGTGCGAGCTAAACTTTATGAACATTACAAATTTTTTTTTTTTATGTTTAACACACTTCGGGACTGTCAATTTTGTTTTTAATACAATAACAAAAAAAAATAAATAGAGATAATATAATGTCTATAAGTTGATGAATACCAACGCTTGATCCCCTCCATTTTCTTTATATATATATATATATATATATATACCGAATTTGTGTAAATGTGTATAGAATAATTTATCACTTGAATAAAGTAAACCATGGTCTGATTTTCACGTTTATTATTGTATTTAAAAAAAAAAATTACAATCTCGAAGTGTGTTAAACATTAAAAAAATATTTTGTAATGTTCATAAAGTTAATGTCAATAAGTTGATGAATACCAACTCTTAATCCCCTCCATTTTCTTATTGCAATATAAATTAAGGGTAAAATAACTTTTTACCCTCACCCATTTATTACACTCCGTAATGTAATTGCCATGCAATTAAAAACACTTGTGTATTAATAGTTGGCTACTCTACCAGCAGTATATTAGATAGATATCATCCCTTAGTTGGTTGGATTCACAACCTCTAACTCTTGGAATTATTTATATATATATA
>NC_068987.1:65316721-65317970 GCF_001194135.2 Octopus bimaculoides | reverse complement strand
ATGCATATATACATACATATATGTACATACCTACATATATATGCATATATACATGCATATATGGGTACAGGACATCTAAAAATACGTAGACACAATGAGAAACGAAAACATAAAAAAACAAAAACACAGAAAACGAACTTATTTTCGAACAACAACAAAAATAAACAAAGAAGCGAGACATGCAACATTAAGAACATTCCCTTCATCAGTTGTCCTCTGTTTTATCTACTCCGTGTTTCGAAGGTAAGGACAATACGCGACTTCGTTAAAACAGTCCTTCCTTGTAAAGCAAATTAAATCAAATTTGGGATTTTTTGCGGAGGTTGAAAGTGGTAACAAAAACAGGACAGTGAGAACAAAACAGTAAAAACAAATGGTGAGGGCTGTTAAGCCAAGACGATGTGAAGATTATGAACGCTGGAAAAACGAGCTTTGAGAAGAGACATATAAAAAGCACGTCTTGTCTTTAGGAAGGAAGTGGAAAAAAGAAAGATGGATGGCCTTTCGTCACATGTGAGCAACGAAAGAGTCAAGGAGGAGGAGTGAGAAAGAGAGAGGGAACGGTGAAAGAGAGATGAAAAGAATAGGGAAAAGGTGGGAGAGAAAAACAGAAAGGAAGAACAAGAGATATATCGATAGACAGAGAAGAGATAGAATAAGAGTGCGCATCGTAATTATTAAGATAAAACTTACTTAGAAATGGATAGAAAATTCAACAAAAAAGTACTCCATCTGCTGAGAGATAAATATTATTTATTTAACGGTCACAATATATGTATTAAAGCGCTACTAATAGTTTCATATGCTGAGAAAACTCAGACATATTCTTCAGGCGCAAGCCACATATCATAACGAACTAAAGAAATTGAATAATAGAAGAAACGCGAAAAAACTGAGAAGGCAGCATGTAGAAAACACAGACAGTAAACAACGGAAAACGAAAAACGGAAAACGAAAAACAGAAACTACACTGTAAAAAATATAAAGTAAAAATGTAAATGAGAAATCTTCCTAATGATAAAGCTAGAAAGATATCAAGTCAGTCGGGTATAGGCAGAATTTTCCAGTTCTTCAAAATACATTTATACATATGCATGCAGCTACTGAAAATTTCTGACTTGGAGTTCAATAGAGCGTTAAGGATCTTAGATCTGAACAGGATCTTAGATCTGAACAGGATCTGCGCTCTTTCAGCCAAACAAAGTCTACATTTATTCGATCCATTTACATAAGGTATGGATTTCTCAAT
>NC_068987.1:65316003-65316508 GCF_001194135.2 Octopus bimaculoides | reverse complement strand
TCCTCCTCCTCCTCCTCCTCCTCCTCATCTATATCATCATCATCATCATCATTATCATCATGGAATGATATTCATATCGTTCTTATTCACAGAAACCCTTCATTTCTTTACTCTCAAATGGCTAATGAGAGAGTATTGTGGAATAGAATTCTTGTAATGATGGTGGACAGTAATTTGATAGAGATGTTTATATATGAATGTATATTTATATGTATGTATGTATGCATGTATGTATGTATGTAAGCATGCACGAACGTATAACTGTAGTTAGGTAAGTATGTGTGTGTGTGTGTCCATGTTTATGAAAAGCACATAAACACATGTATATACGTTGTTAAGATCTACTTATCTCTCTCACTGTCTGTCTATCTGTCTGTCTGTCTCTCTGCCTTTCTATCTGTGTGACTACATGTCTGTCTGTCTGTCTGTCTAACTATCTATCTAACTTACTATCTATCTATATATATATATATATATATATATATATATATATATATATATATAT
>NC_068987.1:65308392-65309645 GCF_001194135.2 Octopus bimaculoides | reverse complement strand
CTTTCTTCCAAGTATTTACAAGCTTTGTAATCCCATCAATGTAAAACTCTTTTGGTTTCAAGACGAAGAACTCTGAAATGCCAGTTTCGACCTCCTCCTGGCTTGCGAAAGTTATGTCTCCCAAATGATTCTGTAAATTACGAAACAAATGGTAGTCTGAAGGAGCAAGGTCGGAAGAATAAGGTGGATGAGGAATTTTTTTCCCAATCAAGCTCTTCGATCTTCTGTGATGTGATCTTTGCTGTGTGGGGTCACGCAATGTCCTGATGAAATATCACTCCTTTTCGAGTCACTAAAGCGGGTCTTTTTTTCTTCAAAGCTTTGTTCAAACACTTTAATTGCTGACAGTAGACTTGAGCATTGATTGTTGCATGAGGTGGTAACAATTCAAAGTGAATTAATCTTTTTCAATCCCACTAGATAGAGAGAAGAAACTTTTCTCCACGAAGTTACCTTCTTGGTTGTGGTTGAGCATTTTCCCTTTTACCAAGCCACTATTTACGACGTTTAACATTTCGATAGAAGATCCATATTTCGTTACCAGTCACAAGTCTATCCAAAAAGAGTGAAATGAGTTCGCGAGAATGGAGAGAAGTGCAGATGTCAACTCGGGATTTGCAGTTGCTTTCGGAAAATTCATGAGGCACCCATTTTCCACGTTTAGGAACCTTTCTAAGTTGTTGAAGATGACGATGAACAGTTAAGCAGCTTATCATCAAACTCAACTGGATGTCCTGTTCGATCTTCATCTTCAAGGCTGAAATCTCCACTTCTGAATTTTGCAAACCATCTTCTGCAAGTTCTTTCATTCAAGCATTCTTCCCCATAAACTGAGTGTATGTTTCGAGTCGCTTCGGCTGCAGAGTTCCCTTTTTTGTACTCATAAAGCATCATGTGCCTTAAATGCTCTTTAGATACTTCTATGTTAGAAAGGGTTTTAATCAAAGAAATTTTGATTCTATTATTCTGTAAAATAATATTTAATTGGTTTAAATGTACACAGATGCATAAAAATAATTTTAATTCCATTAGTCATTAAAAAAAGGTAAAATCGAACAGAACTTATAGAATGACCTGATACATCTTTGATGATTCGTTATGATTGTTTCTGCAGCAACTCTATTTGCAACGCCAGTTTACGCAAAATTTGCTTTATGTTTGCGATTTTAGACATTACGGAGGCACTTCATCAGATTTGCATCAAAGGTGAGCTGTCACATTTTTGCGTTAACTGGCGTTGTAAATAGAGTTGG
>NC_068987.1:65301503-65308011 GCF_001194135.2 Octopus bimaculoides | reverse complement strand
TATATATATATATATATATATATATATATATATATATATGCATATATATATACATATCCTTCTCTCTCTCCCTCTCCCTCTCGCACACGCACGCACATGTATGTATGTGTGTTATATATATATATATATATATATATATATACAACCACTGATATATTTATATTTATATAAATATATAAGGTCAGGTAGAGTGTGAAATCAGAGTATTTCCAGAGAAGCAGCTCTCGACCCAAAAATTGGGTTATCAACGATGTCGGGTTCCAGACGAAAGCCGGAATTCCTCAGATGTAGAAAATTCAAGTTTCACGCATCTTTCACTCTACCTTTGTGTATTTCTTTCTCACTGCAGCTCACTTTACACACACACGCACATGTGTGCGTACGCACATACAGTTAGAAACATGTACACGTATTCTCACTTTTAATTGTTACGGCTTGACAACAAAACAGGAAAAGATTGCCCAATAAATGGGTTGCACTTTATTGTTTATTTGATCGAGAAAGAATTTAATTGATATTTAAAGATATACATACATGCACACGTGCGAGTACTTAATGATAGTCCGCATATATCAAAACATTCTACGCATGTGTGTGTGTGTGTCTGTGTGTATGTACATATGTATATGTATATCTATTCATATGTATACAAATAAACATACGTTGGAAGAGATAATTACCTTTCTTCTACATATGTGCACAGTGCAGGTATATATGCCTATCTGGCTGTCTGACAGTCTCTCTCTCACTCTCTCTCTCTCTTTCTTTCTCTCTTACGTAAGTATATATGTGTGTGTATGTATATGTGTGTGTGCGTATATGTGTGTCTGTGTATGTGTTTGTGTGTGTGTGTGTGTGTGTGTGTGTGTGTGTGTGTGTGTGTGTGTGTGTGTGTGTGTGTGTGTGTGTGTGTATACGTGTACACAGGGGTTGGACAAAATAATGGAAACACCTAGCATCATAGCGTCGTAATTTTAATATATCTATAAAACCGTCAAACGCTTGTTTATTTTTATGTTTTTTGAATTATTATTAGTGTTGCTTCATATGTTTTGCTAAAATTGCTGTTTCTTTTCAGATATCATAAGAAAAAGGTAATTAAAATTCATTAAAATGACAGATTTATCGAACTTTCAAAGAGGCCAAATTGTTGGTGCTCGTATGGAAGGCGCTAGCGTAACGAAAACAGCCGAATTGTTTGGTGTGTCAAGAAGTACTGCTTCGAAAGTAATGACAGCCTTTAAGAAAGAGGGGAAAATCTCTTCGTCGAAACAAAACTCTGGAAGAAAACCAAAACTTTCAGATAGGGACAATCAGACTCTTACGCAAATTGTTAGAAAGGATCACAAAAAGACAGCTCCCAAAATTATTGCAGAGCTTAATGACCACCTCGAGAACCCAGTTTCCACAAAAACTGTTCGCCAGGAGCTGCTCAAAGCTGTATTTCACGGGAGGCCTACAATCAGAAAATCACTACTTTCAAAAACAAACGTTGCAAAGCGTCTACAGTGGAGTAAAAACCTACAGAATTCGTCCCTAGAGCAGTGGAAGAATGTTATTTTCTCGAACGAGTCATCCTTTACCTTATTTCCGACCACCGGCCGAGTATACGTGTGGAGACAGCCAAAAGAAGTATTTAACCCAGACTGCCTTCTTTCAACTGTTAAACATGGAGGAGGATCTGTGATGATCTAGTGGTGGGGGCTATATCTTGGAAATCCGCAGGCCCAATGGTTTCCCTTTATGGCAGAATTAATAGTCAAGACAATTTAAGCATTCTATCTGATCAAATTCAGCTTATGGTTGCGGAACTGTTTCCGGGGGGAAACAGTCTTTCAGTAAGATAGATAGATCGTTTGTCTGACAACTAGACAGCGATTGCAGCCCAGCCAGGATCAACGGCTGCGCGAATTTATACTTCTCAGCTTCGGCTACACAATTCACCGACTGCCGCTAATCATTTTGACCGTCTTGCTAACGATTCTTCCTGTTCTCCACCGAATGTATACATATAATGTATATATGCATTAGGTTTTGCTGATAAAATCAGAAAAATCTCGGATTAAGTAGAGATCTAAGAACGCTAGCAACTCTGCAGATAGTAAAAGTCCTTTCTCTTGGGAAATATAGATTAGGATGTAATTGTTCTTTTAACTATATCTTTACATATTGTTTGCTGTTGTTATCTGTTATCCTATATGCATAGCATATACGATGTATTGACGCCAGAGAAATAAGTCCGGTGTATCACATATGATACACAGGACACACAAAGAGTTAAAAACAGACGTTTCGCAGTGATACATTTTGTCAACTTTATTTGATAATTTATCAAATGTAACAATTTTTTTAATGCCAATCAAATATTTCTCAGATGGAAATTACATTGCAATGTTATGAAACAACATTCACCAATTTCACAGGGAGGTACATATAGAGAAACCCTTTTACAACAACTGGTCAAAGCACAATATCTTAAAAACAGTATCGTACTAGTCTAACAAGCTTTAGTTACTTAAATATGTTATTGTTTTTTTTTACTTTTTGCTTTTTGTGTTTTTGTAGTAAGATTAAACAGGCAGAACTTGTGACACAGTTAGTAATCTCAAAACATTGGTTTTACTGCATTGAAATACACAATTGAAGTTAAACGCAGCTAAAAGACGTAAATAAAATATTTGTTCAAGATGTTATGTACCAAACTGGTGAAAGAAATAAGTAGAAAAAGACAAAATAGATATAACGTAAATAACCGGATGATTAATGCACACATACACGCATACATACAAACACACATATAGCGTGTATTTAAATGCGTGCGCGCGCGCGCGCGCGCGTGTGTGTGTGTGTACAGTGTGTACAGTCATCACATTTGAATGAATGTTTAGACAATGTTATTACTTGGAAACTAAGACAAAAAACATCCCACGGCAGACAGAAAATGAATGTTGGGATTGGTGATGATACACTTATGTAGGTACGTATGTATGTATGTATTTATGTATCATGTATTATGCATGTATGTATGCGCAAGCGCGCGCACACACACACACACACACACACACACACACACAAACACCCACATACACTCATACTAATACGTACACACACTACCTACGTGTCTGTGAAAATTTCAGCATGTTTTAACAACTGCACACTTAGCGTATGCGTTTGTACTTATGTGTGTGCGCGCGTGTGTGTGTGTGTGTACACACACACACACACACATATATATATATATATATATATATATATATATATATATTCTGTGAGTTTTCTACTACATACATGCATAGATGTATGCTTATACATATATTTATACATATATACATATGTAAATATTCGGATAAACATACACACACACACACACATATACATACATACATACATACATACATACATACATACATACATACATACATACATTTCGTATGCACATAAGCAAGGGTGGGAGAAAGGAGTTGCAAAGCAGCAGACAGACAGCGAACTAAGTTCCTCCAGTTGTTAACAGACAAAAATAAGCAAACGTCCATTTTGCCTTTTAACAAAATAAACTTGTCTGTTTTTACGAAACGGACACTACTTCTTTTATTCTTTCTCCACCCCTTTAATCCTAATTTATTCTGTTCCTTCAATTTATTTCAGTCTTTCGATAAATTTCTTACTTTTTTCTTTTATACTTATTTTAAAATTTGTTCATCATTCTCTTACTTTATGACTGCAATTTCAAACCTCTCGTGTTCTGACCTTCTTAACGCTCCTCTCCTATCATTTTTACGCCCTAAAATTTACATTTCATTCCGTAATCTTTATTATTTCACATTCTCTGATATTGTCCAGGCTTTTGTTTACTTTAGCGATTTACTACAGGCCTATCAATTTCGCCATATATTTCTTAGCATATATACATTTACCTACACGCACACACACACATATATATATATATACAAGTGAGTGGACAAACGAGAGAAGGACATTCAACACATTTATTGGGAGTTACATGAAATTCAAAATGGCTGAAGATTAGGATCACATTATTTACATTATTTACATTTGACGGATATTGGTCCTTATCGTGTTTGTGGTTAACACAACGTTTCGGCTGATATACCCTCCAGCCTTCATCAGGTGTTTTGGGGAAATTTCAAACCTTGGTTCCCATTCTAAAGGTATTTTTCGATATTATTATTATTATTATTATTATTATTATTATTATTATTATTATTATTATTATTCCGAACTCGGAATCTTGGGGTTAGTAGCCCCGCTCTTAACCACTACGCCATATGCCCGCGGGCAATTATGGAGTGAATTTTAGGGCTTATAAATCTAATATTTTCCTATCTTTCCTTAATACCGGTTCCCATATGCTGCTCATATCTGCACTCGGTCTGCTTAGGAGGTTGTTGTGTCCTAGCATATGCGGTGCTTCTTTTAGCTATCGTATTTTCCAGTGCTGTTCTCTGTCTATTATTTTAACTTCATCCCACAGGGGGAGGCGGTCTCCATTTTTCCATACATGATCAGCTATACCCGATTTATCAATATCTCCTCGTGTCACAGCTTTGCGATGTTCGTCTACCCTTATTTTGAGTGGGCGACATGTTTCGCCTTTGTATAATCTACCACAGCTGCATGGGATGGAGTACACGCAGTTTTTTGGCCATATTCTCTTCTATTGGGGGTTTTACTCGAAGGAGATATTTGCGAAGTCTTGTATTACTCTTGAACACTGTCCTTATGTCATATGGACCGCATATCTTTTGTATCCTTTCGGAGAGGCCTTTCACATAGAGTAGACAGACTGTAGACTGTTCATTGGTCTCATCCTCTCTTTTCTTTATAATTGGAGTAGATAGTATGTTTTTGGGGTAGTTGGTGCTTAATAGATTGTTACTGAGTTTGATCATTTCTTCATGGTGGGTATCACGATCGCTACTTATTTTTTCTAAGTAGCGATGTTGGTTTTTTTTGCGTCCCTGTAACATAGCGGTTCGGCAAAAGGGGCCGATAGAATAAGTACTAGGCTTACAAAGTCCTGGGATCGATTTGCTCAACCAAAGGTGATGTTCCAGCATGGCTGCAGTCAAATGACAAATAAACAAATAAAAGAATAAAAGAAAAAATAAAAGTATATATATATATATATATATATATATATATGCATATATACATACATACATATATGTACATACTTACATATATATATATGTATATATACATGCATATATAGGTACAGGACGTCATAAAACGTAAACAACATGAAATACGAAGACGAACTTTTGTATGCAAACAACGAAAGAAACGAATGGAAAACAAGACAAGCAACATAAAGAACTACTTTTCATCAGTTGTCGGCTGTTTATCTACTCCACAGTTTGAGCAATTCACGACAATATGTACCTTCGAGAAAACAGTTGCTCCTGTTCGGCAAAAAGACATCGACAGAATAAGTGCCACGCTTTAAAAGAAACGTACTAAGCTCGATTTGTTCGACTAAATTCTTCTATGCGGTGCTCCAGTATAGTATGTAACAAAACGACAGTATGTAACAAAACGACAGTATGTAACAAAACGACAGTATGTAACAAAACGCAGTATGTAACAAAACGACATACATAGATAACCTACCTACCTACCTACCTACCTACCTACCTACCTACCTACCTACCTGCCTGCCTGCCTACAGACATACATATACACACAGAAAAAGGTAGAGAGACAGGTAGATGATGAGAGGTAGACAGACAGACGGACAGACAGTGACAGTCAAACTGACAGAGATAGACAGATAGACTTAGACATAGTCGCGTAAATGTAAATATGAAAAGAAAAGAAGGTCATTTATAATAGAAATAAAGTGCTGTATCTGAAGCTTTCACAAATCCTTTCTACCGAGTTTCGCGTTGCCTATCTTCAGACGACTGTGAAAAACGGAACACAGTTTTGATTAATTGAGATTATCCACCATCATCATCATCATCATCATCATCACCACCATCTGTGAATCTACCTTGTTGAGTGACAAACACCACTACAACCGCGCGCGAAGAGGCCCGTACTTGCACACGCGCACCAGCACGCGCACGCACACATTCATAAACTAAACGCATGAATATTTTCTTGCGCGGAAATACGCATAGGTCACTATATTATAGCTATAAAATAAATTTTGTGGATGTAGAAGTCTCCATAGCATTTACTGTTATTAATATCAGTATATACACCAGGCAATTTTTACCGTTCAGCAAAAAGGACACGAAATTACCCATAGGAAGAATGCACGAAGTGATTAACAACTAATTGTAGTCACACAAGTTAGATAATGATTACTGTGGTTAGCCGTTAACTAGAACTTAACCGAGAACTAATATGATATCCGCCCGGATAATATATCCCACTAAACACACCTTTATATAGATGTGTGTTTGGGTGTATTATGTATATATGGAGAGAGAGAGAGAGAGAGAGAGAGAGAGAGAGAGAGAGAGAGAGAGAGAGAGAGAGA
>NC_068987.1:65299282-65300660 GCF_001194135.2 Octopus bimaculoides | reverse complement strand
ATTTCATTGCACTCTTGCAATCTCTTCAGTAACTTGTCTATTAATTTATATAGTTTTTTGTTAAATTATTTCATTGCACTCTTGCAATCTCTTCAGTAACTTGTCTGAGAGACAAGTTACTGAAGAGATTGCAAGAGTGCAATGAAATAATTTAACAAAAAACTATATAAATTAATAAAGGACTGAACCAGTGCGTGTGTTTATTACCGGCATAATGCCTCTCCCAAGGTTTAATTGTATATATATATATATATATATATATATATATATACACATCCACACACGTGCATTGATACTTATTTCATACATATGCGTATGAGAGTGTAAATGTGTGTGAGGTTATGTTCGTGTACGTGCTTCTGTCTGTATACATACATACATGCGTAGGTACGTACGTACATATATACACGCGCACACTAATATATGCTTCTACGCATTCATGTGGTGTAAGTATGCGTGTGTGCGTGTGTGTGTGCGCGCATGTGTGTGTCCATATGTACGTCTACTCCAAATCCATTGTTATTTATTTTAAGACTGATAATGGAGGAAAAAGAATTATTTTTCACTTGTTTTTTTTCTGTACTTCAATCTTGGCCATTGTTCAAGATGATGGTGTTGGGAGTTTACTGACATGACTTCATATACCATCAACACCGCCACCACCACCACCACCACCACCACCACCACCACCACTACTACTAGTACTACTACTACTACCACCACTACTACTACTACTACTACTACTACTACTACTACTACTACTACTACTACTACTACTACTATTATTAATAATAATAATAATAATAATAATAATAATAATAATAATAATAATAATGATAATACTAACACCAGCACTAGCTCCGAGCTTGCACTAACCACTAACTGCCAACCGTCATTGCTATAAACTCCACTGCCTTCATCCAAATCACAGCCAACCATAGCCTGCACCGTCACCACAAATGGTACCGTACCACCACCACCACTAACACCAATACGAATACCTACATTGCTACTACAACCGATGCTATCACCATCATCACCATCGGCATCATTACCAGCAACAACACTGCCAACACGAACAACACGACAACCAGTACTATACCCATCGGACCTCACCATTAAATACCATCAACGCCCACCAAAAAATTTTTTTTAATCCATCATCGCCATCATCGCCATCATCATCACCACCATCATCATCATCATCAACACCATCATCATCACCATCATCATCACCATCATCATCACCATCATCATCACCACCATCATCACCATCATCATCATCATCATCATCATCACCATCATCATCATCACCATCATCATCATCATCACCATCATCATCATCATCATCATCACCATCATCATCATCATCATCACC
>NC_068987.1:65293747-65297982 GCF_001194135.2 Octopus bimaculoides | reverse complement strand
ATATATATATATATATATATATATATATACCCACATATATGCATATATATATGTATACATATATATACATGTATACATTTATATACATACACACATACATATGTGTATGTACATATATGTATGTATGTATGTATGTATGTACGTACGTACGTACGTATTTAAAATAGAGTTCGGTATATCGTTCTGTCTAACTGCGTAGCTGTATTAATAAGCACTTAACAGCTGTTAGCCTAACATCATCGAGTGAATTATAAACCGTTCGAAAGTAGAATAAATTGGTTTTGTAGCCTGGTAAAAGAACAAACTTACAATTTGGACTGAACTCTCCATTAGAGAGATTCTAAGAATGTTACTCTTGTCGGTTACTGACAAAACATCTGTGTCTACCATCAGAACCGCCATCATCAACGCTACCATCGCCACCCACAACCATCATCATCACCACAATCAGCATCACCACCATAACCATTCGCATCCTCACCACCGCTACCACTTCTCTATGTTTTGAGTTCAAATCTCATCGAGGTCAATTTTGCCCTTCAACTAAACTGGATCGGTAAATATTGCTTTTTCAAATTTTGGCACAAGGCTGGCAATTTCAGTAGAGGAATTAAGTCGATTACATCAACCCCAGAACACAGTTAGTACTTATGTTATCGACCTCGAAGGGGGATGAAAGGCAAAGTCGACCTCGGCGGAATTTGAACTCAGAACGAACGTATAGACGGACATAATACCACAAAGCATTTTGGGGAACCAAAATAGTACTTCAAGAGTCCCAGACAAAATTTTACTTTAGATGTATTTATTGCAACGCTTGAAGTTCAATGTTTCTGGTTACGAGCTGGCGGAATCATTACCGAGCTTGAAAAAAGTGCTTAGCGGCATTTCTTCCGACTTTACATTTTGAGTTCAAATGCCCTAGGGGTTGACTTTGCCTTTCATTCTTTCGGGGTCGATAAAATAAGCACCAGTCGATCAGTGGGGACGATGTAAACGACTTAACACATTTCCCGAAGTTGCTGGCCTTGTGCCAAAATTTGAAACCAATATGTTTCTGGCTACTGAACATGTTCCATCAGACGGTCCCATTGGAAACCTACACAAGTAAATGGGTGAAAAACAAAATAGGAATTTTGAAAGAAATATGCATGAAACTAGTTTTGTTTTAGACATCCAATTGGCTATGGGGTTCCACTAGAACAAAATAGTAATCAAAAAGGTCCGTAAGTAAAAAAAAAAATGGTTGAGAACTACTGCTTTAGGCTTTCCTCTTCCACGCAGCAAACCAGTTTGTTTCACTTTCGAAATGTTTATACTCACAAATACTTCAGAGCTTACATTTTATTTAATATAATTCATTTATAATGTCAGGAGCTTGCTTCCGTGGATTAAACAAGCTGGTGTTTTGGTGCATAATAAGCTAGAGTGATCTAAACATCTAAACGTCTAATTGTCTCGACAGAACAGTTCATGTTGATGATGGCGATAGTAGTGGAGATGTTAGTGGTGATGGTGGAGGTGATGAAGTTGGCGAGCGATGGTGGAGGTGATGAAGTTGGCGATGGTGGTGGCGATGGTTACATTATTAGTGATGATCGCGTTACTGATGAGGATTCAGGCGGAGGTTGTTGTGATAGTGTTGGTGTTTACCTCGCAGTACCTTTAACTTTTACTTGTTTCTGTCATTGGACTACAGCCATGCTGAGGGATCGCCTTGAAGGTATTTATTTTATCGGTCCAATATGCCGAACCGGTACGTTACGAGGACGTAAGTAAACCAACACCGGTTGCAAAGCAATGGTGGTGGTTGGTGGGAAGAGACAACCACAAAGACTTACTTACACACACACACATATACAACAGGCTTCCACAGTTCCTATCTACCAAATTCACTCATAAGGCATTGGTCGGCTCGGGGCTATAATTGAAGAGACTAGCCCGGCCTAAGGTGCCGTGCACTGAGGCTGAACACGAAACCACGTAGTTTCCAACTGAGTTTCTTAACCATACAGCCATGCCTGCGCCTACGGAGTTATGTGGAACGCTTCACAAATTTGCGTGTCATACTTACAAGACCTTACACTTTATCTAATATAAGTTATTCCTCGTGTCAATATATCGTCGGTGCTTGCCTCTATTGGTTCAAGAAGCAGGTATTTCGGTGCTTAATAAGCTACAGTGGAGCTACTTTTCGATTATATCGCAATCAGAACAGAATTATATTGCCAGAATATTAAATTGTTGAGGACAGACGTCGAGTGTCCCAAGTGACCAGCGATCTTTGATGACGCCACTGAATTGTCAGTGTGTTGTCAATCATTCTTACCACATCAGTTTCAAATTTTGGTACGAGGCCAGCAATTTTGGGGGAAGGTATAAGTCGATTACATCGACCTCAGTGCTCAACAAGATCTGATTTTATCGACTCCGAAAGGACGAAAAACAAATTTAACCTCGGCGGAATTTGAACTTAGAATGAATGAACAGACGGACGAAATGCCGCAAAGCATTTTACCCAATATGCTAATGATTCTGCCAGCTTGCAGCTTTAAATCACTGTTACCACATTAATCAGCTTGCTGTCAAAGACCTAGTCTGGAATCCTATAGATGGGTGCCTTACTGGGTGCTGTCAGCTGGAGCCAGCTGAGCCTAGAACATTCTACGATTAATACCATTGCACTCTGAAGAATTAAAAAATATTAGCCATTACTCAAAACTTTCTAAAAGGCTATCTTCATATCTTATTTTTTGCTTGTTTCAGTCTTTTGACTGCGATCGTGATGGGGCACCATCTTGAAGAATTTTTAGTCGAATGAATCGATCCCAATAATTTTTTTTAAGCCTGTTACTTGTTCTATCGGTCTATTTTGCTGAACCGCTAAGTTACGGGGACGAAAAAATACCAACACCGGTCGTGGGGGACAAACATAGTCACACACACACACATACACATACACGTATTGCTTTTTAGCTGGAAGTAGAAGGAGCTGTACCTCAACAACTGACAACTACTTACTTTATTGATCCCGGAGGGTGACAAAGTTTACTCCGGCGGATTTCAGCTCAAAACATAAAGAGTCGGAACAAATACTTCAAGATATTTTGTCTGAAGCTTTAATGTCAATCAATTCAGCACCGTAATTTTTCAAACAATTCTGCAGTCATTTTTTGAAAGCCTTTACTGTGGAGATTGCAGGCGATATAAAAGCATCATATTTTTATACAACGTAACAGAAAAAATATCGGGGATAATTGTTCGCTAGAAGTGGCTGTGTGGTAAGTCGCTTGCTTACTAACCACATGGCTTCGGGTTCAGTCCCACTGCGTGGCACTTTGGGTATGTGTCTTCTACTATAGCCTTGAGCCAACCAAAGACTTGTGAGTGGATTTAGTAGACGGAAACTGAAAGAAGCCGGTCCTGTTATGTGTGTGTATTTTGTGTTTGTCCCCCCACCATCGCTTGACAACCAATGTTGGTGTGTTTACGTCCCCCGTAACTTAGCGATTTGGCAAAAGAAACCGATAGAATAAAAACTAGGCTTACAAAAAATATGTCCTGGGGTCGATTTGTTCGGCTAAAGGCGGTGCTCCAGCATGGCCGCAGTCAAATGACTGAAACAAATAAAAGAATAAAAGAATAAAAAGAATAATCAGAGAAGAGAAGTTCTTATTGCACAGCTACCCAGAGAACTATTAATCTCAGTCTCCCTCTTTAGCAGTAGTTTTGTTTTACTAAAGTAGTCACATTCTTATGCATATCAAGGTTTCAATAACTTCTCCGACTCACCTTCTGAATGAAGGGATGAATGGTGCATATTTTTTTCTTTTACTCGGTAGTAAGGTGTCATGGAAACGATGTCGTAACTGATAAAATCATCATTGCCGATTTATAACTGTTTAATCGTTAGCTCCACATTACTTTTGTAGTTTATTTCACGTTTGCTATTTCTACATGTTGTTTTTTCGCCTATATTTTGGCATTAATAAATCGTCCAAAGCTAATCTTCCAGTTGTGTGCGTGCTTGCATGTGTGTGTGTGTGTGTATGTGTGTGTGTGTGTATGTGTTGCGCGCGCGCGTGCAGGTGGAATTCTCTGTTGTGTTTATCAACTGATGCTTCTCTCCACGCCTTTCTCCCCACTCTCTGTCTCTCGGCCTCTGTCTCTGTCTCTCTCTCTCTTTCCTCCTCTCTCTCTATGTCTGTATATACGTACGTATGTATGTATATATA
>NC_068987.1:65291274-65292944 GCF_001194135.2 Octopus bimaculoides | reverse complement strand
ACACACACACACACACACACACACACACACACACACACACACACACACACACACACACATACAGTTGGCCCTCTTTACAATCCCCACACAGACCAGATCAGTGATGATCCCAAGAAATATGCTGAGCTTATTGCTGAACGCTATACTGGCATTTTTACTGTTGAAAATCCAAATGTACCTTCTTCACCAACTCTAACATCAAATTCCATAACATCTGTAAAATCTACACCCACAATGCTACCACGCCACTTCGAGAATAAGCGCAACTATGCCTCTCCTGGTCTTGATGGTGTTACTTGTTTGCTTCTCAAACGTAGCGGGTTCTTGCTTTTGCACCAGCTTTCCTTTTTCTTTCAATTCTGCCTTAACAACTTTGTCGCTCCAGAACACTGGAAAATAGCCAGTGCTGTTCCTCAGTTAAAAAAAAGAAGCTGATCGCACATCACCTGTCAACTACCTTCCAGTCAACCTTATTAGCTGCATAGCCAAACTGATGGAGTTCTGTGTCAGAGAAACACTTTGGAACTTTTGGAGCCCTCACAACTTTGTTCGACCCTCACAATTTGGATTTGGATTACTAACTCCAGCGGCTGTAGCCAACTCATCGAGTTTCTTGAGAACATCACCCGAGTTAATGATGGTGGCTCGTTGGGAAATGTTATCTACCTTAACTTTGCTAAAGCCTTCAATTCTGTGCCACACAAACGACTCATAGCAAAACTCTGTGCAATGGGTGTGAAAGATGATCTCTATTACTGGCTGAAATCCTTCATTCTCGGTCGGAAAGAGGTATTTACGGTTCTTGCACGCCATCTCCACCTTACGAGATGACTTCTTGTGTACGACAGGGATCTATTCTTGCACTCCTACTGTTTGTTGCATATATTAATGACATAGATTCCAACTTGAGGAATGTTACAATGTTGAAATATGTAGATGACATCAAGCTGTACCTAGAGATAAAAAGAACAGATCTTATGCGCTATAGATCTTTCCTACAATCAGACCTAGACACAATGCACCAATGGATTTCTGACTGGCAACTCAAGCTAGCTGTGGACGAGAGCGTCACCATGCACTTTGGGAAGAAAAATCCAGCCTTTACATAGTCCACCAACAACACCGATCTCAAGAAGTCATCCAGTGAACGTAATTTGGTTATTATTGTAAACAGCGATCTGCGTTGGACAAACCACTTCTCTAAGATTGTCAGCCGCTCTCCAGCTATCTATTTAAAACCATATATGACGATGGTGCGTCCACACTTAGAATTTGCATCACCAGTATGGAAACCCCTATCTTTCTCAGCATATAAATATCCTGGAAACTGTTCAGAAACGTGCGACATAATGAATACCCGTCGTCAGGCATCTACCACACTCTGAACGTCTTGCTTCCCTGGACATGGACACATTGGAGCTCAGACGTCTGGCAACTGACTTGGTAGACACCCACAAGATTATCCACCATCTTTCATATATGTATGTATGTATGTATGTATGTATGTATGTATGTATGTATGTATATATGGGAGAATGTACGAAAAAAAACAACAACAGACGAGGACAGGTGGTGTAAACAACAAAAGGATGTATTAGTTTGACGCTCGGGAATACAGAAAGTCTTTAACGTTTCGAGCTACGCTCTTCAACAGAAAGAATACGGAGAAA
>NC_068987.1:65288949-65290087 GCF_001194135.2 Octopus bimaculoides | reverse complement strand
ATTCATTCTTCTCTATCTTTTTTTCTAGCGAAGAACTCGCGTCTGAAACGTCAAAGACTTATTCTCTACCTTTAAAGCGTTAAACTAATAACATTTGTTAAAACTTGTCCCTTTTACTCATTACCCATAGGCGCAGGAGTGGCTGAGTGGTAAGTAGCTTGTTTACCAGCCACATGGTTCCGGGTTCATTCCCACTGCGTGGCAACTTGGGAAAGTGTCTTCTACTATAGCCTCGGGCCGACCAAAGCCGTGTGAGTGGATTTGGTAGACGGAAACTGAAAGAAGCCCGTCGTATATATGTGTATATGTATGTGTGTGCATATGTTTTTTCCCCCAACATCGCTTGACAACCGATGGTAGTGTGTTTACGTCTCCGTAACATAGCGGTTCGGGAAAAGAGACCGATAGAATAAGTACTAGACTTACAAAGAATAAGTCGTGGGGTCGATTTGCTCGACTAATGGCGGTACTCCAGCATGGCTGCAGTCAAATGACGGAAACAAATAAAAAAGTAAAAGAGTAATATATAGTTTTAATGCTTACGAGGACCTATTCTCTCTCGCTTTTCTGCGATCACTTCGACACCTGACACGTGGTACACCGCACACGTTATCAGGCAACGTCGATTTGAGGGAGGGAGGGAGTGAGCTAATGTACAGCACGTACATTTGATCACTATAAACAAACCATCTGTGCAGGTCATTCGGCAAAAAAGCTGAACACTCATACATCGCTTTCGACAGGAGAATCCATCATATAATATACATATATGTAACTGGCACTCCGTCGGTTACGACGACGAGTGTTCCAGTTGATCCGATCAGCGGAACAGCCTGCACGTGAAATTAACGTGCAAGTAGCTGGGCACTGCACAAACACGCGTACCCTTAACGTAGTTCTCAGTGAGATTCAGCGTAACACGGAGTGTGACAATGCTGGCTCTTTGTACTACTCATTTTTGCCAGCTGAGTGGACTGGAGCAACGGGAAATAAAGTGTCTTGCTCAAGGACACAACGCATCGCTGAGAATCGAACTCACGATCTTACGATCGTAAGCCGAATACCATAACCACTAAGCTAAGCGCCTTCATCCATATAGATAAATACATAATTAAAGAGGTAAATATATATATATATA
>NC_068987.1:65287579-65288625 GCF_001194135.2 Octopus bimaculoides | reverse complement strand
GAGAGAGAGGGAGAGAGAGAGGGGGAGAGAGAGAGAGAGAAATCACAAAAAAATAACAGACGAAGACAGGTGGTGTAGAAAACAAATAGATGTATTAGTATAACGCTTGAGAATTGAAAAAGTCTTTAACACTTCGAGCCTACGCTCTTCCACAGAAAGAAACAAGGAGAGAAAAAAAATGTGTGTAGTGGTTTACGATCTATCATGGCGAATGTCGGACAGAGGGGGAGGTGGGGCCAGTCGATTAGATCGACCCCAGTACGCAACTGATACTTAATTTATCGACCCCGAAAGGATGAAAGGTAAAGTCGACCTCGGCGGAATTTGAACTCAGAACATAAAGACAAACGAAATACCGCTATGCATTTCGCCCGGCATGCTAACGTTTCTGCCAACTCGCCGCTTTGACCACATATAAATATAGAGATAAAAATATAGATTAAAAGAATGTAAAAATATTCACGGTGTAAAAATATTCGAGGTGTACTTCATATTTGTATCTGGTGATTTTATATATATAGATCTATTGATGTGTATTAAACGGTATTAATGTATGTGTATTTTTAAAAGTATGTTTAAGATTTTGCGTCTGGGAATTTGTTGATTGACCTATACTTTGTGACTGAATTTGCCTCTTTACTTATCGTTCGTTTCGAATATTCCGAGCACTTCTCAGTTGCAACCCATATATTTCGAAAGAAAGATTCGATAGCATATCTAAATACATATGTATATGCATATATATTTATATAGACATATGTTTATATTTTCTATCGAAATTAAATGTTTCTTTCGAGTCATGGTAAATGTTTTGCTTTTTCATTTTTTTTTTTGTTTTAATCTATATCTACCCGTTCAATGAGGTATCACTTCTCGCCTCCTTCGATAGGCAGTCTCAACACCACATTTTACAGCTGCAGTTCAAATTGGAGATTCAGAGGAAGACCAAACTGAGCACTCTCTATGTCAGTTGTCTCTACCTGTCTCTGTCTCTCTTTCTCTCTCTCTTTATCTCTCTCTCTCTCTCTCTCTCTCTCTCTCTCTCT
>NC_068987.1:65286387-65287477 GCF_001194135.2 Octopus bimaculoides | reverse complement strand
TGTGTGTGTGTGTACGTATGTATGTATGTCATTATTCAGTTTATTTCAAGATTTCTTGCCAATAGAGAAAGAACCGGTTTCCAACCTAGATCCAAGGATCCTTCATTGGAATTTCAACATCAACAACAGGGTATTTTTGTTTGTATGTATGTATGTATGTATGTATGTATGTATGTATGTATGTATGTATGCATGTGCAGATTTGTATGTTTTATGTCTGTATTCTCATTCATATAGTTACATATCTAGACATGCTCATATATATTTAAATGATAAACTTCTGGAAAGTTTTACAGATTTTTACAGTTACAGTGACGGATTGGATCTGTAATCTTCGAATTAGCTTTCTCCCTTCTGGTTTTGAGAAGCCTAATATCTCAAGATTGGTATTTAGGCAGTGTGTTACATATTCCAGAATCCCAATAATTACCTGAACTTTTAATCTGGATAGAGTAACTGCAGATTTCTCAATAGTTCAGCATAGGTGTTCTCTTTTTCACTGATCTTCAGCTTTATGTTAACATTCGCTGGACAGCTAATTTCCACAACTGTGTACAGTTTCTCTTCTCTATCCCAAATCATAATATCAGGTCTGTTGTGCTTACAATTTATTGAGGTCTTCACTGGTACATTCCACTAGTATTCCTTTTTATTATGAGTGGCTATGGCTTCTACCATATCGTGGGTTCTTATTTCTTTGTCCTCGGGATTTTCCTTCCGATGGATTTCATTATAGAGTGTCCTAGCTACATCATATCTCATCGGTAGATAATACCGTGATGACATTTTCGGACAACTGCTTATGTTGTGGGTGATATCTTCAGTGTGAACTCCACAAAGTCTACATCGGTTATCACACTTTACGGCTTTACCTATATTTCTATCCCTTTTGTGCATCAGGTACTTGGTTGATATTTCCTATTCCTAAATTGCAAATGCATACCCTTCAAAGTGGGAGGTAGTAAACCGGCTATTGGTCCATGATAAAATGTATGTATGTATGTTTGTATGTATGTATGTATGTATGTATGTATGCATGAATGTATGTATGTATGCATGTATGCATATGTATATCAAGACAAAAGACTGA
>NC_068987.1:65283375-65284611 GCF_001194135.2 Octopus bimaculoides | reverse complement strand
GCGTGCGTGCGTGCGTGCGTGCGTGAACTATATATATAGTTCAAATTTACAGAAACCAAAAGACGAAGATAGGTGAAGGAACAACAAGCAGATGTATTAGTTTAACGCTCGGGAAGAAATGAAAAGTCTGACGTTTCGAGTCTACGCTCTTCGACAGAAAGGACTGAGAAGGGGAAAAAAAACGGAGAGTGAACGATAAAAAAAACGGGGGGAGAAAAAATGTGTAGGGATTAACGGTTCAACATGATGATACGACGGACATCTTTCAGTTTCCATCTACCAAATCCACTCACAAGACTTTGATCGTCCCAAGGCTATAGTAGAAGTGCGACTGAACCTGGAACCATGTGTTTGGGAAGCAAGTTTCTTACCGCATATTACGTATCTTTCATTGTGAATTGCGTATATCCTTAACTAATTATGCTGACGCAGACATGGCTGATCAATCATAATATCCCGGGTTCAATGCCATAGTTGGCACCTTCGTTATATGTCTTTATTATAGCTGCAGGGAACCCAAAACTTTTGTGAGTGAAATTGTAGGGATGGAAGCTATTTCGAATCCCTTCGAATGGATTGTAACCGTAATTCAAAGGTCTAACCGTGGCATATCGTCTGTCACACTGATTTGGTTTGTGACTTACGTTCAGACTGCAAGTGAATGCGGGATACTCAACCTCTTATGCGCTAATTTAACGAGTCAAAACGTTTACTTGATCGACCATGAGATAGATTATTGTGTATGTACATATAAATTGGCTTCAAATTTTGGCACCAGGCCAGCAATTTCGAGGGAGGAGTTTAGTCGATTACATCGACTCCAGTGCAAAACTGGTACTTATTTCATCGACCCCCGAAAGGATGAAAGGCAAAGTCGACCTGGGTGTGGAAGTGCTACAGGTTTGCTACACTTAGCTTTCTGAAGCGGTCACCCATCTAAGTACTAACTACGCTCGACGTTACTCAACTTACATCGGAGGAGAACTGGTGCATTCAAAGTGATATGGCCGTAAGCGTGTGTATATATATTGAGACGATGATGAGCATCAACAGGATCAGTTGATCAAATAAATAAGACTCAGACACTGAAACTGGATTGGACACGTCTCGGACAAGATCGAGAAAGTTTGAGAGAGATTTGACTGCTATTTTTAGACGTTCCTGAAACTGCATAGAGGTTCTCGCGTTTGGCTCGTTTCATATACTCCTCAGCGGGGAGACGAACCCCAGATTCCC
>NC_068987.1:65280075-65282440 GCF_001194135.2 Octopus bimaculoides | reverse complement strand
ATTTTGCAGAGGCAACACACGTGTGTTCGTTTTACCTAACCCTAACCCTAATTGACTTGCTCCTTCCCTCAAAAACCATGCCTTGTGCCTATAATAGAAAGATTTATTAGCTACTGCCAATATGCTTCAGCCATTTTTTGACAAGGAAATAATAATTTTATCACCGCCAAAATCGTTTGACAATCGTTTGTTTACGTAGTCAGCACTTACTGTTAATCGGCTGAATGGACGTCAGTCATTGGTTGAAATTACAGAAATACAACAACTTTAACATGAAATAACTTGCGATGTACGTTTTTTTGTTAAGAAGACTAAGAGAAAAAGATGTTTTATATGACACATTCTACCAGTGTCCCAAGTTTCAAAGTGTTCGTTAAGAAAATACTGGTGCCCCCGTTTTGAACAAGATCCAGAGGATGTACTGAGCTGAGGTGTTGTAAGCTATGCGCACGCTGTCGTTGCGTATGCGTTGTATGGTGTGTTGTTGTCTGTACATGTGTATGTGTATGTGGTGTTCTATGGGTTCGTATCGTTGCCTATGTTTCTACACCCCGGATACTATTTCACACACATCAGCCCCGTTATTGTTTTGACTCGTTAAAATAAGCAACAGGATATCAAGAAGTGACGCAGTACGACCGTTTCAAGCGACTCTATTCAATTGAACAATGCAATCATTACATCAATTTAAATAGAGCGCTATCATCAGTTGCACAAATAAATAGAATTTTAACCATTTGGACACCTTAGTATATATACATAAATATATACCCTACGAGTTTTTTTCAGTTTCCGTCTACCAAATCCACTCACAAGGCTTTGGTCGGCCTGAAGCTATAGTAAAAGATACTTGCCCAAAGTGTCACGCACTGGGACTGAACCCAGAACTATGTGGTTGGGAAGCAAGCTTCTTACCACACAGCCACGCTGTGTGTGCATGTATGTATGTATGTATGTATGTATGTATGTATGTATGTATGTATGTATGTGTGTATGTATGTATGTATGTATATGTGTGTATGTATATCAGATAAGGCAGAACAGCTACTGTCTCCAGACAATAAGCTTTTTTTTTTCTTTAATGACATTTCAATTTTGGAGAAATTTTGATTATTGAGATTGTTTCCCCTTTCCATTTGGAATTGATCACAATTACCGCTTAGCGATTGTTCTCTCTTTATCTTGGGAACGGGGATAGTCTCAATAAATCAAGAATTCGTCTGCTATTTATTATACTCTAATTTGTTTTTCTTGTTCAAATACGCGCCACTATGTTATTTTTCTTAGCTCATTTTCGTTATTTTTATCCAAATTACCCAGACCATAAGTGTGTCCTACACTTTTTACATATGTCTAAATGTCTCGTTTTGTTGGTCATCAAGAAATGCAATTGTTATGCTGATGATGTTTATGGAAGCAAAAACGTTTCCACAACTGTTGTCTTATCTCCAGACAATCAGAATCTTTTCTTTAACGATTATATCAATTTTGGAAAATTCCTGATTCTTGAAATTGTCCCTCCTTCTCTGAAAGAGGAGACAGTTTCAATAAAAGAAGAATTTCCTCTAAAACGTACTTAATATATCCTTATTCGGTTTCTCTCCCCGCCCTCTTCATCTTCCTCTTTCTCACTTACTCACTCTTTCTCTCTCTCTCTCTCTCTCTCTCTCTCTCTCTCTCTCTCTCTCTCTCTCTCTCTCTCTCTCTCTCACACACACACACACACGTACGCAATTGTTTACATGAACACAAGAATAGGGTAAACATAACGAAGTAGAATAAAAGCAAACAAAAAATGTCGTGTGCTCTCCTTGAATTTATATTTTGACTATTCATATCTAAAACCTTTAATTATCCTTATATTTTATTTATACATTACCCGAGTCTATTTTATCTTTCCAACATAATAGCGTTTGTATTTTATATAGGACAGTTGAAGTAAAAACTACAAAGATAGACAAGAGTTCGGGAGTTTGGCTGGAGGTTAATGATATCAACTGCGGGCAAATAAAAATAAGACTTCTTTAAATATCTTCATTCTTCCCCAAAATAGAGTTTCGTTAAATCTAAATGGAGAGAAAAAGAAAGAAAAAAATGTAAGACATCATCTGATTGTTGTGAAATAATGAAATTAAACGATTATCTGTGTTACATATGTTTTAGAATTTAACTTCTTTTCATTGGTTGCGATTTGTTAAATAATACTAACGGTTAACTAGTTATAAAACATTTCTCTGTCTGTCTGTCTCTCTCTCTCTCTCTCTCTCTCTCTGTACACACACGCACACACACACATACATACATGCATACATACATACACACATACATACATATATATATATATATATATATATATATATATATA
>NC_068987.1:65276915-65278742 GCF_001194135.2 Octopus bimaculoides | reverse complement strand
TCACAACGTAAACACACGCATTTTTGTCAGTATATACGCAGTGAACCTATACAATAGCGTCGTAATTATATCGATTGCTATTTTCCAGTAAATATTGGTGCCTTGTTGTACCACTCTTCTGAATTTATATATATATACATATGTATTAATTTCCAGCAAAATAAAGCCCTATAAGGGTATATATATATAAATTCAGAAGAGTGGTACAACAAGGCACCAATATTTACTGGAAAATAGCAATCGATATAATTACGACGCTATTGTATAGCTTCACTGCGTATATACTGGCAAAAATGCGTGTGTGCAACATGAAAAATTTGTCTTACCTGTAGGAAGAACATTCGATAAATGGACAACCCAGATTAAGGATAATGCAGGACCGGTTTCAGACTCTTCAAATACGTTTCACAACGTAAACACACGCATTTTTGTCAGTATATACGCAGTGAACCTATACAATAGCGTCGTAATTATATCGATTGCTATTTTCCAGTAAATATTGGTGCCTTGTTGTACCACTCTTAGACTGTGGCCCATGCTGATGTACCGACATGAAGAGTTTTGTCAAACAAATAAACTCCATACTTATATTCTAAAGCTTGATACTTAGTCTATCGGTCACTTTTTGCCGAACCGCCATGTTACAAGGACGTAAACAAACTAACACCGGTTGTCAAGCTGTGTGTGTTTGGAGGACAAACACACACACACACACACACACACACATGATGGACTTCTCATATGACGGACTTCTTTCAGTTTCCGTCTACCAAATCCACTCATAAGGCTTTAGTCGGCCCGAGGCTATTGCAGAAGACACTTGCCCAAAGTGCCACGTAGTGGGACTTATGATGGAACCATGTGGTTGGGAAGTAATGCATGCAGTATGGACCCTTTAATGCCAGTTTGATTTTCTGAATCAGGGTTTTATGCTGGTATCTAAGAATTTGGATACAGTAAACTGCAACGGACTTTGCCATTATCAAAACGAAAGACAAAGGGTTTGGTTCTGTAACCTTAAAAGAGAGGGTAAAATTTTTCGAAATGCGTTTATGTGTCAAGACACTTATGTGTGTGTGGGGGGAGTGCATATCCATCCGTCCACCCATCCATCCACCCATCTATAAGCACGTACACACACACATATACAAATGATTTGGAATTACAGATTGAAAATTCAGCAGGCCAATATATGTTAATGCCTCCTCGTTTCTAAAACTTCAGAGACTTTTGCTGTGAATATGAATAATAATGATTGTCATATACATTGTAGCATTTGCACGGAATGTGTTTAATATATGGCAAATGCGCAGTTTTTGCATAAACTCGACCTGCTGTTCCTTGAAGACCTTTAGAAAATAGAGTAATGCTTCGATATACAAGTAAATACAAGTCGATTACATCGACCCCGGCACTTAGATGTTACTTATTTTATCGACCCCGAATAGGTGAAAGACAAGTCAATCTCGACGGAATTTCAACTCAGAACGTACAGACGGACGAAATGTCACTAAGCCCTTTGTTCAGCGTGTTAACGATTCTGCCAGGTCGCCGCATTTGAGTTGACCAATGTGTTATTTTTTACTCTAGGGCACCAGGCCCGAAATTTTCTGGGAGGGGGCCAGTCGCGCCATGATAGATCGCTAGACACCCCCCCCCCCATTTTTTCTCTACTTGTTTTATTCTGTGGAAGAGCGTAAGCTCGAAACGTTAAAGATTTTTTCACTTCCCGGGGGTTATACTAATACATCTGTTTGTTGTCTACACTACCTGTCTTCGTCTTTTGTTTTGTTTTGTGAATTCTCCCTATTTATATATATATATATA
>NC_068987.1:65262454-65276315 GCF_001194135.2 Octopus bimaculoides | reverse complement strand
GTATACTCTGAGCAAGGGAGCCTACTGCTCCGTAGACTCCCTTGCTCACAGTATACTGACACAGATCATGTGTCTGTAGCCAGCTAGAAAAGATGTTTTCCTGGGGCTAAAACGTAGTAACATCGTCCTACTTAGGACTGCACTTTGCGTTGGCAAATAGACTTTACTGTATATATATATATATATATATATATATATAAATCAATTTAGATTCATATCAGTTAATTTATTTATGTTACCGAACTGTTTAATGCTGGTGAACCTTCCAACTGTGGGGAAGTAAATTAACAATCAGCGGACGTAGATGAATGGGAAACTATAACCAGGGCTCTTTATTACTGAAGACTTATGATAACATTTATCATAAAACTAAAGAAATAGCTGTTAGATTAGGCAATCAAAATGGAGTAGAAGCTATGGCGAAGAAAGTTGCTTTTATAACAATTGAAGACCACGAACCAAATTTTCCCTCCATCCTCAAATATCGGTTAATTAACTAGGGAATGTTGGAGATGAGGTTGATAAGCAAACACCTGCTTATGAAGATTAACAACGATATAAGCAGAGTCTCTGAACCGTCTCTTTGGCATAGCATTAATGAGATCATCCCGTGCTTTAAAGTAACATCGGTAGAGTCAGAAAAAAAGCTTACGTAGTTCGATATTGCAGATATTTATCCATCTATGTAAAAGGGATTTCTGTTGTAAGGCACTCGACTTCGCCAGGAGCTACACTGAAATTAGCGATAGGAATACAGACATCATCATGCACATCAAAAATCTCTACAGTTCGACAAGGTTTCGGACCTTGCTCAAATAGACTGGCCTGAAAGTATTCGACAGTACTGATGTATGTGAGCTTTCATTTTAGATATATTTCGTAAGAAATTCCCTTCAACTAGGTTTAGCCTAAATAGGAACGATGCCCTGACTTTATTGAGGTGAACAACCGCACACCCGAGAGGGTCAGGAAGGACTTAATACCCTTAACCCTTGAGCTCAAAGTCATTATAAAGACTAACTTGAAAGTATCTAAGAATATATTATTTAATGTGTCTTTTGCCTTTTAAAAGCGCTAAGATGTGATTTCAGGGAAGATTTGGCAGATATTTCTAACAGATCGAGCGACCGTGTAGAAGGGTCACTCGCTTCGTAATGATGATAGTTGTAACTGTGATAGTGGAGATGATGATGATGACAACGACGATGGCGACGAATGCTTTCCTTCAGCTATCTTACAAACCATATAACGTAATCTAACGCAGGAACGTGTGTGGTTGCTCGACCTGCTAGAAACAATAGTCAAATCTCCTTCAAATCTTAGAAAAAGTACGGTAGGTTCGCCTCGCATAAACAAGACGGGATGATCGTAGCTAGAATGCTTTTGATCGTGTATCTACTCGATCAGAGTTAATGGTAGCTCGATCTGTTAAAACTATTAGTCAAGTATCCCTTCGTCGTACTCTTCTGTCATAAGAAAAATAGGACGGATGCACCGGATAAGGTAGTCACAGATATTTTTTTTTAAATATATGAATAAAATAAATAATGGTTTGATTACGGTTGGAACATCTTTGATCATAGATCTATTCTCTCAGAACTGACTTGGGGCTAAACAATAACAACTAAAGACAAACATACTCGGATATAAATTCTTGGGAACTAATATGATAGTTGTGATAGACAGCAAAGTTATAATCAAAGGGAAAAAATTACCAGAGACTTTTTTTGTTAACGAGTAACCTCCCTTATATAATGAATGGTCTTCATTCCAAAATTGTCGTCTTTCCGATATATAATCACCATTTTAATGTCCACTTTTTCCATGCTTTCATAGATCGGACGGATTTCGTTGAGGTAGAATTTTATGGTGGGATCTCCGTCATATCACTTACTATCAACTGTTTCCAAGCAAGGTAATATTTCCCCATGACCGGACGTGGAAACAAATGACACTGTCTCTATGACGGTGACATGCATTTGCAACGCATCTTTTATCTTTTACTCGTTTTAGTCTGCGGCCATGCTGGGACACCTCCTTGAAGAATTTTAGCCGAACTTATCTACCCCAAGTTTTATTTATGTATTTTTGTAAAGCCTGGTACTTATCTATGAGCCATTTTTGCTGAACCGCTAAGTTACGGGTACGTAAACACACCAATACCAGTTGTCAAGCGGTGGTGGGGGACAAATACACACACACACAAATATATACGAGGGAGTACTGAAAAGTTCCTGTCTTTAAGGGTATCACGAAAGGCCTGGTTGGAAGCCCAACCTTCCAAGTTCTTTTACAGGGCTTAGAAAAAGTGAAGAACCACTGCAATATGTGTGTGAATCTGGGAGGGAAATATGTTGGAGAAAATCATAATTATGATTTTATTCAGCATATTTCCCATTTTATTTTATCCAAAGCCAGTAACTTTTCAGCACCCATTCGTATACATATGCAAATTTCAGGTTCTGTCTACCAAATCCACTCACAATGCTTTGGTCATCCCGAGGCTATAGTAGAAGACAGTTGTCCAAGGTGCCACACAGTAGGACTGAACCCAGAACCTTGTACTTGGGAAGCAAGTGTAAATATTAGGTTAAAAAATACTTTGGGTAGAAAAAGTCGAAGGCTGTGATTCATATTGTTTTCTTTTTTTCGCGTGTTTTCTTTATTTAAGTGCATGTCCTCATACCTATCTCTTTTACTTGTTTCAGTCATTTGACTGTTGCCATGCTGGAGCACCGCCTTTAGTCGAACACATCGACCCCAGGACTTATTCATTGTAAGCCTAGTACTTATTCTATCAGTCTCTTTTGCCGAATAAAAACACCAGCATCAGTTGTCAAGCGATGTTGGGGGAACAAACAGACACACAAACATATGCACACACACACACATATATATATACATATATACGACGGGCTTCTTTTCAGTTTCCATCTACCAAATCCACTCACAAAGCATCGGTCGGCCGGAGGCTATAGTAGAAGACACTTGCCCAAGGTTCCACGCAGTGGGACTGAACCTAGAACCATGTGGTTCGTAAGCAAGCTACTTACCACAAGTCCATATACAGTTAAAATTTCTTAACGTTATGTTATTCCATCTTATTTCTTATGGTTGGTTTTAACTTTCATCCTTTCAGGCTCGAGTACTGGGATCAATGTAAATGTCTCCCCACACACACAGACATTGCTGGCCTTGTGCCAAAATTTGAAACTAATATTTCTGCAAGAACCAGCAGATATAATTGTTAGCATGCAATATTGCTGTTCAAACAAAGAATCCTTAGTTCTGACCAAGCTTTCAATTTTATTGTTTTCTTCCCTTAAAACTACAATATTTAACCCTTCAGCATTTAAACCGGCCATATCTGGCCCAAATATTTTACATGTTTTATGTTCAAACTGTCAAGATCCAGCCTTTTACACCTACCCTACAATGTCATATTAAATGTAAACATTGACATCATCAAAATCTCAAAGTTACAAGATAATGCATGATTAATTCAAAACAATGTGAATAAAAAAGCATTACATTAGACAGAGTAATTTGAATGCTAAAAGGTTAAAGTGTCAAGAGTTATTAACACAAGGCTTTATAAAGTTACCGACTGCTTCTTTAAACATCGTGATTCAGCTCCAACTTAAGTTTGTGTCATTTCATCAATCTTGTTTAATATTCTCAAATTTGAAGCTGGCAGGCTGGGAGAAACATTAGCACGCCAGGTGAAATACTTAGCAGTATTTCATGTGTCTTTACATTCTGAGTTCAAATTCTGCTGAGGTTGACTTTGTTTTTCATCATTTTGGGGTTGATAAATCAAGCACCAGTTGCATACTGGAGTCAACCTAATTGACTGTCCGCCCGCCTCCCTCAAAATTTTGGGCCTTGTGCCTAGAGCAGAAAAGAATATTCTCAAATTTAATCTCACCCCTTGTTTCCCTATCTTCCTCTGTTGCAGTGATTCTCAACCATCTTTTCGCCTATAGATCCCTTTCATTCCTATTTTACTCTCCTAGACCTTCATAACCATTCAATGTATATAAAAAAAAAAATCTCACTGTATTTTTATAATTAAATATTATTAGGAATTGTATAAAAAAAGTTGAATATTTGGTGTATTGTGGAAGTATAACCAATTTATTGATGATAAATTTTAACAACAAAATTTTATATGGACCCTTAAGGGCCATATGCACTCCAGTTGAAAACCACTGATCTATTGCAACCACATTTTATTATTACCTTACTCCTCTTCTGGCTTTACGTTCTGAGTTCAAATTCCACCAGGGTCAACTTTGCCCTTCATCCTTTCAGGGGCGATGAAATAAGTACCAGTTAAGCACTGGGGTTGATGCAATCAACTGACCCCCTCTCTTAAAATTTCATACCTTGTGCCTATAATAGAAAGGATTATTACCTTACACCCGAAGTTAAAATTCCACTGAGGTCAACTTTGCCTTTCATCCTTTCAGGGCCAATGTAACTACCTTATCCCTTCAAAAACTGCTGGTCCTGTCTCAAAATTTGACACCATTATTACTTTGCACCATATACTCCACTCAGTAGGTATTATAACTAGTCGCTTCCTCAACTTGCTCATATTCAGTCAAATTTATTTCTTTATTGCCCACAAGTGGCTAAACTTATATATTGTGCACCTTCTTCATTACTCTTAAATTTAAACTTCTCACCTGGCCATGATCTAAGGCTTATCTAACTGTAATAATAATTCCCACTAGGGACTCCGCGGTTTAATTTTTACTGCCTCTTTGAAATAATCTTTGATACCAATTTCAGTGACACCAGGTCACAGAGGTAACCAGTGCCATCTTAAGGCATGAGTACACTGGGCAGTTACCCAGGAACCTCACAGGGTCTAGGAGCTCAATTCTAATCTGTGTATGTTGTAATTTGCTGTCAATAAAAAATGGTATAGGGATCAGAGGTGTATAATGCTGTTAAGACAGCTTTGGTACTAATTGGATGTGAGTGTTTAAGAAAGAATAAAATTACATTTACATTCCAGGTTAATAATGAACAAAAACGAATAGGAAAAAAGAAGTTGAAGAAGAGAAAAGATGAGAGAAGAGTGTGGTACAGAGAGAGAGAGAGAGAGAGGGAGAGGGAGGAAGGATATTAATAAAGATAGAAGACTGTAGAAGGAAATAGGAATGACAATAACACAAACACAGGAAGAAAATAGAAGAGAAAGAGATAATAAAGACATAAAGAAAATAGAGAAGAGAGAAGGAGATGATAGAAAGACATACACAAAATACTGAATGTGTGACAGAGAGAGGGAGATGAAAAATCTTAGGAAATGAAGAACAATACTGAACCTGGATCAAACAGGTAACAACAAAGCCAAAAACAACTTTTAACTCACCTTTAATTTACACCTGTCCCAGCACACACCATCACCATATTACATTACATTCAACTTATTTACAAAGAGGTAAAAATCAAACATCCACATTCTTTCTAGATCCTCATCTCTTCATACTTTGTATTGTTGTTGTTGTCGTTGTAGTAGTAGTTGTAGTAGTAATGATGCTGACTGGGAAATGAGTTCATTTCAATTCTTTTATTTACTTTAAAATGTTTTAATAATGTCCCCAACAAAAACAAATATTTTGTGTGTGTGTGTGGTGTACATTTTCCCTCAGTTTGTACAACCAAACATCTAACACACACACACACATATATATGTCTGTGTGGACATGAATATATTTATGAGTGTATGTGTATATGAATACATTATGTATGTTTGTGCATATGTGTGTGTATATATACACACACACACACTTTTTGTTCATTTATCATCCATTTTCCCATGCTAGCATGGAATTTGGATAGAGGCAAGATTTTTACAACCAAATGTTCTTCCCGTCACCAACCCTTACTCATTTCTGAAGAAAGGGATGTTTTATTACATACACTCACATTTATATATAAATTTACACACACATGAACACACATGTAGGCATATATATTTATTATATACACATACATACACATATATAGACACACACATTTATATGTATATATATATACATATATCAAATATTATATTTTTGTTGAGTCATTCTCTTGCTACTCCCAAGTGTCACCTATGGGTGCACAGGATCTCTACTATAGAATTAAGTACCCTTTTTTTCCAACAGTTAACACTAAACAGATTACACACACACAGAAGATGGGTTGAGACCCACATCCTCCTCCTCCTCAGCTCTTGATTTATTTTCTAAGTTTTTACTCGAAACTTTCTCCACATGAGAAAGCTTACAGAAGAAGCGGAGGATTAAAACAACAACAACAACAATAAAACAGATACAAAGGTGGATGAAGATGAGAAAGAGGAGATCAAGATCAGTTTGAACAAAAGTCTTGTGTCATAATCCTTGCTCAGTCCACGGTCGATCCAGACTGAACAGATCTGTGATCAAAGGAGTTCTAACCATGACCATCCCATCTTTTTTTTTTTTGTGTATGTCAGGGACTTCATTGTCCAAAGCATCTTTCTTCATGAAACACAGTGGTGTGATTTAAGTGTGACCTGGCCACTACTTCAAGCAGGCCATGTGACCAAAATCGATGATGGAGAGTGACAGAATAGAAGGGTACTTTTAAAATAGAAAATAACAAAAATATTTTTTTTTTTAAATTAAGAAATTAGAAATATAACAAAAGTCTTTTGAAAGGTTTGTGATGATGTTGTTCAGCCCAGATTGGGCAGATCTTTTATCATAAGACATTCCAGCTGTGATCATCCTGTCTATTCAGGAGTATTCACGGTTACATTCTTTTTATTTTTCTAAAACAGTAGAGTGTGATATGAGGGTAACAGGCTGCAGTTTCTACTAGATTATGCATCCCTGATGATGATGGTAATAGAGATCAATAAGGAGGGTGGTGAGTGTAGGGCCACAAATACAGTGTGTGTGTGTAGGGGGTTATGTGAAAGAGAGAAAAAGGGATATAGAAAACAACTGACACATACACAGATACACTAATACAACTATGTATGCACAGATATACATACACAGAATCACAAACTCAGTATGTGTTGGTGCTTCTCACAAACTTGTATACAGCATCACGCACACACACACACACACACACACACACACAGGTACACCAAAATCAGAAACACAAGCGCACACAAAAATGCAACACACACAATTACAAACACAAAACAGAATATTTACTTCTATTAAAATATTCACTTTGAAATATATGATGAAACATCTCATCATTATCAATGTAAACCCCACCACCACCACTCCTATCCCCACCCTAACCATCATCACCATCACCATCACCCCTGCCAACCACCACCCTAACTATCTTCATCACCACCAATACACAGTTTCTTATTATTATTATATTTTATTTACAACCAACAGTTTATCAAGATGTCCTCTTTTTGTATGTGTGTATGCATGTGAGAGTGTGCATCTGTATGGGCATGTGTATGTGTGTGGTGGGATGGGCGTGGACATACCACAGAACCTCACCACCACCACCACTGCTCCAGAATGCCACCTCCACCACATCACATCACACTGTATCACAAAGTCCATCACCTTGACCAATCAAACTCCACCCACCACCACAACCACCACCACAACCACCTTCGTCCTCTACATGTCCATCAACACGACCACCACCACTATCACTTATCTCACCCTCCTACTACTATCCACACGTTAGGTAGATAGTTAGAGAGAGAGAGAGAGAGAATGGTAGGATGGTAAATGTGGAATAGTATCAGAGGTCAAAGTGTGCGAGTATGTGTGGAAAGAGTGAGTTTAGGGTAGGCAAAGGTGTAGCAGTACAAAAAAATGTATGTAAAAAAAAAATCTTTAAAAAAATTGGGGGGAGAAAGAAGAGGAAGAGAAAAGTCATTTCTCTTTCTTTTATGGGAAGGTGTTTTTTTTTGTTGTGTTTTGTTAGTTTTTTTTCTCCTTTTTTTTTTGTTGTTGTTTTCAGTTGAAGTGGAATTTGAACTGAAAACCTCCTCCACTTTCAAAGGGATTGAAACCCTGATGCCAGAAAGGTCCACCTCCATGTTCGTTCTGATTTTCCGGATCCAATGGATCTTCACCGTGATCAAACTTTTGACGCTTCTCTGTAAAAAAAGACAGGGAGAAATTATGAGTCACTTTAAATATTAATACACAAGCTGGCCCCGTGCCGTCAAAAATGACAGCTAATTGTAGTATTTTACATATAAATAGGGACAAAAGATAGAATATGGATGGTAATTCAAATTAATACACTTGTCAATGTTATCTAATGTTTGTATTTTGAGATGTGACACTGATCATCGTTTGTTACAAAAAGAACGCTGGTTCACACATACAAACATTCACATACTTTGTACATGCACACATATACTCACACAGAGTTGAAACACTGTTTGATTTTTCTTTTCAGCGTTGAATGTTCCCCATCTCACTTCCATTGCACACACACACAAACATTCACATACCTCCCTTTTACACACTCACATAGAGTTGAAATGCTGTTTGACTTTTTTTCACTGTAGAATTTCCATCATCCCTCTACCAAGTTTGCCATCACCCCTTCCTTCCTTATTCATCTATCACCCCTTCCTTTCTCATTCATATGTGACAGAGAAAAACACAAGAGTATTATTATAGTAGATACTCTGTGTCTGAGTCTGTGTTGTTTACCTGTATGTGTCTATGTCGCTTGTGTATGTGTGTATGTGTGTGTGATATGGGAAAATATGCATGTGAAAGTTTGTTTAGATGTGAGTATACATACGTGTATAAAGTGTAATCATTATCTTTTACTTGTCGCAGTCATTGCTTTGAGCTGTCAAACAAACTGACCTCAGTATATTTCTTTTAAGTCTGGTACTTATTTTATTAGTCCCTTTTGCCTAACCTCTAAGCGATATACAAACCAACACTGGTTGTCAAGTGGTGGTAGGGGGACAAACACACACACAATATATGATGGGCTTCCACACAGTTTCCATCTATCAAATTCACTCACAAGGCATTGGTTGCAGAAGAGCTAAATATTGATCACTCAGCAGCTGTTTAACATATGCATCAAGCTAAAAAGTCAAAAAGCATGACAAATGAGTGGTGTATTTTCTCTGTACATCTTTCTTCTGCACATCTAAATCAATCCATTTCCTATCAGGAATGGGAAATGTGATGCGAAAATCAATTCTGTATGACAACCAAAAGTGTTAAAGTGTTCCACATAGCAGCAGGACTGAGGTGAGGCACAAAATATGTTTGGAAACCAAAGCTGCATCAAAAATAGCTTATGGTTATTGTTTAGTAGTCAGGAAATGGAATCATTCTCAACAGCTTCCCAAATCCTGGAAAAAGCATCACAGCAGAAAAATGTTGCCAGGAAGCTGACAGAATTCATCAACAACTGCAACATTTACATCTAGTATTGGTCAATCAAAAGGGATTAGTTCTCTTTGACAACACCTGATCGTAAGCCATGCAAATGACTACAGAAATTGAACAAATGGGCAACAAAACTACCTCACCTAGCATATTCCCCAGACTTCTCTCTGACCAGCAAGTGTATATATACATGTATATATACACACACACAGATAAAATAGCAATGAAAATGGAGAGATTCTAACAAGGTGTTGCTGTAAGGCAAGACACTTGCTTCTAAACCACATGGTTCCAGGTTCAGTCCCACTGCATGGCACTTGGGTAAGTGACTTCTACTACAGCCTCAAGCCGACGAAAGCCTTGTGAGTGGATTTGGTAGATGGAAACTGGAAGAAGCCTGTCATGTGTATATAACTATGTGTGTGTGCCTTTGTGTCTGTCTCCACATTGACAACCACTGTTGGTGTGTTTACATTCCCGTAACTTTGCGGTTTGGCAAAAGACACTGCTAGAATAAGTACTAGTCTTTAAAAAAAAAAAGACCTGGGGTCGATTTGTTTGGCAAAAACCTTGCAAGGCGGTGCTTCAGCAATGACTGAAACAAATAAGAGAATAAAAGAATGGGAAAAGGGAAAGCTAAGTAATCTTTATATATTTCAAGCACAAAGGCCCATCATCAGAAGTGAACTGTTTAGGAATGTGAGTTTATGTAGATCCCACCATTTTGATTACCAAATGGGTAGTGGATCTTACTTTACATAGTGAATGTGGTAGAGAGAGAAAGAGAAAAAGAAAGTAAGAAAGAGAGAGAGAGAACAAGAGAGAAAATGTCTTGTGAGGTGAGAGATTGCTGGGGAGTGGATGTGAGTGTGAATCTATATGTGCATTTAAACATTCT
The DNA here is from genome assembly GCF_001194135.2 of Octopus bimaculoides. Lineage (NCBI taxonomy): Eukaryota > Metazoa > Mollusca > Cephalopoda > Octopoda > Octopodidae > Octopus > Octopus bimaculoides. Next base: position 65,266,016 of record NC_068987.1, on the reverse strand, counting down.
TAGTGCCGTCATCAAACACTCACCAGGATTGGTCAAAACCTCTTTGGCAGCAGCAATATCAATGAAGTGTTTCTGTGCATTCTTTTTGTCCTCTTCATTATCATATTTATCAGGGTGCCATTTCACAGCCAGCTTTCTGTATGCCCTTAGTATTGTACGTTTGTCTGCATTCCTGGCAAAAATATTATCATAACATAGAGATTGTACAAATCTCTACATAAATTTAAGGCAGCATAAACTACGTAACATTAAAGCTTATATAAATCAATATATAACAGACTTTATACAAACACTTATAACTACAGTACAAGTTATGTAAATCTCCAAATATTGAGTAAAGAGTAAAGACCCCCTTCGGTCATGAATGACCATGGAATTGCACCTAGAAAGTTCCCTTCTGAGGTACCAGTCTTAGCAAGGTTGTTTACAGAAGACCAGCAGTCGCCTATGCATATCAGCCTCCCCATCTCCACACCATCAATGTTATCCGAGGGAAAGGCAAAGACCGATATAGCTTAGCACCAGTGACGTTGCAACTCATTTCTACAGTTGAGTGAACTGGAGCAACATGAAATAAAGTGCCTTGCTCAAAAACACAACACACAGCCCCGTCTGGGAAATCGAACTCACTGCCTCATGATTGTGAGCCCGACGCTCTAACCACTAAACACTGATCTTGCAGCATCTGCTATATAAATCTCCATAGATTAAAGTCATATACAGTCCTACTGTGTATTACAATATGCACAAATGCTTACAGTTATTAAATACTAGTAAAGTCTTCACTGACTACATGTGACACACAGCTATAGAGCTAAAGCTTATGCATATCTATAAAGTATATATACATTCTAAGCAATATAAATTCCTATAGATGCGTTTCAAACCTTTAGCATTTAATCCAGCCATATCCTGCCCAAATATTCTGTTTTATGTTAAAACTGATCAGATTCAATCTCTCACCTACCCTACCATGTCATTCTAAAAATATAACAAACATACCATCAAATTATTGAAGCTACAAGATAATGCATGATTAATTCAAAACAATGAGAATAAGTAAGCATTTGATTTAACAAACAAATCTGAATGCTAAAGGGTTAAAATACATCACAACCTATATAAAGCTATAGACATTTCTTCCTCTTCATTTGATGCACAATAGCATATACAAAATCTAACATCTACATTTTGACTTATACAAAAGCTTACAGAAGGGTATATAAACCTTTTTAGCTACAGTACAGACAATATAAATTGCATATATTCTATATGCAATTTGTATTGTCTGTACTGTAGCTAAAGAAGTTTATATATAATAACAGAGAGAAGAGGAAAAGAAAGAGTGAGCAGGAGACAAAGTAGAAGAGAGAGAGAAAGAGAAAGAAACCAACCTCCGTACACCAAGGATTTTATAATAGTCTCTTCTTTTTGATTGCTTAAGAATTTTTTTAGCTTTCTCCAGACCTTCTTGGACTCTATGTGATTCTGAGTCGATATTCTGTGCTTGTTGGTAATCGTTAACCGCTATAGAGGAATGAAAAAAAGAAGCTAAGTAGTCATACGGCATAACAATGAAGGACAAAATGTAACGAAAATGAGTATAGACAATATCCTTTTCTACTCTAGGCACAAGGCCCGAAACTTTTAGGGAGGGGGCCAGTCAATTACATCGACCCCCATCCCCAGAATGCAAGAAAAAAAATGGTCATGCCTGTTCTAGACCTTACAATGGACACTCAGTCATACAGCAAACAATTTCCTCTTATACACATCAGCTGTTTGCAGCCTTCATTGATCAAGCCACTTACCATCGTTGTACTGGGTGGCTTTAATATAAGCTTCAGCTCGGTCGCAATAAGCATCCACATTGTTAGAGTCTATTGTGAGAACTTCACTACACTTCTTGATTGCCTCTTTTTCAAAGCCAGCCTTTGTTAAAATAAAAAGAAAATATTTATATGAAAGTGTTTCACATTACAACTAATCAATGATTAACCTTTAACAACCCCTTTAGCATTCATATTATTCAGTGAAATGTAATGCTTATGTATTCACATCATTTTGAATTCATCATGCATTATCTTGTACCTTAGAGATTTCAATGATGTGATTCTTTACTTTTAAAATGACATTGTAGGCTAGATGGGAGAGGCCAGATCTGAACATAAAACAAGTAGAATATTTGGGCCAGATATGGCTAGTTTACCCTTTTAGCATTTAAACTGACCATATCCAGCCCAAATATTCTACCTGTTTTATATACAAACCAGACAGAACTGGCCTCTTACACCTACTCTACAATGTCATTTTAAAAAGTATGCAATTATCTCATCAAAGTTTTGAAGCTATCAGATATTATATTATTAATTCCAAACAATGTGCATAAAAAAGCATTACATTTGACAGAGTAATCTGAATGCTACAGAGTTAAATGTAAAAGGGTTAATATGACAATATTTAAACAACAGATATTGAAGCAAAGCATGTGATTTACACGGCATGGAATAAGAGACTAATATTTTGAGCAGTAACCGTTCATCTTTAATTCCTGTAATGGGAATTTATGCACTTGACTCTTGAGAGCTTAGATTCCCATCATCAGCCTCTGTATGGTAACTCAACCTACTAGAAATATCAACCAAACTTTCCTCAAATCACATCCTACAATTTATTAGACCTTTCACTTTGCATGAGCAATTTTCTTTAAGGTAAACAATCTACTTATATACACTGTGTTAGCCAACATTTGCAAAAGTGCTGATTGTGGAATCAGCTTGGACTTTTAATCCCCACTTATCTGATGTGTGTATGTGTACATATATGTGTGCATATATGTGTGTGAGAGTATATATATATATATATATATATTTACATATATGTGTGTGTATGTATATTTATACATGTGTATGTTGTACATATGTATATTGTGTGTGTGTGTATATATGTATGTATGTACACTGACGGTGCATGGCTCGGTGGTTAGAGTGTTGGGCTCACAATCATGAGGTGGTGAGTTTGATTCTCAGACTGAGCTGTGTGTTGTGTTCTTGAGCAAGACACTTTATTTCATGTTGCTCCAGTTCACTCAGCTGTAGAAATGAGTTGCGAAGTCACTGGTGCCAAGCTGTCTTGGCCTTTGCCTTTCCCTTGGATAACATTGGTGATGTGGAGAGGGGAGGCTGGTATGCATGGGGGACTACTGGCCTTCCATAAACAACCTTGTCCCTCAGAGGGACATACACACACATGGTCATTCATGACAGACGGGGATCTTTACCCTTTATATATGTACATTATACACACACACACACACACAAAAATTGAGACTAAAAGAGAAAGAAGGTAGGTAGAGGTGAAATGGAAATGCAAGGAATTAATGAAAACAAAACAAAAATGTCAAACAAGAATGCAAAAGACAGAAAATAGTCACTTACTTTAGAATTACAATGACAAAGGAAGGACTTGCCCTTTAGAATAAATTGTTGATTTTTATTCTCCATTTCGAGAATTTGATTAGCTTTTTGGATACATTCTTCATAAGATTGCGAGTTTGCTTGTT
>NC_068987.1:65259392-65261241 GCF_001194135.2 Octopus bimaculoides | reverse complement strand
GATGTTTGACTTATCATTTTCATTGAGTTATGAGATGACAGCAGTCACCACCTCTTCATATGGAAACCATGGTGGATTCATATATAGTGCAAACCAAACTTTGGGACTGGTTAGCGAATCACAAAAAGGACAAGCATGTTCTTCCTCTACAGCTGTTGAGGCACCCTTTTATCATGCCTGTTTCTTTGTTCATTTTCAGAATCTTTTCCACCAGTCGAGCGCTTTAAGTTTACAGATGCTCACATATCTGCAGGATAACTCCCACCTAAGTATGAGTAATTCACACACACACACACACACACACACATACATACAAACATCATCATCATCATTATTAATGTTTGCTTTCCATGCAGGCATGGATTGGATGGCTTGATAGGAACTGGCAAGGCCAGGGGCTGCACCAGGTTAGTCTATTTAGGCTTGGTTTCCTAATGCCAACCACTTTACAAAGTGTAATGAGTACTTTTGACATGGCACCACCATCAGTGCTTTTTATGTGGCACCAGCACCCACACCGATGCATTTTACATGACACCTTAGTTTTAGGATCTCAGTTCTGTTATGGTGGGTAGGTTTTGTTGAGCACAAATGTTAAATATACAGATGTATGAAGGCTTCAGAAGGGAACAACTACATTCTGACAACTCACCTGAGAGAGTCATCTGCTTCTCCCAATTGATAATGTAAAAGACTGAGTTTCAAAAAGGCAGCTGTATTATCATTGCGTAATTTCGTAGTTGGACGGATGTCGTGGATTGCTTTTAACAAATCGCCTAGAGCAATGTAGCATTCAGATCGAATCTCCTTCAGTTCTGGGCTCCATGGACAAATCTGCAACAGGTGAAGGGTTATAGCATGATCAAGATGTAAAATAAAAAAAAATATTAAAAAAAAAAAAAACACAAAATACTGGCAACAAGATTAAATCTTACAGTTCGGAAGTTCAAATCACATCTAATATTAATTATCTTTGCATTTCTAGAGAATCAGTAACCAAGTTAAAAAAAGGTGGTTACAACTGAGTCAAAGCTTTACTTAATGTGATTGGTCTGATAAACTATGTTTTATATTGAAGAGATGACAATTCATGATACCAGTGTACCATAACTCTGGGCCACAGACATTCTTATGGCCCAAATTTTATATAAGGATTTAAATACTCACAGGTGAAGTTATTACAGTGAACAACAATCACGTTGTCCATACTTGTTGACAATATGTTCAGAAGGTCAAATCACATGAAGTTGCAATTAGCTTTTTCCATTTTTCGGACTTATGACTAGCTTCATTAAAAGGAACAAACTATAACTCAGATATGGGATGTTCCTAGCCTTAAGTTTGAATCCTGCCAAGATTGTCTCTTACCTGTATCCAGGTGGGAAGATATACTGATACTGCTTGGACATTTAACATTATGGAAAATGAGAGAAGTTCAAGATACATAAACTACTTGGGATGTATCAAAAACTTATAGAAATTACATAAGCTCAAAAATAATTTATATATATATATATATATATATATAAGTCAGTAAATAGCGGGGTTGTGTTAACCGCACGTGGAGAAATAATAGGAAAATAAAAAATAATAATAAGGTAGAATGCTAAACTGGAAGCATATTTTAATAAAGATTTCTACCGACTTTCATTGCGAAGCAAATTTTCAAGAAGAGGGAGAATGAAAATGTTTTTTAAAAAGAAGTACAAAATGAAGAAAATAATATATAAATAATATATTAAAAAATAAATATGCCAATACATTATATTGTCTTTGAGCTTTTGAAGTTCAATGGTAATTCATGTATATAATGGTTGGAAAAATAAGGATGCATGAGAATTGAGAGTTG
>NC_068987.1:65258997-65259270 GCF_001194135.2 Octopus bimaculoides | reverse complement strand
TAAGCAGGAAGTGTGGTGTCAAAACAGGAAGTGTGTGTAAGGGGAGACAAATGTTTTTAGTCTCCCCTTACACACACTTCCTGTTTTGACACCACACTTCCTGCTTAACACAAACTTTTAGCCCTGTTTTTAAAACCTAACACAACTCTCAATTCTCATGCATCCTTATGTTTCCAACCATTATATACATGAATTACCATTGAACTTCAAAAGTTCAAAGACAATATAATGTATTGGCATATTTATTTTTTTATATATTATTTTTTTTATATT
>NC_068987.1:65247495-65258353 GCF_001194135.2 Octopus bimaculoides | reverse complement strand
AGGAAGCTGATTGTCATGACCAATGACCAGTCAGAGAGTGATCTTAAGAATCAATTTCCTAAAAATATATTACTGCTCAAATGTTTTAGACTAAGCTTCTTTTCAGATCTATGAATTACTGACAATATATATATGTGTGTGTGTGTGTGTATGTATATATATATATATATATATATATATGTATGTATATAAAACACAAACACACAAAATAATAAATTCAAATATCGTGTATAAAATAAAACAAAAACATGAAACTGAAAACACACGATTTAATAAGGACAACAACCAAGATGTAAAAAAATAAAATCACTAACCTCAATGGCTTTTGTTAAGTGATCTATGGCTGCCTGATGGTCACCGCTCTTGTATCTGGCTTTTGCTTCAGATATCTCTGCTTTTAGGGGATCAATCAAGTATAATTGTTTCTGGGCTTGACTGTGATTGGGGTCAAATTTCAACTATACAAAACACACATAAAAAAAAAGGAATTAAAGACATACACAGGAAAGCCTGTGGATCCCATACTTTTCTAAATTGGGGTCTACAGACAACACAGGGATCTACAAAATGAAGCTACAAACTGGTGTCCACTAAAACACCTAAAGTCAGTTTTATATCAAGGGTGATTTTAATCAAACAACATCATTAATTACCTTCAACATTCAGATGAAGAGAGTGGGAACAAAGAAGTTCAAACAACACTATGTAATATAAACACACTTCCACACAATACCAACACTCATACTCCATCTCTCATGTGTCTCTTGACTCCAGCACATTGCCTGCCAAATATGCCTACATCCACACTCTACTCCCAAAACAATATACTTAGACTGACTTGCTACACCTGACAACACCATATACCCATACCAACACACTATAACTCACACAAACAAAAACTACACTGCACAACACAACATACCCACACTGACACACACTACAATTCACAACACATACCCAAACATGAGCCAAAGTAAGGAACTCCACATGATAACTTACCCTGCACCCAAATCTCCCACAAATCTCAGGCCTAGAATATTATCTTAAAACAAAACAAGGGCACATTGGATAAAATCGCCCAGTAACTGAAAAAATACTGGATGTTCATTGCTAGAATGCTTTTGGTCATACTTTTGGTAAATCTGAGTTAATCTGTATTAAAATATCAACTACAACTTATCCAGGGTACAAATTGGTGCATATTACATCACAAGCTGCACACAGGTCACCTCCACAATGAAATCAAAATACTCATAATGAAAGACTTCCTGGATATATGAGGAGCCAGCTTGTTGCTGCAACAAGCTCACAGCCCTTGCCAGAAAATACGTGTTCCATCATCTTCAGACATCCAGACACATCTACATCACAGCAGAACACTACTAGAACATTATTTTTAAAATGTAGCCTCTTTAATTCTAAACACTGTACTGGAAGGTACATCAATAGTAAGTGCAAAGGAACAATAACTCTGTTGCACCAACCAAGCCCACATTTACCAACTCTAGTGCATTCATTACCAGGAAAACCTCTACAAGCTCACTTGACCAGCTAGAAATAGCAGCAAAATCTCTCTAAAAATCACAGCCAACTATCTGAAGAAGGGAAGGATACATCAGCTAACGTAGTCCAAATGTATCTAAATAAAAGATGTAATGGAATGCTTTTGATAAGAAGTCTGTTGAATCAAAGTTGATCTGGAACTAAACAACAACCATATAGGAACACTCAAGGAAGAAAACTGCTAAAGGCCAAGATTGCCATAAGTCATCTTGAATGAGAAATCATTGCATTTTAGAGTGTATAATGTGGTGTTCAATCAGGTAAAAACATGACGCTTTTGGAATACTGAATCTGTGAATCACATCTAATAGTTCAACCAACTTTCTACAAGCTATAAATCTGACATGAAACATTAGAGGCATTGTCAAAGATTGGTACATGAAGTGTGTGTCAGCAGATCTCACTATAATTAACTACTGTTGGTAGTTTATTACAAATAAACACACAAATAAAGAATGTAATACTTACCACAGTCGTATAGTCAGCCTTTGCTTCATCTAACTGTCCCTGTTTTAGTAGGACATTACCTCGCTGCATACGAGCCTACAAGGGGAGGAAAGCAATAGTGAAAAGAATTTGAAAGGGAATTAGTAAAAGAAAAGATGAAGTAAACAAAATATATATAATGTAAAATATGTAATGAAAACAATACAGATATAAGAAATAAACTTCTCTTGCTGCTGTACAAAATACATGAGTGTAAAGACCTTAGCATGTTGGACAGAATGCTCAGTGGCATTTCTTATTGCTCTTATTTCTTATGTCCTGAGTTTAAATCCAACCAAAGTCAATTTTACCTTTTATTTTTTCAGGGTCATTAAAAATAAAAAGTATCAGTCAAGAACTGGTCTGTAATCGACTAACCGGCTTCCCTTAAAATTGCTGGGCTTCTGGCAAATATTGAAACCATTATTCATCTTGTTATTATTTTTGTTAAGGCAGCAAGTTGGAAGAATCATTAAGCATGCCGGACAAATGCTGAGCAAGATTTCATTCATCTTTACACTCTGAGTTCAAATTCCACCGAGATTGACTTTGCCTTTCATCCTTTCAGAGTAGATAAAATAAGCACCAGTCAAGCACTGGAGTCAATGTAATCAACTTCCCTCTCCCCTCAAAAACTGCTGGTCTTGTGCCAAAATTTGAAATCATCATCATCATCACCATCATTATTATTATTATTATTATTATTATTATTATTATTATTATTATTATTATTATTATTATTATTATTATTATTACTACTACTATTACTATTATTATTAATAGGGTGGCGAGCTGGCAGAATTGTGAGCACATTAGACGAAATGCTTAGTGATATTTCACCCATCACTACATTCTGAGTTCAAATTCCACCAGGGTCAACTTTGCCTTTCATCGTTTTGGGGTCGATAAAATGAGTACTAGCTGAGTACTGGGGTCGATGTGATCGACTTAACCCCTCTGCCAAAATAGCTGCTCTTGTGGCAAAATTTGAAACCATTATTATTATTATTATTATCATTAAGCTGGCAGAATTACCACACAGGACAAGATGCTTAGTAGCATTTCTTTCAACTTTATGCTCTGAGTTCAAATTCTGCAAAGGTCAACTTTGCTTTTCATTCTTTCGAGGTCATTAAATTAAGTGCCAGTCAAGTTCTAGAGTCGATGTAATTGACTAGCCCCATCCCACCAAATTTCAGCCTCTGTGCCTATAGTAGAAAGAATTATTATCATTGTTTATTCCATCTCCTACCATGCCATGTATATTGACAACATCAGACAAAATATCAAGAACACAATAAGTGAATTATGCAAGCCAAATGTTAAAATAAACAACTTACAGCATTAAAATTTGGTTTCAGTTCCAAAACTCTATCCAAGTCTGGTTGAGCAGACCGAGATTTACCCAATGCTAAGAACACTGTAGCTCTTTTGTAATAAGTTAAATAGTTGGATGGGTCACCCTCTGAAGACAGAAAAAAATATATAATATTTAGTGGTAAAAAGCTATAGAATAAAACCTTTTTCCCTTTTTTCTTTTTCTTTCTAACATCAGTGAAAAGGTCTACTTTTATTGCATCCATATTTCCATGCTACTTTGGGAAAATAATTGTTAAAAATTAAAATCCTCCTAAAAAGAAAGCAACAAACAACGGCGAGCTGGCATGCCATATAATCCCTCGTAACTTTTTTATTTTTTCAGAATTTTCAGAAAAATTTTGCAAATTTGTGTTCTACACACAGGAATTCATATGATTATACAAAAACCAAAAAAAATCTGGGTGCATGATTTAAGGGCCATTTAGCTGTTATTTTTAACACATCTCATGACCACCTCATACCCTTCTTGTTTGTTTGTCAGTTTAATATATTGATGTTTGTCGATATCTTTCTCTCCATAAACACATTTAATGGTCTTTTGCTGGGATTTAAGCCAAAAATTCAGACTGCCCGTACTTTAAACTAATTTAAAAAGAAAAATACAAAAAGATTTCCAGACAATAGACAGATGTTAAAATAACAAAATAACAGTAATAAACAAGTGAAGAAAAAAAAGATATATATATATATATATATATATATATATATATATAGTGCATGTGTTTATTTGGCAAAAAAAAAATAATAATAAATAAAATGACCATCCCGAAATACAAAAAATTAACCCAAATTTTTTTTTTTAAATAAATTTTGAAAAATTTAAAAAAAAAATTTTTTTTCATAAGTCATGTAAATTCTCATGTGTAGAATACACATTTGCGAAAATTTTCTGAAAATTCAAAAAAAAACAGAAAAGTTATGAGGAATTATATGGCATGCATAAAATAGAATTCTGCAGAAATTCCAGCTATCAATTAGCAAAATAACTTATTCTTTAAAAAAATAGATCTGCAAGAAAGAGGAAAAAAACCTACAGTTTTTTATCAAAACTTAAACTACATTAGCATTAGTTGCTTTCCTTGTCTTTGTGTTTTAACAGAAGACACGAAAATATTTTGCTTTTGCTAGCTAATAAATGATTAGATCACATTTCTACATATGACAACTGAATAGATATATGTAGGCTACATTTTCTAATGGTATTTTTGGCAGCTGATCAATCTCATTGAATAATCATATTATGATGTGTTTACAAATATTTTTCATTTGTATAATATCAAGCTGCTTCCCTTCATCAATTATCTGAATAACTGGTAATGTGAAATGCAAAGTGATGATCCAAGAAGCTTCAGCTTCTGAATATAGAAATATTTTATTTTATGTATGAAGTACATTTTCCTTTTCATGCGTAAACGCACACACACACACACACACACTATTATAAGTATCATGATAGCCAAATTACCAAAAGGTTTCATGACAAATGGAGAGGCAAATCCAGCAATCATCAGAAATGGATGAATGGAACATGGCCTGGGCTTTCCCTACTGGAGAAAGCACCACATTTAGAAATTGGATTGCTCAAACTGAGTCTCCATTTCTGACATTCCATGTAAAATGCACTCATGCTGGTGGCACATAAAAAAAGCACCCAGTACACACTGTATAGCAGTTGGCATTAGCAAGGGCATCCAACCATAGAAACCATGCCAAAAGAGACAACTGGAGCCTGGACAGCTCTCCAGTTGGCCAGCTCCTGTCAAACCATCCAACCAATGCCAGCATGGAAATTAATGTTAAATGACGATGATGATATACACACGTATATTGATGTTAGTTTCAATTCAACATTAAACTGTAAAATTACTCAACTAGTCAATACTTTTTAGAAGCATACATGTTTATCAAACTTTTACAAGAAGAGCTACAGTGACTTCAAAGTTACTGTCACTTCTCTTCTTGTAAAAAGTTTAATAACTATATACATGTGAGTGTGTGTGTATTATATATATATATATATATATATATATATATATATATATAGAGGGTAAAGTTACCTTCTTAAGTTATACCAACTCATAGGTATCGAAACCACAAGTTTGCAATCATGAGTCCAACACCCTAACCACTAAGCTATGCACCTCCACACACACACACACTCACAAATACATACCTACTGCAGCATGATAGTGTGATAAGGCATCAGTTAGTTTCCCCTGTGCCAGAAGGGTTTTACCCATTTCTAGATGTTCTTCCACATTGTCACCTACAGCACCTGTAAAGATAAAAAACGGAAAATGTGAAACAATAGCAGACAGCAAATATGTCATGAAATGGGCAATTAGAACCATGTTTCTAGGAAACGGATTAACAGAGTCAAAACTGAAGAGTGTATAGAGGAATATAAGCTGTTTCTGGGCCTTTCCTTCAGGCCATTTCTAGTTTCTGATTGAAGTGGAGAAGGTAAGAAGGAGGAAACCAGGTGAAGAGTATATAAGAGAGAGAAGGGCAGGGATATGAGTGTGGGAAGGAGTAGGTAATAACTTGAGAATTGGAGAGAAAAAGAGAAATCAGAAACAAAAGGAAGGGGTGTAGGATAAGGGGAGAGAGGTGATCAAGTGAGGGATGTAAAAAAAAAGGGAGTGAATGTAATGAGATGGGAGGGCATGAGAAAGAGGTGGGTGAGGATTAATTAAACAAGGTGAAGAAAGCAAGAAGGGACAGCAAGATAAGAGGAAGGTTAATAGAGACAAGTGAGAAATAGGGAAAGATCTTGGAATTAGGGTGGGAGGAGAGAATGAGGGTAGTGTGGTCAAGAAAGAGGAAGGGAGAGTGAGACAGTGAGAGGTATGAGAAAGCAATGGTAAGGAGAGAAAGCCTGTAAAAAGAAAAATGAAGTAGGCAGAAAAGTGGGAAGGAAAAGAAAGAGAAGGAGTGATAAAGAGATAGTGAGAGAATAAGTGTAATGATTTAGTCATTGACAGAGAATGTCTGAAAAGCGCAGATGGCATTTAAGGAGAGAGAGAGAGAGAGAGGAGACATACAGACAGAATAAAAAGGCTATAAAGACCAGTGATCAGTGAAAGGCATGAGACAAATACAATGTATATCTGTGTAGTCTGCTATTTCTGTCTCTGTTTCTCACTATCTATTGATCTCTTTCAGTATACTATTGATTTGTCTCTCTCTCTCTCTTTCACTCATTCACTCACACACACATACTGTTATAATATGATGGTAGAAATAAATAAGCAAATAATTTAATAATGACACAATTGAGGCTGGTAATGGTGGTGGTGGTGAGAATGTGGTGACTATCATTTCACAATAGTTAAGTCTGTTAGGAGACTACCACGTGACTTTACGCATTTCTGTTGTAATGGCACGTGTAGCAATGCTGTTGGTGGTGACTGTAATTCAACAATGAATGCAGCTAGCCTGATGGTCACATATGAAAGTGACAGATGTCACATTCAGAGGCAACCATCAATCTATCCACTTCCATTACAGTCAACAGTCACCACCAATAACATTGCTACACATACCATTAAAACGGAAATGTGCAGTCACGTAGTATAATAATAATAATAATAACAACAACAAGAGCACTTAGAGAATATCTGAAATAAACTCGACTGCTCTCATAAACAAGAATACTAAAAATGAACCCGACTGCTCTCAAAAATTAAATAAAAAATACAGAAAAGTAATCCAGAATCCTTGTCCAGTACCAGATCAATCCCAAAATCTAATCGGTTCATGCCAGTCACGAGGCCAAATACCCCTGAAAGTTTCATCCAAATCTATCCAGTGGTTATTGAGATATCTTGTCCCTGAACAAACAAACAAACAAACACGACTGAAAACAATACCTCTGCCTTTACTAAGGTGGAGGTAATAATAATAACAATAATAATAATGATAATGATTTCAAGTTTTTGCCACAAGGGCAGCTTGGGGAAGGGGATTAAGATGATTACACCCCCCCCCCACCATAGTGTTTCATTGGTACTTCATTTATCGACCCCGAAAGTATTAATAAATAATGATTTCAAATTTTGGTACAAGGTCAGCAATTTCAGGAAGGAGTATAAGTTGATTACATCGACCCCAGTGTGCAACTGGTACTCATTTTATCAAACCCCAAAAGGATGAAAGGCAAAGTCATCCTCAGTGGAATAATAATAATAGCAAAGGGAAGTAGAGTTTAGACATCAAGCACAGTACTTGACTGTTACTTTATTTTATTGATCCTAGACAGATGAAAGACAAAGTTGATTTCAGAGGAATTTGAACTCAGAATGAATGTAAAGGTATCATGTCAATTATGTTGACTTGAACATAACAATATTAACAATGAGCCAACTGCAACCTGTAATTTGAAAATAATTTTTGTCTTTTTTCCTCCACTCTGACTAGCCTTCTCACAGGGAAATAAATAAATCTCATTATTTTTGTTAAAGTCAATCACATGCATACCAACAAGATTAAACCCTCAGCTACCATTATTAACCACAGCACGGTCCAGTCCTTGTAGAAGTGAGGTGGTTTGTGTGCCTCAATGGTCCTTAGAGCCATGTCAGCAGAACACAAGCTTTTGATGGGAGCCTACCATGATGGGCATGTCAAAGGATAAAGGCCAGACTGATATGGACTGCCTCTTACCAGAGGTAAAAAAAGGGTTTGCATAGAGCCAACATTCCTACCTAGAAAAAGTAAAGTTACAGAAGTATTGATGACAATATCAAAACTAACAAGAACTGTGAGAACAAGAGAAACATTTGGCATGGTGCAGCAAAAACCAAAAAGTAGAGCTGAGCTGAAAAAGCAGGGATCCAACTAAAAAGAAGCAGAAAAGACAGCCCAAAATTGAGAAAAGTGCTGAGACGTTGTCAATGAATTATGCTCCACAGGGAGTGAAGGGCTTATGTACAATTACTAACTTTCCATGGTCTGACCTAACAGACCATTCTCACCACTGCATATCCAAACATCATAAAGCTATCTTTCACTGGTCTCTATAAAATAAAACCTCCATTTTCAACAAAAGCAATCCTAAGTAGTAAAAGAACAGTAAAAGGCTGCTTCTATTACCAAATTATCGAAATCATGTTTACTACTCTAGTTAACTATGACTCCAAACTGGGAAAATTCCTATTCAATAACAGTAAACTCTGAAATCCAAAGAAACTGGTGATGGGTTGTTCTAGCAACAGGTAATCAATCTGAGAGTGAAATAAGTGCATCTGTTGTGAGAAGTGTTGAATCTAATGTCCTGAAGGTACATCAATTTGCTTGACTCACTCTTACTGAACAAAGCTATTTTATTCACCTTCAGCACTAAAGAGAATTATACCTTGTTTTTTTTGCATGATGTATTATGGGCCATTATGAAGAAATTCGACATGGAACATAAGTTGACTCACACCATCCAACAGCTTTACAACAAGGCATCATGTATAGTACACACACAAGACACATTAGGGCTGCTTTTATACTAGAAACAGAAGGACATCAGAGTTGCCTCCTTTCCTCTCACTGTCTTCAGTACCTTTTTTGAAAAGATTTTGAGTAATACTCTTGAAGACCAAATGGGCAAGGTCAGTATTTGAGTGAGACAGATCAAAAAACCTAAAATTTGCAGATGATATTGATGGATCAGCAGGAAAGAAGGATCAATCAGTCAGTTTAGTCACCTTCATCGAGTTTGAAATGGAAATCAATGCTAAAGTAAACTCACGATAAATGCTAACAGTGTCATCCCAACATGCAATTTTGTTCAGGAACAGAGATTAGGGATAGCACAACAGCTTGAATATCTAAGGGAAGATCTCTAATAATTAAGGGTCAAAACTAGGACACTTCCAAGATCTGTACAATGACTGCACTAAACAAACTGAAGCCAGTATGGAGAGATAAAAACATCACCATCAAAAAAATAGTTCAGACTTCTGCATGCATTGGTGTTCTCTATCATCCTGTTTGCATGCAAGACACTGACCCTTACTGCAGAGATACAGACAAAAATACAGGTATTGAAAATAAGACGCTACTGCAACATTTTAAGCATATCAGCCTGGAACCACATCACAAACAAGCAAATCTCTGAAACTAAATCATCCAGTAATTATTGGCTCTCATGAAGACTTACTCAGAATGTTGAAGTACAGAAAATTGAGGAGGTCTAGACGTGTAACGAGGTATAGTGGCTTTGCAGAACGAATTCTTTAGGAAACTGCAGAGGAAAAAGAAGAGGTAGACAGGAATAGACGGACAACACCAACAAATGGACAAGCTGTAGCGCATGGAGAACACTGGCATACAGCATGTCATAATGGTACCCCTTGCAACTCCATCAAGAGTTGAAGCTCAAGCAGGCAACAGTACCTCTTCCTTTGCCTTTTATCATTCTCATGGTCTGAAACAGATTGCATTCAGTCAGTGTGCCATTTTATGAGAGGTTGCATCTCAACCGTACATGAATTTGGTGAGAAGGCTGCATTTCCATTTTACAGACAAAATGGTGAGCAGTTTACTTTGCATTGTAATTTCTCAACATGAATTTTGTGAGAGGTCTACATCCTCATCCAATCAACTGAACTGACTCATATTATTATATTTTAACAACATGAAATTAGTTCAAAAATAAACATATGTCAAAGAAGTCGAAGGCTGCATTCCTAGTTCAAAAAGTTGCAGATGATCTCAGATAGTATTTACATCTTTGTTTCATTCTTTATTATTTTTTTTTTGTGTCTGTGTGTGTGATGTAGCCATTGCATAAGTGAGAGGGAGGACAGCCTGTTAATGAATGCATTTTAATAAAACAAAAAGAGCAAGAAAAGAAAAGAATGGAGTGTGCATGTGTGTGTGTGTATCACACAGCATCATTTAACCATCTGCTTTCCATGCTGGTATAGGTTGGACAGTTTGACAGGGTCTGCATCAAGCTCCAATGTCAGCTTCAGTATGGTTTCTCTAGGTGGATGTTCTTCCTAACACCAACCACTTTATAGCATGTACTGAGTGCTAGGAGAAGGAAAAAGAAAATGTCCCCTTAACTAGGTGGGGTGGGAGATGGTTGTACACATGATGCTGTGGGGCTATATATATATACATACATATACACACACATATATACACATACATATACATACATATATATATATATACACACACATATACATACACACACATACATATATTTACATATACACACACATATATACATATACACACACATACAAACATATATATATATATACACATATACATACATAAACATATATATACATACATATATATATATATATACATACATATACATATATACATACATATATACATACAAATACATATATAATACATATATACACATACATATACACACATATATATATACACACATACATACATATATATACACATA
>NC_068987.1:65246565-65247429 GCF_001194135.2 Octopus bimaculoides | reverse complement strand
ATATATATATATGCATATATACATATACAGAGACATATATATGTGTATATATATATATACATATACACATATATATAAACACATACATATACACACATATATATATACATATACACATATATATATATATACATATACATACACATATATATATACACACACATATACATATATATACATATACACACACATATATACATATACACACATATACACACACATATATACATATACACACACATATCTATAAACACACATATCTATAAACACACACACACACACTTTTTTGAAAAGCAGCAAAAATATTAAAAACTGTTACTCAGAGTTTCACGTCTCCGTACGTCAGACAGTTTTGTTTAGATTCTAAACAAAACTGTCCTACAAACACGAACGTGAAACTCTGAGTAACAGTTTTTGTGATATTTTTGCTGCTTTTCAATAAAGCATATTAGTCTATCTCTGGTATTCAAGTACTATTTTTTTCTACCTTGTTTTGCATTTATGTGCTTACTCCAGTATATATATATATATATAGGCGCAGGAGTGGCTGTGTGGTAAGTAGCTTGCTTACCAACCACATGGTTCCGGGTTCAGTCCCACTGCGTGGCACCTTGGGCAAGTGTCTTCTACTATAGCCTCGGGCCGACTAAAGGCAGTGATCCAGCATGGCAGCTGTCAAATGACTGAAACAAATAAAAGAGTAAATATATATATATCTATATATATATATATATATTATTATAAGATCTGGTAATTAGTCATATATTAATATATTAATTAATATCGATTAATTATCAGGGGGCCAGCACATTTAAAGAATCAAAGAGATTCAGAAATATTATCTGCAATCTCAGGGGATTAAGG
>NC_068987.1:65237332-65246267 GCF_001194135.2 Octopus bimaculoides | reverse complement strand
ATATATATATATATATATATATATATATATATAGAGAGAGAGAGAGAGAGACCCAAGGTGGCAGGTAACGCTAGGTAAATGTTTTGGAAGGGCCGTAGTTAAACTCTCGGTTCAATAATGATATGAGTGAGGAGTCTAATGCATGTCTTGTATGAGCATGTATATGCTAAATAAAATGAAACAACAAAGCCAAAGCTGTGTGGAATTTTCACGACATTCATAAAGAGAAAGTCAGTCTTACAGCTGTTTCAGGGATATTAGGGATATCCTTTCATCAGTGACAATGTGAGATGGTTAAAAAGAGGGAAATATAAGAGTTCAATATAAGGAGTTATTTTGGAAAAGGAGGAAAGAAGGAGTAAAGAAGGAAATAGAAGGAAAGTAGAAATAAAAATAAAAATGTATTTTTAGTTCCACTTTTGTTCTCCCATTTCCCTCTATACTCCTTATTTCCACCCTTTTCCAAAATAACTCCTTTATAAATGTCCTGAAAATTTCACACAGCCTTGGTTTTGTTGTCACATATTATTTAATATATATGTGTGTGTGTGTGTGTGTGTGTGTGTGTGTATGTATATATATATATATATACACACACACACATGTATATATATATATGTGTGTGTGTATATATATGTATATACATGTGTATAAATATATACATGTATAGATACATATATAGATATGTGTGTGTGTGTGTGTATATATATATATATATATATATATGTATGTATATATCATCATCATCGTTTAGCGTCCGCTTTCCATGCTGGCAAGCCAGAAGACTGTACCAGACTCCAATCTGATCTGGCAAAGTGTTTACAGCTGGATGCCCTTCCACGCCAACCACTCCGAGAGTGTAGTGGGTGATTTTTTATGTGACACCGGCACGAGGGCCAGTCAGGCGGTACTGGCATTGACCATACCTGAATGGTGCTTTTAACATGCCACCGGTATGGGAGCCTGTCAGGCGGCACTGGCAACGACCACACTCGAATGGTACTTTTTACATGTCACCGGCACAAGAGCCAGTCAGGTGGCACTGGCAACGATCACACTTGAATGGTGCTTTTAACGTGCCACAAGCATGGGTGCCAATCAGGCAGTACTGTCATCGGCCATGACAACGATTCACTTGCCTCAACAGGTCTTCCCAAGCACAGTTTATTGGCCAATGATTGAATGGTATTCTTAAAAGGGTTGGTTATGCTGCACTGGCATAGGCCCTGGTTACGGTCTCACTTGGCTTGCCGGGTCTTCTTAAGCACAGCATATCTCCAAAGGTCTCAATCACTTGTCATCGCCTCAGTGAGGCCCAATGTTCAAAAGTTGTGCTTCACCACCTCATCCCAGGTCTTCCTGGGTCTACCGCTTCCACAGGCTCCCTCTACTGCTAGGGTACGACATCTTTTCATACAGCTGTCCTCATCCATTCGCAACACATGACCATACCAGCATAGTCATCTCTCTTGCACACCACATCTGATGCTTCTTATGTCCAACTTTTCTCTCAGGACGCTTACACTCTGTCGTGTATGCACACTGATATTACACATCCAGGGAAGCATACTAGCTTCATTCCTTGCAAGCTTACACATCCTCAGCAGTCACGGCTCATGTTTCACTGCCATGTAGCATGGCTGTTTGCACACATATGTCATAGTCTACCTTTTACTCTGAGCAAGAGGCCCTTTGTCACCAGCAGAGGTAAGAGCTATCTGAACTTTGCCCAGGCTATTCTTATTCTAGCAGCTACACTTTCAGAGCATCCACCCCGCTACTGACTTGGTCACCTTGGTAATAGAAACTATCAACTACTTGTAGTTTTTTCCCCCCCTGGAATGTGACGGAAGCTGTTTTCTGCACATGTTCAGTGTTTATTGCTCCTGTTTTCTGCACTTGTTCAGTGTTTATTGCCACACACAAAAACTATCTTCCCAGTTAGCTTTTCTTTGATATTGCTGCACCTCTTATGTGTCCATAGCTTACACTGGGTACATCTTATCGAGTTTCTACCTACACCTTTTCTACAGATCAAGCAGGACCATCTACCTGAAGGGATTTGTGGTTTGTCTACCTTCCTACTTATTAAGACTTTGGTTTTGCTAGATTGACTCTAAGGACCTTTGATGCTAGACCTTGCTTCCACTACTTAAACTTCTCCTCTAGTTCTGATAGTGACTCAGCTATTAGAGCAAGGTCATCAGCATAGAGAAACTCCCAGGGGCATCCTGTCTTGAATTCCTCTGTTATTGCCTGGTGGACTATGATGAATAAAAGAGGGCTAAGGACTGATCCTCGGTGGACCCCTACCCCTACCTGGAATTCTTCACTGTACTCGTTGCCAACCCCCACCTTAATGACAGCATCCTTGTACATGGCTTGTACAGCTCAAACTAACCATTCATCTATCCCTAGTTTCCACATTGACCACCAGGTAAGGGATCAGGGGACCCTGTCAAAGGCTTTCTCCATGTCAACGAAAGCTAGGTACAGAGGTTTATTTTTGCTACATATTTCTCCGGAAGTTGTTTTACCAGAAATATAGCATCAGTGGTGCTTTTCCCTGGCTATATATATATATATATATATATATATATATATATATTACCGAGATGTACTTGCATAGCAAGTGACCTGATCTGAGATCGTGTGCTGGAACGAAAACAATTGCAGCTTGGAAGATGTTTATAAGCCATTTAAAATAACACACAAAAGCCGTTAGATTCACTTCAACATTTATATTTAATTTGTCAAAATATTTTCGTCGCTATGAGCCTTCTATAGTAGCTTTCTCTCCATAACTCACAAAACCTTTTGGGTTTGTTCATAAAAATATCATATATATATTTGACCGTTGACTGAACACTATTCAATTTTTTTTCTCCGTGTTTTTCTCCTTGTCTCCGTATTCTTTCTGTTGAAGAGCGTAGCTCGAAACGTCAAAGACTTTCCGTATTCCCGAGCGTCATACTAATATATACTTTTGTTATTTACACCACCTGTCCTCGTCTGTTGTTATTTTTTGTATATTCTCCCATATATATATATATATATATATATATACACACACATACATACATACTATATAGTGATACATAGATATACATACTATATAGGTGCAGGAGTGGCTGTGTGATAAGAAGCTTGCTTCCCAACCACATGGTTCCAGGTTCAGTCCCAGTGTGTGGTACTTTGGGCAAGTGTCTTCTAGTATAGCTTCAGGTTGACCAAAGCCTTATAAGTGGATATAGTAGACAAAAACTGAAAGAAGCCCATTGTATATTTTATATGTGTGTGTGTGTGTGTGTGTGTGTGTGTATTTGTGTGTCTGTGTTTATTCCCACCACTATCACTTGACAACCGATGTCGGCGTGTTTACGTCACCGTAACATAGTGGTTCGGCAAAAGAGAACGATAGAATATGCACTGGGCTTACAAAGAATAAGTCCTGGGGTTGATTTGTTTGACTAAAGGTGGTGCTCCAGCATGGTTACAGTTAAATGACTGAAACAAGTAAAAGAAAACATACATCTATCTATATATGTATGCACATACACACACATACACAGAACAGTTTGTATTAGATAAGCTAAGATAAAATAATCGGTAGTAGTTAAGCTAGTTTTTAAACTTTCCATTGTGCAACTTTAAATAGTTGTGCATACATCTTGTTCTCTCTTCATATACAGAAGAATAAAAAGGAATTGTCTTGACATGTTTCATAGTTTGCTGAAAGTTAACCACAAAACAAATCATCCTCATTTCTCTGCCTATGAAGAGAACCTATGGTAACTCATTATTTAAACCTCCCACCAGTGGTGGGCACAGTTCCGCTAATCTGCTAACAGCTAATTAGTGAAGCTAACTTTTCATTTAGTGGATTAGCATTTTCACTAACTTTGAAACCATTAGCTGAATAGTTAGCTTTCGCTAAAATTGGGTCTGCAAACAAAATTCATACGTTTGTTTTTGTCTGTTGTGATTGTGTCTCAAAGAGTCCATCAGGTAAGCTATTGGCTGACTATGTGCATACGTGACAAGATGTGATAGATCGATGCAGCAGCAGCTAGCTGAGCAGTATTGTGTAACTCTGCAGTTTTGAGTTGTGTTCACTTACAATGTTCACTTACAATGTTTACAGACAGTCTTACAGTGTCAGCAACAGCAGTTTATGATACTGGCTTATCGTTATGGAAGGCGAAGACGTTTTTGCTCGACTTAAGGATCAAGAGCCTGTAGAGGAGTCTGCATCAGTTGTGGGTGAGACAGAAGTTGCTCAAGTTGAGAGCTAGAAGTCTCAGAACTTGTGGCCCCATATGGGGGGCAACTTTGTCCTTACATAAAGGGATAAGAGGAACGCCAAAATCCTGTACTTCCGGTGTGTCATATGCCAGCCCAAGGAGACCACCATCAAGAGACAAGTGGCGAGCCTCTACAACTTGTTACATGTCAAGAGGAAACACCCAGTGCATGCCATCTAGTTTGAGGAGAAGATCAAGGGAAACACAGACATTCTTCTGGTAGCAGTGCCAGTAGCCAGTAGTTGCAGCCATGTGCAAAGAAAGCAAGCCAGCCCAGCATTATCAAGGCATTTGCCCAAACTGTTGGCAATGGCATCCGTTAGTCTATGGCGAACAAAAGGATTGTAGACCTGTTTGTCAACAACATGCTACCACAGCATGTAGTGGAGTCCTCCACCTTGGTTGGCCTGATCAAAACGCTGAATCCCAGCAAGACGTCGATGTCCCGCCACACTCTAGGCAGGATAATCTTGGCCAGCCATAAACAGCTGGAGAGTATCTTACAAGGTATTTATAAATTAAAATTATACAAGATTATTAAATAATTATTACAGTGTACTTCATATTTTCTAAATTTAATTTAATTATTTATTAAATAATTATTTTCTCAATTAGTGTAACAAAATGTATAATAGCTAAGTGAAATAAATGTCATAATATATATATATATATATATATATATATTCCACTCATGATTAAGTCTGCACAGCCAAAACAGATATCTTTAATGAAATAACAAATCACCACTGCCTATCACCAATTAGAACTCTGTCTTAATGGCTCAACTAATTTGCACATCAAGTATTTTTCAGTGGCATAAATAACTGATAACTATTTATGCACAACACATCATGTATTAGATAATTATAAGCAGTTAAACAATGGTTTTTAAGCTTCCTACTAAGGAACTTTAATAGCATAGGGTCAAAAAGGCCCTATAGTTTTTCCAAGGTCATAACAACCTCTCTAATTTTGGTTCTATAATAAAATGTGCACAGTACACTCTACGGAGTGATTGGTATCAGGAAGAGCATGCAGCCATAGGAACGATGGTCCCCTAACCTATTTGTGAGAGCAGTAATTCTGGATAAGATCTGACCCAGACTGTGATGATGCATCAAACCCATACCAACAGGGAAAGCAGATGTAAAATGATGATGAGGGAGAGATCTGCAATAATATGCTGTACTGTAAACAGATATTTCCAAACTATGATTGTGTAAGAATGATGATAGTAGGTGTGGAAGTTCCTGTTGAAGTCCAGAAAAACATATAAGTACCTCTAAGAGTTCACTTATCTAGTGATGCTATTAGTTGTATAGTAAACAATAGAAAAGTACAACAACAGCACAACATAATGAGAGTGAGGCCACCTGATTCTTACAATAAATACATCTAAAACAAAGTTTTTCCATTAACCTCAAAAATACTGCCGTTGACCCCCAATTTACTGTTTTACTTATGTGGATTCACCCATCCTCAAATTCTATATGGACCTCCCCCCACCAGGGGTCAAGTCGACCCCGACTGAGAACCATTGTATTAAATAAAGACATTTTTTAAATCTCAAAGGTTTTAATCAGTTCAGTAGACTTTTAGTGCTGTTGAGAACTCATGGGGTATATTCCTTGGGATTCATTCCACAAATTTTCTTAAATAAATACCAAAAATTTTGGGTAATTTTTCAGATTAACACCTGCACGATCTTCAGTAGGGTGTTAGGGTTAGGGTTTGGGAATTCCGTCCCTAACCGTAACCCTAACCCTAAACACTAACCCTGACCTTAAAACGCTAACCCTAACACCCTAGTCAAGATCGTGCGAGTGTTAATCTGAAAAATTACCAAATTTTGTGACAGAGCCAATGTAATAATTTCTTAAAAGAATTAACAGTTCAAGGATAACTGTGAACAGTCAAATTAACAAAAAATATCTCTTTAATAATGAGATATGTAATTAACTCAAAGTGATAGAGATGATGTTTATGATGGTTGAGTCACTGGTATGGATGATGTGGTGAAGCAGGATTAGCTGCATGGCTTCGATGACGCCTGACTGTTGTTGATCATAGTTATTATTGAACAACGCTCCGGTCCAAAGGAATAAGGTCACGACAGCAAACCGTATTATATAAATAACACCACCTTCACCAACACAATTGGTGCAACTATCACTTCCACCACCACCACTATCGAGCGTCTGAAAACCATAACAATCCAATAAATACATGATTCGCTCACAACTAACGAAAACAATTATCACACCCATCACCACCATTACTACCATCAATAATAATGATATCTCGTCGAAGTAGCTGAGTTTTGCTAAAAATAACAGCTAAATTTCCATCAATTCAGCAAATTACAATCTTAAAAAAAAAACAAGATGATCATGGCTGGACAGTTTTCAGAAAAAGTTTTCTGGATCTGGAGTGACCTGAGACTAAACAACAACGACAATAGATAAACCAACAGCAACAACAGCTGTAGTACTTTGAGTACATACACAGACAGATGGAGTGCATGAAACGTATCAGGTTTCAATCTGTGGATCCAAGTTCACATAACACACCCTTCTGCCTTTTCATTCATGAAAGAAATGCGAAACTAGTAGGAATTGTAAGTAACAAATCTATATGTGGTGTGAGTGTGCGTCCGATGTCAACAGGATCTGTCCCACCGCCTACCTCCCCGAGGATACTATTTTAAAGACTTATGCAAAACTTTGCAAAGATAGTTTGAGTTTACGCATACACACATTCGAAATTCTGGATCTAAACCTGGATGGGGTTGGTTATTGGAAAATCAAAATGAGACCTTTTTAATGTAGTTAGAGGTTGAGAGAAAGGGGGGGAGAAAGAGAGAGATCGGAACAAATTAAAAGAGATGTGTGGAGAAATAAGACAGTGAGAGTAAGAAGGTATACATAGTTAAAACAAGAGAGAAATACAAAATGACACACACAAACATATATATCGGAGGGAGAGAAAGAAGCAGACATACTTGTTATATACACAAAGAGAGAGAGAAACCAAAAGACTCGGAAAAGTGCATATTAGTGCATGTGGCAAAACGAAGTTGATATACAGATCCAGACTTCTTAGCAGTAGATAAGCTAAGGGAATTGCTCAGTTTACAATAAGTATTCATATGAGAGAACGTTCAATTTTTTTCTGCTCTCCAAATTACAAATCAAAGAAGCAATTTCAATGAGGGATCGAAACCTAAAAGAATCTAAAGGGAGACGCAATCAAAACCGACACAAACAACAATAAACGTTTGTTTTTAAATAATTTTTTTTTTATAAAAGTGGAGCAGACGATATCAAGAGTTCCACCTTCATCACGTTTGTTCAAGCGGTGATGACAAATAGGGAAACAGAGAGGTGGGGAAGCAAGGTACGAACTCTCGTACCTGGTGGCGGGTTAAAACATTTAATTAGATAATTACTTTTAATAGTCAGGAGACGAATTTTGAAAGAAAACCAATGAAGGACAGAGACGATTATACCGAGCCCCAGAACATAAACAATACTTAATTCATGTGTGACCCAGGTGGGCAATGAAAAATATGCAAAGCAATGAGATGGTACTGAAACCACAACTGGAGGACAAGTCTAGTTATTTTGTTAAAGTATTTAGTTGAGCGTTTTAACGCCTATGTCAGATGCACTTTTTCGTTGTTTATGAAATAATGGTTGTCGGAGTATTAACTGTTGTCTATAATTATTACACTTCATTTTCATTTCCAAATGAAAAGTAAGAGAAGGGCTCTTCGCCCTAACATCACCGAAAAGCGAACATACGAAGTTTCTCCTCTATTCACACCTCTTTAGCATTACATTTCTCTCCATCTCTCAATCACAAAGGAATCATTTACTTACCCGACAGTTTCAGTGTGATCGAAAACAGCAGAGCAACAAGAGGTGGTATATCACTGGAGCCTAACATATTTCTCTATTAAACTAACAAACCCCTCAACGTTGCCAATATATTCGTTCTGTCTATTCGTGTTTTTCTGCCATTGGCCAACATATACTTCCGGGTCATTTGTCACGATGGTTGACGAAAAAATACGAAAGTAACCGATTGCAGAGTAAGACACACAGTTGTTTACGTCCCTTTGCATTCTGAGTTCGTCTTTCTCCTGTGACAACTTTGTTTTCCAGACTTCCCGGAGTTAGTGACATTAGTAATGGGGAATTTAATCACCTATATTCATCCATAAAAAATCGCGACCTTGCACTTACATTTGATTTCATCAATATTACGAATGATAATTTTAAACACTTGTACGATACATTTAGGTATATGTATATATATATATATATATATTATTATTATTATTATAAAAGTAAGCTTAACTTCTATTTAAAAAATGCAGCAAAAATATCACAAAATGGTGCCTTATTATTTAGCACACAACAAAAAATTTAGAAAAATAAAAAAGAAATGAGCGGAAATTTTACCGGTGGGTGTCTTAAATTATAAGGCACCAAAAGAGAATGACTCTCCAGACAATAGAATATGCTTCAAATCACGAACTCACATAAAGAATCTTGTAAACCAAATCCAAAAACGAAATATATATATATATATATATATATATATATATATATATATATATATATATA
>NC_068987.1:65234750-65237171 GCF_001194135.2 Octopus bimaculoides | reverse complement strand
ATATTGATATGTTACATATACACAAAAGTTTAAATTAGAAAAATAAGAAGTAGAGAAGTTTTAGAGAAGCTCATTTAGCGACTTAGGTTTATTTTTGTGCGATCTTAACACAAGAAATAACCCTAACCGGGTATCAAATCCGGGTTTTGAACTCGGAATTCCGGAAGTTTATTCTGCTTATGCGTCCGCCGCACTCGCCAATTTTCGTTATTAAAGATATTTCCTTTTTATTTGGAGACATTGATTCTTTTCTACATCGGTGTTAATATGTGTTTCGTAATAAAACTAACTACATTTCATTTTAAATTAACAAAAATATTGTAATTTACAAAACAGGAAGCAGCTATATAATGTCGTACACATTGTTTATCGTTAACGTGGTAACGGCGTCGTTAATGTAACAATGACAGTTTGTTTATTAGCAGTTCCACACAGATATACCATGACGACTCAAAACACACTTAAAAAGGTAACCAAACGATAGATTCCATTCATTTCTTCAATTCACTTTGAATTCTTTCCTCTCTATCCTTTCGCCACCCTCGATATTTTCCTCTCCAAGATATAGTCTGCTGACAATGTCTGTGGAAATGGCGAAGAATTATTTTGGTAAAGTGTTTTGGGGAGGAGAGGGGCAGTAACTTTTTGAAACTGTTGCCAAACAGTCTCAATATTCTTATTCTTGAAGGAGATTCTATTGACTGCATTAACGTACAATATTTAATTCATTAATTCATTTTTTTAGCAAAATTTTTATATTTTACGTTTTGACATTTTTTCGAATATTGTAGCATAAAATATTCGCGCTCAATTTGGAACTAAGTTCCAAAATTCTTTGACGGTGATTTCAATTCGAATTACGACTTTATTCATTCATTTGCTTAATTATTTTGAATTATTATTTTATTTCTTTTTATAATTATTGTTAAATCTTCTTTAGGCGATTCTTCACAATACTTTTGCTGTTTGGTACGCACCACACGGTACAAACTCAAAAACATCCACACCTTCACACCCACATATATAACTGCATGTGCAGAGATAACGTTGTTATTTTTGTCAAATAAAAATTAATTGTAAGTTGTTAGAAGAGCAGTTCTGACTGGAAACTGAAACCTTATTCCTGCACCTTGCCACTGAAAAATTTGCACCACACTGACCCCTTACCATCCCCATTAAACAGGATTTTACAATGCCTTTGATCAGAAGCCAACTCAATCAGGTCTGATATGGGACTAAACAACTAGAACAGATTAGAGATTAAAAACAGCAATATTTTCAGTTCCATTGTCTTCCAGAATATTTCTTTAAAAGAAAGATAAGAAATAATTTGGTTAGTGATATATAATAATATAATGTAAAATTGAATTTTTAAGGATTATGTTTTAGGAAACATAAAATAAAGAAAATTGAATTTATATGGAATAACACTTCCTACTAGGCCTGAAATTTTTTTTGTTGGGGGATAGTCGATTACATCGACCCCAATACTCAACTCGTACTTATTTTATTGACCCCAAAAGGATGAAAGGCAAGTCGACCCTGGCAGAATGTGAACTCAGAGTGTAAAGATGGATGAAATGTCACTAAGCATGCCAACAATTCAACCAGCACGTTGCCTTAATGATAATTATGGTTTCCAAATTTGGCACAAGGCCAGCAATTTCGGGGGAATTGGCTAAGTCAATTACATCAACATCAGTACTCAACTGTACTTTTTTTATCAACCCCCAAAAGGGTGAAAGGGACCTTGGCGCATTTGTACTCCAAATGCAAAGACAGGCAAAAAGCTGCTAAGCAGTTTGCCCAGCATGCTAACGATTCTGCCTGCTCATTGTCTGAATAATAATAATAATAATCCTTTCTATACAAAGCCTGAGATTTTGGGGGAGGGGACTAATTGATTACATCGACCCCAGTGTTTAACTGGTACTTAATCTACCCCAAATGATATATATGTATATATATATATATATATATATATATATATAATAATATTAGGGACAAAATCCAAAATTACAGGTAAAAAAAGATTAAAATTAAATTGAGCTTTATAGATAAAATACATAGTTTTAGGGAAAAATAACCAAGTTTCAAGAACTCATCGATGAAAATCCACTATCACATATAGAAAAATTAATAATTAAAAGCACAATAAATGAGTATAATATAAAGTAAAGTAAATATCATAAGATAAATATAATAAAAAGATTACACGTGTTTCATAACTCATTTTCAAATAGAAAAGAAATTTAAATCGATTAAAATCAATTGAAATTATCGAAAATAAATTCTATTAGAAAATATAGCTACTCGTCAGATCGTAAGTAGAACAATAATTAGATATACATATCTCAACCAACAATAAGTACCAAATGAATTAATATGAAATACTTATTATATAAAGATAGAAAAATTATT
>NC_068987.1:65218640-65234535 GCF_001194135.2 Octopus bimaculoides | reverse complement strand
TAATTTTTAAAAAAACCTTTAACGATATTATAAACTATAAAGATTAATTATTAATCAAATATTATTAATCAAAGATAATCGAAAATATATCAACACTATTCAAATCGAAGTTCTAATATTATGTTGAAACGAAACTATAACTTCTAAATAATTTAGTGTTAAATAAGTTATCTATTAAAAATAATCTATAAAGAACCAAATGAATAATATAAAAAACAAGAATACATATTATTTTCAAATATATAGGATATGAGGATTAATCAAATCTGAAATCATCAATTGGTGATCTGGCTCTACCTCACTTGCTATAGGGAGCTTGTCTCCTTTGTCAGTCATTAGATAAGTGCTTCCCTATGGCTAAGAGTTGCTCTAACTCTTATTTCTAGCAATGCTGGTGCTGACTAGCACCCTCTGTCGCTTTAGTGACGTCTATACTTGTGCAGTTTGGTTGTAAATTGCAAATAAGCCACCTTAATAATATATATATATATATGATTCTGGAGTTATCAGTTCAGTGGAACATGACCATGTAGAATGGAAAGGAATTCGTTATGGAGTCAACAAAAGGCTCCAAAATGAATTCCCATCTGTGTTATGGATAATGTATGTAAACCACTTGGTTTTGTATTGAGTCTTACTCTGCAGCACCTTAAGCAAACATCTCCCACTATAGACTCAAGCCAAACAAATGCTTGTCACCGGATTGGATAAATGACAATTGAAAGAAACCCTAAGTGTGTATATTTATTTGCATGTGTATTTGTATGTGTGTGTGTATTTACCCTTATTTTGACATCATGTGATGATTGTGAATGAGCATTGTCATACCAGCTACACTGTTTGCCTCCAGTCTGCCATGAAAATGGGTCTGGCTTTGGGGAAAATATTACCTTACTCAAAAATGGGTGAGTGTTCAGAACAAGAAGAGTATCTGCCCATAGAAAATCTTCTTAAATCTTCTTAAACAAATTCTGTCTGATCCATGCAAGCATGGAAAAGCAAACATTAATCAATGATGATATATTTATCCATCTAACTTCCAATAATCAATTCCCATTCACAAGGCATTAGTTGTCTCAAGGTTGCGGTAGAAGCCACTTGACATCTAGTTCCAGAGTGGATTTTTACACTCCATGGTTATATGTAATGTTAAATAGTATTTATAGAATTTTTCTTTTCCTCATTGAAATATAAGAATTTTTTGTTTAATTATTTGAATTTACAATTACTATTATTTGTCTGAGATTTTAAGATCCCAGTCAGGGTTTGTTTTTTTTTTTTGTTCTTGTTTTTTTTTTCTAATGCAAGTGTGTATAACAACTTACTGGCCACATTAGTTGCTATAGTGATAAAACAACAAACTACATATCTACAACATAGCCAGTTACTGCAGAACCAGGCAATTCTTCAGATCTGAGCAGTTGCTGATTCTTTACAAGATACACGTGTAAAAAAAACGCTAGAGACCTGACCTGAAACAGTATTTACTACGCACACAACATTTCTTATGATTACCAAACTACTCTTCTCTGCTTATGAACCTAACTGAGCTATTACTAGCAGTTGTTGGAGATTCTATGCAGGTACATAAACAGCTACAAATAGCAATTAAAGCTCCTTCAAATCACATCCTAATTTCTCGAATGAAAGATATCTTGAATAATTTAGTCTCTGTTTTATAAAAGGATGGGATAGTCCTGGTTGGAATGATTTTGATCACAAGTCTGTTTGATCACAACTAACGACTAAACAACATTCTTTTGTTTAACTGCATTCAAAAGAGAGTCGCCCTATTGGTTGGTCAGCCCACTGCAACTTCTAGCCAAATGACATTCTGCATCCTCTCTCTCACTAATTCACATAAACATTCTTCATCATGTTATGCCTATTACAACTTCTCTACTAAAGCCCACATTAAACATTTCATACTCTATCTCTTTCCCAGAAACTCCTACATTCTCATATTCTCCCTAGAGACATCAACTAACAGAAATTCAGTCAAGCTGCATCAGTCTCACAAGTTTAAGGAACCTGTGAAGACTATGGGCATTAGTTATTTTCCTCAGTTTGCTATGTATGTGTGTGTACCTCCTCATCTAGACATTGCATGGCAGTTGCAAATGTGAGTCAATATTACACAGGTAGTTTAAGGTGGTGAGCAAACAGAATAATTAAGAATGCTGGGCAAAATGCTTAAATGGTATTTTGTTCATCTTTACATTCTGAGGTCGACTTTGTCTTTCATCCTTTCAGGGTTGATGAATTAAGAACCAGTTGAACACTGGGGTTGATGTAAACGATTTACCCTCCTGCAAAATTCCAGGCCGTGTGCTAAAATTTGAAACCGATATTATACAAGCAGTCAGTGCTAGATTAACCATGAAGCAAAATAAGCTTAGGGCATCAAGGGAAAGGGGCACCACAGAAATGGTAAATGATATGTGGCTCAAAAGAAATCACTTTAAACTTGCTTAACCCTTTTGTTACTGTATTTATTTTGAGATGCTCTGTATTTCTTTCAATTACTTTAAAGGGATTTAATAAAATAACTTACAGAATATCAAGTGGACCTTTGGTAATGACTTTGTTGACATCAGAACTGTTCATAGATGGTTCCAAAGCTCTCATTCATGAGATGATAGCCTTGAAAATAAACCAAGGGGTAGGCCAAAATCAGTTATTTGGCATGATGGATTAAATGCTTTGGTTGAACAAAATCCAAGAACAAATGTTCAAAAACTTTCATCAGAACTCCAAACATCTCACACAACTGTTTTTGGACACCTGTAAAAAAATTGATGAAGTCAAGAAAACAGATAGGTTTGTTCCACATCAACTGAACAAGATTCAAGAAAACAGATGCCCCGAAATGTGCTCCTTATTGCTTTCTAAACTGGAAAAAGACCATTTTTGCATCAAATCATTATTTGTGATGAGAAATGGATACGCTTTGACAGCAGCAGAACAACACAGTGATTAGATGGAGGCAAGTCACCTAAACACTACCCATACCCATCATTGCACCCTAAAAAGTTAGTGGCCACTCTATGGTGGTCTGTGAAGGGAGTTATTCATTATTCATTTTTGAAACAAGGAAAAATGGTAACAGCAACATCGTGCTGCCAGGAAATTGATTGTATGCATGAGAATTTGAAAAAGAAGCAACCCAGACTAGTGAGTAGAGATGGCCTAATTTTGCTCCATGACAATACATATCCTCACATTCCTCAAGCTACAGTTTAAAAGTTGCAAAGCCTGAATTATGAGATTTTGCAATATCCTCCCTATTCTCCTGATACCTCTCCTACTACCAATCACTTATTTAAGCATTTTGAGCTTTTCATAAGCAATGACACATTCTTAAATAGAGAAGAGGTAATTGAAGCATTCAGACAGTTTATCACAGCAAAAGATTAATTTATTTTTAAAGATGGAATATATGACATAAAGAAATGTTGCATAAATGTCATAAATTAACATGGATCATACTTTGATTAAATAAATCAGTTTTCTAACAGTTCTGAAACATTTTATTGTTACTTTTCAAATACTACATTTCATGTGAAACAACCTAATACATCATCATCATCAGCATTGTTTAACATTTGTTTTCCATGTTGGCATGGGCTGGACAGCTTGACAAGAGCTGGTCAGCTGCTTGGGCTTCATGTCTGTTTTGGCATGGTTTCTACAGCTGGATGCCCTTCTGAATGTCAACCACTTTACAGAATATAGTGAGTACTTTTACACAGCACCAGCACAGGTGCTTTTACATGGCACCAGTAAAGGTACGTTTTACATGGCACCAGCACCCACAAGCCTGCAAGATTAGGAACACTCAGCTGAAGAGGGATACATTGCAAGTTAATGACATCCTTGTGCCTGATGAGATCTTGCTTTATCTTAATAACCATTACTAGTTTTCACTTGTATAATTGTTGTATAGTGAAACTGTATACCCCTCCCAGTAAAAAGTGGAAGAATACAACCATTATAAATAGACCAGTAGCCAGTTGTCAAGAGAGGGTCGAGAATTGACAGTTGTAGTCGGTGTCTTGTTGAGCTATCAGCGATAGTAAGACAGAAGAAGTTAATGTATTAACATACCAGTATGAAGAGATACAACAGTATCCAATGACTAGTAATTATTG
This sequence comes from Octopus bimaculoides, assembly GCF_001194135.2. Taxonomy (NCBI): domain Eukaryota; kingdom Metazoa; phylum Mollusca; class Cephalopoda; order Octopoda; family Octopodidae; genus Octopus; species Octopus bimaculoides. The sequence goes on along the minus strand of NC_068987.1, from coordinate 65,230,384 downwards.
TGGCTACTAGCGTAAAACAGCAACTACGATACAACAGCAGTCACACATCACACAGTGGGAGGAACCCACTTTACAACAGTGGAGATACGGAAAAAAAAAAATTTATGTGGAGTGAAAAAAAAAACATACAGAGAGTTTGAACTACTAATTTACATGGAAAATTAAATAACTCAACAAAAAAGAAACAAAAATCTTGTGCAAACTTATGAAAATCGTAAAATGTGGAAAACATGTTAGCTGGGGTAGTTGAGTTGCAAAAAGTTCAAAGTGGACTTAACCTTTCATATCCCACCAAACAGATAACAACACCTTACATGGGTGAAGATCTTTAACCTGGGGTGCTGGTGTTTCTTCTTTCCTTACCCCCTGTCTTCAGCACTTGACATTTTTATAGAGAACCCATTTCTCATCACTAGTCACTATTCAGTCCAAAAAAGGTTCATTCGTGAGATATGGCAGCAAAGAAGAGCACACATTCACTCCCCACATGCAGTTAGACTTGGAAAGTTTGTGAGGAACCCACTGCCCCAGTTTACTGACTTTTCCGATGGCATGCAGGTGTTGATGAATGGTTGATGAGTGGTTGAAGCCCAAATCCAAGCTTCTCTGCTAGTTCCTCAACAGTTATGATAGGATTTTGTTCCACCAGGGTTTGCAGGATGTCCTTGTTGAGCTCTACAGATCTTCCAGGATGAGTCCCGTCTTCTAGGCTGTAGTTTCCAGCTCAGAATTTCTGGAACCACCTTTGACACTGGCTTACACTTATTGTCCAATCCCCATATACAGCATTAATATTCCTCACACTTTCCATTGTATTGTTGCCTTTATTGAACTCATAAAGCAAAATATGTTGAATATGCTCCTTTGTCACTTCTATTATAGCTTTGAAAAAATAATTGTTAAAATCGAACTGCACTCTTCAAAACTTGCACTAAGAATAAGGACAAAGTAAAATTACTACCTGCTTTTATAACAGGTTGATGCAAGTGGTTTATTCTGCCCCCTTCCAACTTTTAGTTCATGCAATTAAAAAAACTGCATTATTTATGGGATGACCCAATATAATTTACCATTATGCTCTAGATAAACAAGAAGACTTAACCCAGAGAGTTGGTGTGGACATCCAATCTCAGGCATATCCTTGTAATCAAATGCTAAGACAAGTAACCGTACTTAAGGGAGTGCAGATTTCTAAGACATTTGCATCGATCGGTTTGAATATTCTATAAACATACATATAGGCTGTTGGATAAAAATTTTGAATTTTAAACAACTAGCTACACCACATTCAAACACTTTATACTACAATATAATAATAATAATAAGTTTATTGTATACATTGGGCAGGTGCACTACAACTTGTCAGAGAATGTTAAAAGAGGAGACAGTCTGAGCACTCCATCACTTATGATGACAAGTGTTCCAGTTGACCCAACCAACAGAACAGCCTGCTCATGAAAATAACATGCAAGTGGCTGAGTATTTCACAGACATGCATATCCTTAATGCAGTTTTCAGGGAGATTCAGCGTGTCATGCCAAATGTGACAAGGCTGGTTCATTGAACTACAGATAAAACTCATTCTTTTTTTTTTTGCCAGCTGAGTGAACTGGAGCAACATGAAATAGTATCTTGCTCAAGGATTCAATGCACCACCGGGAATCAAACTTGTGACCTTACCGTTGTGAGCCAAATACACCAGCCATTGAGCCATATGCCTTCTGTTGTGAAGGTCAACCACTTGAAATCAACTTTCACCTCTTCTTCCTGTATACATTCCTTGATCTTTTTTTTTTTCAGATTCCTATACCACTAAGATCACTTGGTACTTCTTTACTCAACTCTTATCCTCTATGTACATATACATGTCCATAACAGCTTAGCCTTCTTTGTTGCACACTAAATCTGATTCCTCTTGTATACAGATTTTCTCTCAGCTCATTTGAGCTGTCATTCATGCACACACTAATGGTCAATTAGTATGGCATTTCCACAGAATAAATCAACAGCGCTAATTGGGTTTATACTCTTTGTGTGTGTGTGTTGGAATATACAAACTCAAGGTAAAAACATTCATTACAAAAGGTAGGCCATATATATTTATATTATTAGTCTTCATTTTCTTCAACAAACACGTGGCTGTTCTTATTATTTTTAAACACTTTATAATGCGGGTTACATATATACATTATCATCTTCATTGTCATCTTTGTCATCATCGTATGCATACCTACATCATAATGCATTACTACATACAAGTACACGTCTATATACAGATATAAACACCTCAAACTTATACACATACACTCACACATATATACATGCACATATACACGTACATGCATCATCATCATACACTTATATCTAATCGTATTTATATACTCAAAATACATTCTTTTCATTTACACACTACATATACACACATGTACATATCAGCCTTACTACCCACCCTCTTTATAATCCTCATCTTCTATGGACGTTGGTGTTGATGGTGGGGTTATTCCATGCAAGGCCTGCTGGTTAACAATTGGTGTACATACCTACCTATCTACTAACATACCTGCCTACCTGTATCTTTCCCTTCAACATCACTATACACCCCCATTACCACCTATACACCCTGTTACACAGAATTAAGGCTTTTGTGTTGGCAACTGGAAGGCTGAGAGGTGAGTGAGAGGGAGTAAGGAAAAAGGTACATTGTATACCCTCGCATGATTTGAATACATGTTTCTGAAAATCTGCTTGACTGCCCCCTTCTCTAACTGACCTCTTTCCATCATTGTTGTTGTTGGTGGGGGCCTGTGAAAAGTAGACAAGGATTGACTAGAGGCATGCTTACACCTGTAAGTTTAACTGTTTTTCAGCATTTTTTATTCAGTTTCTTAAAAAGCATTCTAGAAATATGAAGGTTTCTGTTTTAAAACATCAGCTTTTGCAGTTGTTTTTTTTTTAATTTTAATCTTTCTTAAAGAAGATGTGACATGTATATATATATATATATACACATAGGTTTATCTCAAATCTTTAGCCTGTTGTCATCATCATTATTTATTGTTGCTTTTCATTTCTTAATACCAACTTTTTCTTTTTTTTCCCTTCTCATTGAATATTTATCTTTGACATAAAACAGTGGCAGACTAACTGAAAAGTTAAGGAGAAAGACATTTTTTTCATTATAGTCCAAACAAAAATAAAGTAGGGTTTCTTCTTAGAATTTTCAAAAACTCGGCTGTTGATAGGCTACAAATAAATGTTATAAAGTTGAAGAATACTTTTCAAGTGAAGCTAAATACTTGCCTAGGCTTATTATCATCATCATCGTTATTATCAACAGCATGATCACCATCATTACAATCATCAACATTCCATATCAGCAAGGGAGCCTTTATGTGGCTGCTTGACCTGGAAGAAATAGCAGCCACATCTTCAGATCACATCCTACCTTCTTAGAAAAGAAAATACACCAAATAATATAGTCCTAGGTGCATTACGCTAAGAAAAAGACATGATGCTCATAGCTGAAATGCTTTTCATTTTAGGCCTGCATGATTGGGGTTGATGGCAGTGTGGGGAAGGGTAAACAACACCAACAACCTCTCCATCACTCTCATATTTCATTAAGTTTGTTGATAATCCTGACATATCAACTTTAACCTGTGATATGTCAAATTTTTTTTTTATCAAAGAAGTGTGCATTTATGTGATCACTCAACTTGCTAAAAATAGCAGTCAAATCACCCTCAACTTACGCCCCTCTGTCTTACAGAAATAAAGGAACAGACACATCAGATGATGTGGTCCTAGATGCACTATAGCTGCCAAAAGAAAATAACATATAAAGACAGGATTGTTATGGTTGAAATGCCTTTGGTTGTAAGTCTGCTCAGCCAAAGCTAATCAGGGACTAAAAAATAGCAACAATACTACAGAGATATAATTGTTGTTAATTAATGGCATTTCATCTAAATGTAATTGGCACTGACTTTGCCTTTCATCCTTTCAGGGTCAATTAAATAAGTAGCAGTTGAGTACTGGAGTTGGTGTAATCAACTTGCTCTGCTTCCACAGAATTTCAAGCCTTGAGACTATAGCAAAAAGGCTTATCCACCAAAGCTGATTTTGCCTTTCATCCTTACTGGGTCAGATGTATCAATCAAGTACTGGGATTATAACTGACTAGCCCCCTCCCACCAAATTTCAGGCCTTGTGCCTCGAGTAGAAAGGATTATTATTATTATTATTATTATTATTATTATTATTGTTATCAAGACAGCAAGTTGGCAGAATCATTAGCATGCTGCCAGGCAAAATGCTTTGCAACATTTCATCCATCTTTATGTTCTGAGGTCAAATGCCTCGAGGGTCAACTTTGCCTTTTGTCCTTTTGGGTTGAATACTGGGGGTCAATGTAATCAACTTACTTGCTCCCTTGAAATTGCTGACCTTGCACCAAAATTAATTTGACATCTTGGGAAAGTTACTGCCAGAGCAATCTACCGGGCATAAAATGTGTCATGACACATCAAAACAATGTTGATGAAATGGAACAATAAAAGAATTATGTCCTGCAATCAGGATATAGTGGGGCTCCGAAAAGGGTCTCAGGGAGTAGTGTCCCTGCCTTCCTGAGCTAGTTTTCCACCACATTTCTTAAAAGTTGTGGTAGAAGCCTTGGTCTCAAGACCACTCATATCTAGAAACAGGTTAGGGGTAAGCAAGGGCATGCTCCCTGTAGAAAATCCAGCTCCAAAAAAAGCTTCATGATAGCAAAGGAGAATGGGCACCAGCCAACCAACCCAAAGGTTGGGGTGGGCTGCACCTGCCTGCCTCAGTTGCTATGGCATTGAGGTAGAGCCAGCTGATCTCTTATCAAGATAAACAGCACATGACTTTGCAGCTGGAGCCCAGTTAGAATTTTATGCAGGTTGAGTAGCCCATCCAACTCAAAAGATCCCTGTATAAGGTTGTTTAAGGATGATGAATGAAGCACCCATCTTTCCAGAGGTGAATTATTCAGATCCCAAAGAATTCCTGTCAACACATGGCTCTGATGCTCCCCCACTACTTCTGCTCATGATCAGAGATGTGCATATCATCAGCCACTAAGTGACATGCTCAACTGGTTAAGGTCAAGCATCTGACAAGCAAATCCATGGTATTGAGCTGAACATTTACCGTAGTCCTCCTTTTATACCAAAACAAAATATGTACATGACAACACTTCCAATCAGTTAAGATCAGAAGCCATGAGAGCCAGTGCCTAGTACTGTATCAGGGCAAATTTTTATTATCATTATAATCATTGTAGTTATCATTATCATCAAAATTGTCATTCCTATATCATCATTGTCATCTTAATCATCAGCTTTGTAATCATTATTCTGTTATTATTATCATCATCATCATCAACTGTAACAGTATAGTAGTATTATGGTCATCAGTATCATCATCATCCATAGTGTTTATCTTCTTTCTTATTGTTGCTATCATTATCCTTCTTATTTTAATAGTTATCATTATCATTATTCTCATCATCTATATCATTGCCATTAAGAGAAAAGAAAAATTACATCCATCTGAATGTGAAATGTCATTCTCTCTCTCTCTCTTTCCCTCTCTCCCTCCCCCCTCTCTCTCTCTCTCAACTGACAAATTTTCATGGTATGTGAATCTAATGGAATACCACTGTTTTTAGTAATGCCTTGTTCATTATATCGCACCAGTTAATTTGTTTCTTTATTCATGACAAATTACCAGTTTGAATACTTCATCAAAATGTTTAGCATTATCTACTTATTACCATCATATCTAGTGACATCATCTTTTGTTATGTATTTAGTTCTGGTGGCGGACAAACTGGCAGAATTGTTAGCATGCCAGACAAAATGCTTAGCAGCATTTCTTCCGACTCTTTACAATTTGAGCTCAAATCCCACCAAGGTCATCTTTACCTTTCATCCTTTTGTGATCAATAAAATCAAGTACCAGTCAAATACTGAGAGAATTGTAATTGACTAACCCACTTGTCAGTGGATTCTAGTTGATGAAAACTGTAAAACTCCTTTCATGTGTGTGTATGTGTATATATATATATATATATGTATATATATATCTTTTACTTTGTTTCAGTCAGACTGGACTAGCTGGGGCACCACCTTGAAGAATTTTAGCAGAACAAGCTGACGCCCTGTACTTAAGCCTAGTCCATTCTGCCAGTCTCTCTTGCCAAACCTTTAAGTTGTGGGGACATAAGCACACAAACACCAGTTTTCAAGCAGTGTTGGAGGACAAACGCCGACACAAAGATATGCACATAAAGATATATTTATATATCTCTATCTATCTATATACATATGTTTTTGTTGTTGTTGTTATCATTATTATTATTATTTTGTATTATTATTTTATCTGAAGATAATGGAATAGGTATGAGAGAATGTCTATTGAGTATTTAGCTATAATCCATCTGTGATTTGAGTTTAAATATATATACGTTTACTTACACATTTCATTCATCAATCCAGGTTCTCAAATTTAGCACCTGTCTTGTATTGGCATAAATCTTTGTGATGGTTAATCGGGGTCGGGGCGCTAGGAATGTGGTTTGGGTGTCAAGGGGGCGGCAGCCCAAAAATGTTTGGGAACCACTGATGTACATGATGACAATTATCATCTCATTGTCATCATCAAAGGCAAAAACATGAATTATTCTGTTAACTACTTTTAGAACCCAAGTTTAGCTAGAGTTACCTCCCTTAATATCCCCCTTTTCTTTTTCTCCCTTTCTCTTTCTCTTCCCCTCTCCCTGAAAAATCTATCAAATTTACGAGTTAAATTATTGTAATGAAATAGCTCTTCAACTCTTACAAATTCACCACACTGGGAGCCTGGTTTTATACTCCACAATTCTCATGGATGATATTTTGGATACATTTATTTCTAATTTCATTTTTCTTTTCTTTTTAGGTTCAATATATATAAGGTTAAACTGCTGTTTTAGTTAGCCTGTTCAAAACTTGGTGGTTAGCTATAGTCTAGTATATGCACATCACCATTGACAAGATGACTCCAACAGCTGGAAGTTACGCAGTGCTAGCCACTCGGCGCAAAACAGAACATGTGGACTGGCGAAAGATAGCTGCACTAAACATAGAGCAAATGTATCAGACATTTGATTACAACACACTCCAGGAGAATATCTACAGCATAACATTTTGTGATATAGAACAAGAAGTGGTAAGCCTTTCATTTTGCTTATAACCGATTCTAATGCTTTTACTTCATTTTGTTTTTTCGTTCTTTTTCCTGAGACATCTCATCTGATCAGAATGGATGGGTGTTCTCATTAGGGCTAAAAGAATTTTTTTTAATTCTATCTTGGACAATTGTTGATATTTTATTTGTTGTAAAGGCAACAAGCTGGCTGGATCATTAGAATGCTGGGCAAATGCTTAGCACCATTTGTCTGCCTTTACATTTTGAGTTCAAATTCCACCAAGGTTCATTTTATCTTTCATTCTTTTAGAGAAGATATATTAAGTACCAGTTGGACATTGAGGTTGATATAATTGACTTATTCCCATCCCCTGAAGTTGTTAGTCTTGTGCCAAAGCTTGAAACCAATATTCAAATTAAGAGGACAGAAAATGGCAGAATTGTTAGTGCAACAGACAAAATGTTGTGCAGTATTTAGTTACATTTCTTTTTAGTCTGATTTAAAATTCACCTTTTCAACCATACATGGTTGATAAAGTAAATACCAGTCAACTATTGAAGTTGATGTAATCTACTATATTCATTCTTTAAAATTTGTGATTTTGTATTTATGGGCGAAACCAATATTTTACCAGTTAGGGGCAGTAGGGCAATAGAAATGGAACAGCATCAGATTAAACATAGAATACTTCTATTTCCGGCCAATGTTGTTTAACTTAATAGCTCTACTCGGTGACGTGTTTAAAGTATTGTTTTGAGACATCATAACCCCTGTTTACTAGGAAATACACGATCTAATGCCATAGTTTTCTATTGATTTATATTTGATGTATTTTTTAACACAACATTATGATGATCTCTGTTGGAAGCCTTTGCTGAGTCAAGATTAATTATCCTACCTTATTATACTGTGGTATGTCAGATGGTTGTTGTATATATAACATGGAATCTAGTGTTATATTTACTGGGGATTTGTCTCCATACACTAAATGCATTAACTGAAACAAGAGAAGTATTCAAAACATAGTGCTGTCCTTTGGGCAGGTACAACAAGGTCTGAACATATGATCTTATGTCAGTATCTAAACATATTTTTTTGTTTTATTACTCTGAGAAGTCAGTGTTGTGCCCATAGTCTTCCAAAACTTTCCTAGATTGGGTTGGATAAAAATGACTGACTAAGGCCAGTTGGGTTAATGCTCAGTGTAGATTATTACAGATTAGTACTCGGAGAGAAATGTTGGTACTTGTAGGGAGGAGGGATTGCCAGAATGTTTAACTATCCACACACCACATTTCTACCCTGTACCACTATCTAATATAATTATTTCTACCTTCTTTCTTACAGGACAATAAAATAATTGACCCAAATTATATCAAGTTATTTAAGTTATCTCAGTTAATTATTGAATATTTATTGGTAAGTACATTCCATTTTGTCACAGAGCTTCATCATTTAAATCAGCCACACCTGACCCAAATATTCTGTTTGTTTTATATTCAAGCCACCCAAATCCAGCCTCTTACATCTACATTTCAATGCTATTCTACAAATAATCAATCACATTATAGAAATCTTGTAGCTGCCAGATAATGCATGATTAATTCAAAACCCTGATTAAATAAACATTACATTTAATAGAATAATCTAAATGCTAAAGGGTTACTAGGAAGAAGGTTACATGATGTATACTCTGTAATAGAGCATCTGCTATGAGGGATGAGATACATACTATCAATAACCTCTCTATTCTATATACATGTTCTCGCTGTCTAAATGAAGGCCCAGGGAGCAGAGATGTAACACTTAAAAGTCATTCTTAAGTCTTTGACTTAGCTTTTGTTTTTGGGATTTGTAATCTTTCCAATTGTTGTGTGAGACTCAAGCTGGTAGGAAACCAGAGCTGTGAGACTGTAGTCACATTAGCATAAGTGATTTTATTACTCATTAGATTTATAGCAGGTCTATTTCTAAGGAAAGTTCTCAGCCTTCTTATCACAAAACACCCAACAACAATGTAGGAGCAGTACATGCTATCAGTCAGCAAGCAATGACATGTCCCATGCTGCTCTGTGCTCCAGGGTACAGCAAAGCAGCTGAAGGAAGATTTTGAATTTATCTCTGTGTAAGCTGTAATCACAATTAATTTTGATTGTTGTTATTATTATTATGTTTTAAGGTGGCAAGGGTTAAGTTATGTCGTTTTACATTCTGGGTTGAAATCTTTCTGAACATCACTTTTCTTTCATCTTTTAGGGCCTAGGCTAATTGGCTACATTTCTTCTCCAAAAGATGTGGCCATATGCCTCTATCTTAAATCATTATTGTTATCATTATTACTCATAGTGAACTGTTTATGGGTTGGACAAAGTGATTAGCAGCATTTCTCCTGGCTCTGAGCTCAAATTTTGCTGAGGTTGACTTTGCCTTCTGTCCTTTTGGGATTGATAAAATAAGTACCAGTTGGGTGCCTCTGGTCAATGCAATCAACTAGCTCCCTCCCCATCCCCAGATTTTTCAGACCTTGTGCTTATAGTAGAAAGAATTGTTTAACATAGTGAAAACAGCAAACTGGCAGAACTGTTGGCATGTTGGACAAAATATTTAGTGGTATTTCTTCTGGCTGTTTTCACTCTGAGTTCAAATTCCACTAAGGTCAAACTTTGCCTTTCACCCTTTCACAGTTGATAAATTATGTATCAATTGAGCACTGGGTTGGGGAGTCAATGTAATTGACTTAACCCCTTATCTAAAATTGCTATCCTTGTACCAAAATTTGAAACCATTACTAAACATAGTGTTAGAAATGTTTTGTTTGTCATTGAGAAATTTCATCTTTCATTATGTGACTTCCTTTGTGTTCTGAGAGGTTCCAGCTGCGGAGAGTGTTTATGTTATAATCATATCCAGTCTTTTTGCTTGAGTGGAAATTTAATTACAGAGACTTCTTTTATAGTTGAGTGCAAGCTGTCTTTCTTGATGTAGTGAGTTAAAACTAATTTTTAATAAATCAGAATTTTATACATGGCTGTGTAGCAAGAAGCTTGCTTCCTAAACACAAAGCTCCAGGTTCAGTCCCACTGCATGGTATCTTTCACAGGTGTCTTCTACTATAACCTTGAGCTGACCAAAATCTTGTGAGTGGATTTGGTTGACAGAAACTGAAAGAAGTTTGTTGTGTGTGTGTATGTGTGTGTGCTTGTGTGTGGGTTTGTTTCTGTGTTTGTCTCCCACCACTACTTGTCAACAGGTGTTGGTGTGTTTATGTCCCCATAACTTAGCAGCCTGGCAAAAGAGAACAGGCTGAATAAGTATCAGGATTACAAAAAAATAAGTACTGGTGGGAGGGGGTGATTCATTTGACAAAAAATTTTTCAAGGCGCTGCCCCAGCATGGCTACAGTTAAATAACTGAAACAAGTAAAAGATAAAAGATGTAATGAGTAGACAAGCCATTAGTATTTATGACAATTGCTCTCAAATGGTGCAACATTTTAGTTATTAAGAATTAAATGAAAATATTAAGTGGGAAATGACACTTTATCTTTTACTAGTTTCAGTCATTGGACTGTGGCTATGCTGAGGCACCACCTTGAAGTGGGGGTGAGGAGCACTAACACAAAGACACAGACACACATACACACTCATATACAATGGGTTTCCATGCAGTTTCCATTTACCAAATTTACTCACAAGCCATTAGTCGGAGCTATAGTAGAAGACACTTGCCTAAGGTCCGATGCAGTGGGACTGAACTCAAAACCATGTGGTTGGAAAGCCATCTTCTTAACCACACAACCATACCTGTGCTTAAACACTGCCAACAACTTGAGACATGTTTCAGTCTTATGAAACCACTTCAGCAAAGCATATTATTAGTTTGGTTTTATTCTTATAAGCTGTCTTCTTAAAGCTAATAATTTCCTTCAAATTGCTGCCAGCGACACTGCCTCATGTCATTGCTTTCCACATTTCTCTTCTGACTGTGACCTCCTTTGTTCCAGAACTCACAAGAATACTTAACTCACCAACTGGGAAGTGTGGAAGAGAGAATCAAGAAGCATGAACAGGTAAGAGTTAATTTTAAAGGATTTTGTATTTGTTATTGTTTCTGTTTAAGCCTCAGTTTAGATTGCATTTTACATTCCAGTTGTAAACATCCTGTCATTTATTTAGATAAATGTACACAGGACTACAATAACCAATGTACCATTCTCTTTTTAAGACATTTGCATATGATACAAGGGAGATTTCACTTCTGTTTCTTGCAGCTTGAGCAACCATATAGAGACACTCTAATATTGTGGTGTAAAAGTGGGGTTAAGTGTCAAACTTGCTTGCAATATATATGTGTGTGTGTGTGTGTGTGTGTGTGTGTGTGTGTGTGTGGAGAAAGAGATCCTCATCATTGTTTTCACATCTGCTTTTCTATGCTGGCATCAGTTGGACAAAAATGTTGTGAGGCAATATTTTGCAGCTGGATGCTCTTCCTGTCACAAATCCTTACTAGCTTTTCAAGTAAGAGA
>NC_068987.1:65173368-65218325 GCF_001194135.2 Octopus bimaculoides | reverse complement strand
TATATATATATATATATATATATATATATGACTGGCTTCTTTCAGTTTCTGTCTACCATATTCATTCACAAGGCTCTGACAGCCTGGAGCTATTGTAGAAGATACTTTCCTAAGGTACTGTGCTGTGGGACTGAACCCAAAACCATATGGTTAGGAAGCAAGTTTCTCAACTATAAAAGCATACCTGTGCCTGTATTATTGTCCTTAAAAGTGATTATCTTGTTCTTTTTTCTTTTCTTTTTCTTTTATATTCAGATTCTTAACAGCACAATGTTGTAAATGTTTCTGACTTGTGAAATTATTTCCCTTTGCTATTTATTACTGTCAGGGTTTTATTGATGTTGTCTTTAATCCTATAGAAGGAGAATGAACTCAAGCAACAGATTGAGAAACTACAGAAGGAGCTTTCTAAAGTCAGCAAGGAGAGTCACAAGAGGAAGAAACTGTTGATGGCCCAACAGCAGCTCATTCATGGTGTACCTGGGAATTACCATAAGGTACTTGATGCTTTTATAAGTTACACTGTGGTATTATGTGTGCGTAGGTTAGCTCTAACATTAAGGCTGCTGTTGTTGTTACTGGTGGGAGCAACAGTAGCCCTATTGTGATTGGCTACATGGTGGTGGTGGTGGTAGTGGTGGTGGGCTAACTGTGCTGTTGGTACTGCTGCTGTTTCACACATCTTGATTTACTGCTTTGTAGTGAATTATGGGTAGTATTGATCTGTTGCTATTAGTGATGAAATTTGGATAGTTGTTATTGTTTAACCCCAAGTCAAACTTGAGTAAATCTATGATCAAAACCAACCAAACAATGACCATTCCTTCTTTTCAGCATGTACCTTAGAATATATTATCCAATCCATCTTTTTTTGGAGATGGCAGAGTAAAACATGTGGAGCGGGGTGCATGGCTTAGTGGTTAGGATGTTGCACTCATGATCATAAGATTGTGGTTCCAATTCTTGGATCAAGTGATGCATTGAGTTCTTGAGCAAAACATTTCGCATTACTCCAGTCCACTCAGTTGCTAAAATTGGGTTACCATACAATGGACTAGTGTCCTATCAAGTAGGGGAATATATGCACCACAGAATCCAGGAATCCAGCCTTATGAGCCTATGACTCAGGAAGGACCTTTGATCCTTTTTTTTTTATGAGTGTAGGAAATTTGGCTGATATTTCTAGTAGCCTAAGCAATCATATAAAGGCTTCCTTGTAGGCTCGTTTATAGTCGTGTTAGTTGGTATTGAATGATAGTTAGATTGGTAGGCTGTGATCAGTGTTGGTTTGATGGATATTGATGTAATATTGAAACAGTTTAGGGGTTATGTCAATTTGAGGGGTATCCAAATTGATGGAGGATGCTACTTTTACAGTTTTGGACAGAATGGAGAAATAGTTTGCTCATGCAAAACAAGTTTTAAGATCAGTGAAGCTTGGGTGATAGCTCAAATGGCAAGATAAGTAGTGGTGGCTCAACATTAAGAGATTAATGATGGCTTATAGGTGAAGGTTGGCAGTGGTTGTAGTTGGAAATTATGGTAATGACTTGAAAGAATAGTTTGACTAGGTTTGAGAAAGAGGATTGGTATGGCTAAAAAATCATAGCATAATGGTTATAACTACAGATTGCAATAATAAATTGAACAGTATTTGCCATTTCTGTTACTTATATATTTCAGTTAATTAGAACAATTCTATTTATAAATAAATAAATACCATATTTACTTGTGTATAAGTTGCAGTAATGTATATAAGTTGCTCTCCTAATTCAGTGTTAAATCTTAGTACAAATTATTTTCCCTTCGTAGTTTCAACTTTGCCCCATAAATAAGTGACACCTTAGTTTTTCAGTTAAAATGAAACATGATATAGGGTGCCTCGACACATGAGTATATACAGTAATTCTATTTTACATTTCCTCCAAACTTCATTTTTAAATTCTTCCTTATATTTTTTTCTAACCTTTTTCTTTGCAGTGTCCTTATTGTCCGAAAGCATTTCTACATCACTCATACTTACAGACCCATTTGACAAAGCGACACAGTGACCTCACAGTGGTCCCTACCACTGCAGTAAACACAGATGGTGACAGTAGTAGTGGCCATGGCAGTGGTAGTCGTAGTATCGTGCCAACATCAGATACTAACAACTTGGCTTTTGAAAAGGAACTGAAGTTGCTCAGGGATCATCTGCAAGCCTTTGAAGAAAGAGACACTCAAAAACATGTAAATTTCTCTTGAATCTATTAATATTGGTTTCAAATTTTGACACAATGCCAGCAAGTTTGAGGGAGGGACTAACTCAATTATACTGATCCTGGTGATCAACTGGTATTTATTTTGTAGACTCCAAAATGATGAAAAGTAAAGTTGACCTTGGTGGAATTTAAACTCGGGTGTAAAGACAGACGAAATACCTCTAAGCATTTTGCCTGGTGTCTTGAATATATTAATATTAAAACTTCATATTTACATCATGGACTGATTTAAATTCAGAGTATCATCATCACCATTATCTAATATCTGTTTTCCCTGCTAGTATGGGTTGGACAGTTTGACAGGATGTAAAGAGGGTTGCATTGAGCTCCAGTATCAGCTTTGACATAGTTTCTATTGCTGGTTGCCCTTCCAAACACCAACCATTTTACAGTGTGTATTGGATGCTTTTTTTTTTTTCTTTTACACCACAAGCACAAAGGAAGAGAAGGAAAAATCCCTTTGGTTGAGTTGGGGGTGGTGGCTTTGAGAGGAGGGGAGATGGTTTTATGCTAGGTGTTGAAAGGCTAAAGTATGATAGAGAAACAAGCACAAGTGTGTTGCTCTAGAAGAGATACATGGCTACCCCACAATGCATAAGAGTCGATGAGAGTAGCTAAAAACTAGATAGAGATGATGGTAATGATATGTTAGAGCATCACATGATGATATAAGAAGGTAAGTATAAGAGAGACTGCAGACAGTGGAGCAATGGTGGTGGAGATAATTTCATATGAGTGTCAGAGGAGGGCAACAGATGGTTAAAGATGGAAGTAGAGGTGAATGTAGTGAGTAATGAATAAGGGGTGAGTATAGCTGATGGAAAATATTAGTATGGAGTTGAGTAAAGTGAGGTATCAATAGCTTCATGTTAGGATGGTCGACTTAATCTCATTATGCAATTTAACACCACCATCTGATACCTTTGGTGTCTTTAGCGGAGTCCATTCTGTTGCAAGAATTTAGGTGAGATCCCTGGTTTGAGGATACCTCTCACCCACCATCATTAATAGGGAGGTGATATGCAAGGTGAAGTACAGTAATAGAAATGGAGTTCAGAGGTATGTAAGCATGGTTAAAGTGAGTGGGAAAATAATGGTGGAGTGGAGTCATTGATGGTGGATATGAGGAGGTGTAGAGAATGATGGCAAATATGAGCAGTGTTGAAGATGAGGTATGGCAGGTCTGAGATGTAGAGGAGAGGGAGAGATAAGTGAAGGTACAGGAAATGGTGTGGGGGGGGGTTATAGATGAAAAATGATGTGGGGAGGATTGAAACTGAGAACAAAGGGTGGCTATTAATAGTAAGTTGTTCTAAAGGAGCTCAAAAATAAAGGAGGTAGGTTGAAATGTGCTGGTTATCTCAAGAGATTATAACAGCTTGGTAGTGCCTTAGAAGAATGATGGCAGGATGGGTTTAAGGAGGATGAGATATAGGGAATGCTTGCTAGAAAACATTGGGTTCAGGGGCAAGACCTAGCATGTTTAGGCATAAACAAAATGCTCTTAGGGCCTCATTTTCTCCATGATGAACAAGTTTTCCCGAGCACAGTAAATTACCAATTATCTTGGTCCTTTGTCATCTCATCTGTGAGAGAATTAAGTGGGTTGAGTTGGTGGTAGTGCTGCTGCCTCTGTGCAGGTTGCTATCTGAGAGGAGTTGGAGGCAGAGAGTGAGAGAGAGAGGGTCAACAACACATCTGTGATCTAATGGTTGTATCATATTGGCAAGTGACTGTTGAGCATGTGTGCAGGTGTCAACAGCTTCATGTTAGGGTGGTAGACTTAATCTTACCATGCAATTTAACACCACCATCTGATACCTTTGATGTCTTTAACAGAATCCATTCTGTTACAAGAATTTAGGCAAGGTCCCTAGTTTGAGGATACCTCCCACACACCATTCCACAAGTCTCAGAGGCCCCCGCCTTTCCTCCAGACTGACAGATAAAACGAAGAAAAGTATATAAACAATACTTTGATGTAGGTTACATTTTTGCATTGTAGAGGTCATCCATCGATCAAAGTTGAAGTATTTTCTGATGCTTGAGGTGGAAACCCTAGTCTTTAGGATATTAATAAGGGTTGATTATTGAAATTCTATATTATTCAATTAGTAATGTGTTTTTACTCTTACAATTTTCCAGAAAGAGATTGCCAATATGTGGAAGTTATTCCATGAAAGGGATTTGCAATATGAAGCCAATCTTAAAGAATTAATGAAAAAATTTTGTAAGTTTAAACACCTGAAATTAATTCTCTTTCTATGTATTTACAATTTGTCCAGTTGAGCAATATATACCCAATTAACTACATACTGTCTACTTAACTAGAAGCTGTCCAGTTAAATACATTTGTCCAGTGAATTACAAGCTACTCAATAAACATATGTATCCATTTAGTTATCAACTGTCCTCCATAACTTACAAGCTGTCCAGCAAATCATAAGCTGTCCACGTAATTACAAACTGACCACTTAATTACAATCTATCCAGTTTATTATAGTCTGTCCATTTAATTGCATTGTCTCCAGTTAATTACAAGCTACCCATTCAGTCAGATGACCACTTAATTTCATCATCTCCAGTTAATTACAAGTTACCCATTTAATTAGATGCCTCTTTAATTAGAGTCAGTCCAGTTAATTACCCTCTTTCCACTTAATTTCAAGTTATCCCTATTTAATTACAAGCTGCCTATTAATTTGCAATGTGTTCAGTTAATTACAGTCTGTCCAGTTCTTATTACTGTTAGGGAATTGAACAATTTGAAAATGTCACTTCTTGCCTATTTTTTCTGGTGGTAGAATTAAATGTTTATAAGGTAACAGTAAAATTATTCAAAATGGAATCTGGGACATGAACTCTGTCTTTTGAGGTGATATTGAAGAAGGCTATGAGAGAAAGCTAGGTGTGCCAACCCCAGTAATTCAGAATCTTGCCAGAGTAGCATTCATGTAGTGTATCTTGGACTAACTCAGTCTGGTAGAACCTCTCTTTACCTAAGATATAGTCATGTAAGGATTTGAACTGAACTCTACAAATTAAGGAAATAGTCATCAAATTTACATCAGAGTTGTCATTACTGTGTAATGCTTATGTCACAGCTTAGAGTTCAGTTTCTTGGTCACAGACATACATGGTGCAATAGGATATGAGCACGCATGCACACACACACACACACACACACGTGTGTGTGTGTGTGTGTGTGTGTGTACCATTATCATCATTTTAATGTCCACTTTTTCATGCTTGCTTGGGTCAGACAGAATTCACCAAGACGGGTTTTCTGACCGGATGCCATTCCTGTCACCAACCCTCATCCACTTCCAAGCAAGGTGATATATCCCCCATGGCTCAACATGTTTTTATGAAAGATTGGAAATGAATGACAACACTTGTATGATGGTGATGCTTGTTTACAACTATCATGCAATGTTAAGGCAAGGAGAAACAAACACACATTGATACAATGGAAATACTTATGTTTATTTTGCAGCTGTCAAGCAAACAAATTTGGGTGCCATCCGTGATGATGATGATGAAGTCGATGCTGTTCCTCAAGCCTTACCAAAGAATATGTCAAGACGAGTAGTTCAAGACAGCAACAAAAAGAAAAAGTCAGTAGTGTTAGCTCATCAGGAAAACAAAGCTGTAATTTCTGCAGCACCGAAAGAAAGTCAGGAAGATTTAGCTGTGTTCAGAAAGGAAACCAAACTTTCAGAGAAACTATTGCAGAAAAAGGTAACATATGTCTGAACATAGAAGTTGCATTCCTTAAATGTTTAGGCTTGAAGAATGGTGGCACACAACTTATGAGTTCAGGCTTTGCTAAGGGACTAGTAAGCTTATTCTTAAGCAACTTTTACATCATTCTACAGACCGCTATACCACACAGCTCCAGTATCCTACATACCTCAATGCTACAACATACTAAAGCGGTGAGCTGGCAGAAACATTAGCATGCAGGGGTCTGTATTTTGTAATAAAGAGAGTCACTTTATTAATTCGTTGGCTGCAGGTTGTATTGTCCCTGAATTGGTAGAAGGGAAAAATGCTGAAGCTTGGATTTTTGTTATTGGCGCAAACATTGATGTGTTGGCTGAATGCTATTTTTCTGTTTTTGGAAATTTTGATCTGGGATCTGTGCAGACCCATCCTTTGACGTAGACTGTTTTTTGTTTGGCCTATGTATTGCTCTTGACACCCAGAGCAGGTTAGTGCATATATCAGGTTCTCCGAAGTATATGTGAAGCTGTTTTTCACTCTTAAACGTTGTCCCTGTTTGAAGGAGAACTCTGATCCCTCAATTAAATTAATGCATATCCCACAGTTGGGTCTGTCTGATTTGGCATGATTTCTATGACTGCATGCCCTTCCTAACGTCAACCACTCCAAGAGTGTAACAGGTGCTTTTACATGCCACCAACGCAGGTGCCATTTGCATGACGCCAGTATATGCCATGACTGCAATTTTACTTGGCTTGGTGGGTCTTCTTAAGCATGGCATAATGGTTTAAAAAAGTCTTGGGGACAATTTGTTAAACTAAAACCCTTCAAAGTGGTGCTCCAGCATGGCTACAGTCAAATGACTGAAGCAAATAAAAGAATAAAAGAATATATGGACATGCTTACAAAATCAAAAAACAACACAGCACCCATGACTTTCGGAAACATTTTTTTGCACTCAGAATTGCTGAACCATAGAATAAACTACCTGAATCAGTTTGTTAGCAATCAAAACACTACATCTTTCAAATCTTCTCTCCTTCCTAACATTCGCCAACAGTACACCTGATGCCCCCCACCCCAGTTTCTTCTTCGTTTTTTTTTTTTAAGACTTCTACACTTCCTGTGCATATTCTATGAACTGTTCATGCAGTTTTGGTTACTTTTTCTGATGAGTTGTTGTGCACCTGAGCACTGGTTATGGTGAAAATGATGATGAAGACCTTATTATTTAATTTTTGTGTTTAGATTCAAAACCTTGAGAAAAACTTCACTTCACACTTGAAAGAACAAGAGAAAATGTGGCATTTGCAGATGGAGGAATTGAAGAAAAAGCATGAAGAGGAAATGTTACAGGTCAGTTGAGATGATAAAGTTTCTTTTAGCATAGAAGACTGTTTGTTCAAAATCTGTTCTGTTGCAAATTACATGAATGAAACAGTCACAACTGCTTTGGGTGTTTTGGTGAGGTCTCAACTGCTAACTATATAGTTCTGTAGATTCCATCTACCCAAAAGTTAGTACCACAGTGAGGTGCAGACTGCTGAGCTGTAAGTAGATACCACAGTGAATTAGATTCCACCAAGTAGTAGGTAGGTTCCACATTGAGATATTGTACACCAAACTGTAAGTACCACTGGAAAGTACAGTTGACCTTGATGTAAGTAGTTACCTGTGAGATTCACTCCAACTGTACATAGAGATTACAGTGAGGTATAGTCTACCTAACTGTAAGAAGGTACCACAGTGAAGTACAGTCCACATAAATGCAAGTAGGTACCACAATGAGGTACAGCCCACCTAGCTGTTACTAGGTACCACAGAGAGATATTCACCTCACTGTAAACCGCAGCAATAGCTGCTGTTGCATATTGCTGAGTTTTATTTGTGCAATGTAAAATGTTTATTTGCAGCAGAGCAGTGCCTTATTCAGGTAAATATTTTATTACACATTATTTTCATGTTATATACTTGTTGATGGTCTGTCTCTGTCCAACGATGACAAAGTTTGTGTTCTCAGTGATTAGTGCATGTGACTCCGCAATCCAAAGCTGGAAGCACACAGGTACCCATAGATGTCACAGTGATAGTCTGTTGACTGGATTGAGGTAGACACTACTTTGTGGTCCTCTTCAAAGGCAGCTACTGCTTATGAGGTGAGAGACCTCCATGTTGATCTGCCTGAGGCAGAGGCTTCAAGTTCCAGTGGACTAATGAGGTTGTTTTTCAGCATGTCTTTGTACCTTAGTTTAGGCCTTCCTTGTAATCGTCTCTACTCCACTCTATGGATGTGAAACATTGACCCCCATGCCATCAGCATATCAAACAGCTGGAACAGTTTCACACAAGGGCACTGCACAGGATCATGGGCATATTTGCTGGAAGGACAGTGACAAACCAAGAAGCATTGGACACAGCTGGTTCAATAATATTGTTGAAGGCTCAGTTATGCTGGACTGGCCACATCATCAGAGTGACTGATAATTGTGTATACACTTGGAGGTATTAATTGCAATGCTCGAATATACATGATATTTGGCTATATTTGATACATATTAAATACCTGTAATATACTGTGTCTTTCCAAATCATTGGTATGTGTGTCTAAATTGTCTGATCTTAGAAGAGCCAGGAGAAAATCCAGCAGAACAAAAAGAAGGCCCCCACTGTGACCAAAGCTGCTAAAAGGAAGCTGAACTTCTTCCAAAAGTCTGAAAAGTCAGCAATATCAAAGAAACAGGTATGTATTGTCTGTTGAGTATCTTTAATGCTGTCTGGTAACATGTCTCTAGATTTGAGTAATAATGTTGTGGGGGCAGGGATGTGTTAGTTTTGTTGTGCTTGTCATTGACACTATCTAGTTGAGCATGCTCTTTTCTAAGATGTTAGGAGTTTTCTGAAAGAAATTTGGCTACAGGTCAAGGAAAGACATAGAGACACTCTCTTTGACTTGATTATTTATAATATAGCTTAGTGGAGTGGCATAATTGGTGGCGCATCAGACAAAATATCATGTAGTATTTAGTCACTTCCCTATTATATTCTGAGTTAAAATCTAATCCTAGTTAATTCTACCATTAATCCTTCTAAGGTTTATAAAATAAGTACCAGTCAAGTATTAGATCTGATTTCAATTTGTGGTTTTGTGCTTACATTAGAAAATCTTTGTTAATAGAGTGGTTAAGCCAGCGAGCCAATTTCATTACATAATCATCATTATAATAATAATAAGATGGGCTATAGCAAATATTCTGCTCAGTACCACAGATTTGCTTGTCAGTTGTTTGACCAGTTGAGCATGTCTCTCAGTGGCTGGCAATATGTGCATCTCTCACTACAAGCAGAAGTAGTGGGGAGGGGTCATCATAGCCATGTGCTGAGAGGAAGTCTTTGTGATTTGAATAACTCGCCTCTGGTACATAAAGACATACTCAGAACATGAAGACAGATGAAATGCTGCTATATGGCCTGCAACAACATTAGAAATCATTACATTACTATTATTATTTAAGGTGGCGAGCTGGCAGAATTATTAGCATGCCAGGCAAAATGCTTAGCAGCAGTTCGTCTGTAATTACATTCTGAGTTCAAATTCCACTGAGGTCGACTTTGCCGTTCATCCTTTCAGGGTCAATAAATTAAACACTAGTTGTGTACAGGATCGATCTAATCGACTGCCCCCCCCCCACCTCCCACCAAATTTCGGGCTTTGTGCCTATAGTAGAAAGGATGATTATTATTTATGACTATTATTATTATTATTATTATTATTATTATTATTGAGTGAGAGCAGTGCATGCCATAAAAGTGACACTGGGGTAAAATATACAAAGCTCAGTATACCCATCATGACTACCCGTCTGATATGGGTACACCTGGAATGTGCATCACAACCATATGTACATGACATGGTGATCTCATATCAAGATTAACAGAGCAGGACCTTACAGGTGGGGCCCTGTTAGAATTTTCTTCAGGTCGAGTAGCCCATCCCACTCAAAAGATCCTTGAATAAGGGTTGTTTAAGGATGTTGAATGAAACACCTATGAGGTGAATTATCCAAACCCCAAAGAATTCCTCCCGACACATGACTATTATGCTTCCTCACTACTTCTGCTTGTGATCAGAGATGCACATATTGTCAGCCACTAAGGGCCATGCTCAGCTGGTTAAGGTGAAACAACTGACAAGCAAATCTGTGGTATTGAGCAGAATATTTGCTATAGCCCATCTTTTATACCAAGAAGAAACAATGTACATGATAACACTTCTAATCAGTTAGGATGAGAAGCCATGAGAGCCACATTATTATTATTACCATTATTATTATGTTTTTCTGTAAAGCTAACAAAATGCTTAGCAGTACTTCTTCTGGCTTTATGTTCTGAATTCAAATACTGCCAAGGTCAAATTTGCCTTTAATCCTTTCAAGGTCAATAAAATAAGTATGAGTGGAGTACTGGGGTCGATGTAATCAATTTTCCCCACCACCTGAAATTGCTGGTTTTGTATCAAAATTAGCAAGAAACATTATTTTCTTCTGTCGTTGTATATTGATAGTGTCTGCTGCTTTACACATTAATTATTGTTTTGACAACTTTAAATGTAAACAGCCTTTCATTGTATTTGTATATGTTGACAATAAACTGAATTATAACATTTAAAAGCTGAAATTTATAGTGCAGCAAGGGTCCTATGATTTATTGGTAATTGTAAAGAAGTGATATGTTTCAGAAGCACAAGTTACTTGGTGCCAAACTACTTACTATTAACCTGAATTATTGACTTCAATTATTTACCATAGCTTCTAAGGTCTTACTGCAGTTTTCCATCAACCAAATTCACTCACAAGGCATTGGTTGAGCTGGGGCTGTAGTAGAAGACTCTGTTTTGCTCCAGATACCACACAGTGGCACTGAACCCCAAACCATGTGGTTGTAAAGTAAACTTCTTAACCACACAGCCTTTACATACATGTGTGTGCATATCAGCACAAACTCTGCCAAATTAGATTGGAGCCTGGTGTAGCCATCCGGTTGCACCAGTCCTCAGTCAAATCGTCCAACCCATGCTAGCATGGAAAGCGGACGTTAAACGATGATGATGATGATGATGATGATATGTAAAATATTGGCAGAGGTGGTGGCTGTTTCTTATGCCTGAGAATTACACTTTCCTTCTGAATGAGTGCTTCCTTCATGTTCATGTACATCACGCATTCATTATGTTCTTTACAGTTTCCTTTTTCTTTTGGCTTCAAAAAGGTCAGTTACAGTGGTGGTAATGATGGAGTTATGCCAATTGGAATGGTTCTGAGTTTCAGTTTCCCATGTTTTTGTCTCATTTTCAACCATTTTGAAGGTTGATTTTTAACTGATCTTTGTAACAGCAGAAAGGACATCCCCATGGTTAATTCACTGAAGAGTCTATGACAAGGAAAATCTATTTTCTTTCATTCTTACCACATGTCCTAACCATCAAAGCTCGTATTTCATTCCAGTTGATCCAATGCTTTGACTTCTGGATTTTTCTTGGACAGCATTGTTAGTTTTGAAGTCCTTCCATTTCATTTCATATTTGAGGTGGCATGAAGCTTTTGTTGAAATTCTCCACCTTTTTGAAATTCCAACAGTAAAAGCAGCCATGTTTCACAAATTTATAATAATGATCCTTTCTACTAAAGGCACATGGCCTGAAATTTGGCGGGAGGGGACTAGTCAATTACATCAATCCCCAAAAGAATGAATGGCAAAATCAACCTCGGCAGAATTTGAACTCAGAACAGAACAACAGGTGAAATACTGCTAAGCATTTCGTCCAGCATGCCAACAATTCTGCCAGCTTGCCACCATACAATCTGATAATAATAATACTTTCTATTATAGGCACAAGGCCTGAAATTTTGAGGGAGGGGGGGGCAGTCGATTAGATTGACCCCAGTACCCAACTGGTACTTAATTTATTGACTCTGAAAGGATGAAAGGCAAAGTTGACCTCGGTGAAATTTGAACTCAGAATGTACTGGCAGACGAAATACTACTGCTAAGCATTTTTCCCAGTGTGCTAACGATTCTGATAATAATTATAATACTGAGATGACAATAGCACAAAATACCATCAGTTTTGAGTTGGATAAATATTCTTAAAGATCTGTTTTTTTGTCATTTCTCTATATTATATGTGTAAAGAATCATTACATCAGAGAGGTGCAGTTTGTTATGTTAGATTTCACTCTATTTTCTTTTTTTTTAATTTTTTTTTAAATTTTTTTATTTTTGATAGACTCTTCCTTTGGAAAAGAAAGCATCAGTGGACACATTCAGTTTTCACATATCTCCAGTGAAGGATAGAGATGCTGACAGAGTAATAGATATGGTTGAGGAAATTGAAAACATTGAAGAGGATGATAACAATGATGAGGAGGAGGAGGAAGAAGAAGAAGAGGAGGAGGAGGAGGAGGAGGAGGAAGAAGAAGATGATGATGAAGATGAGGAAGAAGATTTAGAAAGAACTAATGATGGTAAAGATTAAATTTATATCTGGTTCTCCATGATAGCATCAGTTAGACAAGTAATTTATGTGATAGGATTGTGTTGTCATTGGGCATGCCATTTTATTTTAATTGTCACAACGAGGATGGTTAGGTTTGCCAATGGGCTGCAGTTTCAACCTGAATTATGTAGATTTTCTAAGAAACGTTGCTTTTGTCATAGTACAAAGACCTTTTTACTTTTGTCATGGCATCAGAAACTTCATAATTTTGAGAAAGATTAAGAGGCAGTGTGTAGTTATCAAAGACATTACACCAGTTTATTTGATAAGGTAAAATATAAAATGAAATGAGAAATGCAAGAAGGTATAAAAACTATAAAGAAACAGAATAAGCAATAGCTTTTTGTCTAATATTGCTGTTCCAGGAGGTATATTAGATATGAGATAAGTGAGATTAACCCTTTAGCATTCAAATTATTTTATCAAAAGCAGTGTATATTTATATTGTTTTAAACTAATCCTGCATTATCTTGTAGCTTCAAGATTTAGATGACTGATTGTTTATTTTTAGTATGACATTGTAGGGTAGGTATGAAAAGCTAGACTTAGCCACTTTGAGCATGAGAAAGGCAGAATACTTGGACCAGATATGGCCTGTTTAAATGCTAAACGGTTAATATGGTTGAAGTATTAAAAGTTCTTATGAAATGTTGGTGGTTCAGTGGTAGAATGCTCACCTGCCACATGAGCAGCCTGGATTTGATTCTCAGCTAGCACAAGCAATAAACTTTAGGGAGTTGAAATGGCAGAAACATTATTGTGCCAGAAAACAATGCTTAGCAGGATTTCTTTCAGCTTTACATTCTGATTTCAAATGCTACCTGGATCAACTTTGCCTTTCTTCCTTTCGGGGTCGATAAAATAAGTACCAGTTGAGTACTGGGGTTGTTGTAATCGACTTGCCCCATCCCCCAAAGCTGCTGGCCTTGTATTAAAATTTGAAACTAATATTAAAGGTTCTTGTATTGTAGAAATGTATAAGAGAGGAAAGTTCTTAACAAACCTGGTAGTCATCAATTGTGACGCTTCTAACCCACAAAGAACTACATTTTTGTAACCTACATATATTACTAGCAATGAAACGAGTGGGACCCTGGCTGTTACTGAGAGTAAATGACATAGAATGTACTTCTGGTTCCCTGACACCTACATTGGTCATAGTTAACACTCTTGTTACTGAGCATAACAAATGTGAAGTGAAACTCCGACACCCACCCACTTTCATTTACATGTAGTGACCAATGAAGCACCTGTTGTTGAGAGAAGATGTGTAGTGAAATCCTCTCCAACACACACACACACACATATATATATATATATATATATACACACACACACACACTGGGTGGGACAGCAGACTTAATTTGAGTTTCTATAGCAGCTAACATTCTTTTGTTAGGGCCGAGGCAAAAAAATGTTATAATTAAGTATCATGTAACTTATTTATATTTCAGATGACCATGGTACCCAAAACAGTCTCTATGATACCCAGTGAGTTAATATTTTTATTTCATATGTGCATGTATCATCATCATTATCATCATCATTTAACATCTGTGTTCCATGCTAGCATAGGTGGGATGGTACCACAAGAGCCTGCCAGGCTGAGGCCTGCACCGGACTTCTGTGACTGTTTTGGCAGGATTTTTACAGCTGGATGCCCTTCCTAACACCAACCACTCAGCAGAGTGGACTTAGTGCTTTTTATGTGGTACAAGCACAGGCGAGGTGAGTAGTGCTTTTTATGTGGTACAAGCACAGGAAAGGTGAGTAGTGCTTTTTATGTGGCACATGTACAGGCAAGTTCAGTTTTGGAAAGGTTTTTACCGCTAGATGCCCTTCCAAACATCAACCACTTTACAGTGTAGACTGGGTGCTTTTAAGCAGCACCTGCACTGATAGGGTCACCAAGCACTTGCAAGACAAAAACTTTTAAGAGAGGAAGAGGCATTGGAAGAGGTGGTGACGAAAAGATTATAGTGAGACAGATATAGGTGTCTTGCTGAAGAGGAAGTACAAGGTTACCCAGCCGGAGAGAGAAAGATCAGGAATGAAGACAGAAACAGGTGTGCTACTGCTAAGAAAATACATGGTTGCCCAGCCTGAGGGAAATGCCAGAGAAAGGGAGAGAGAGAGAGAGAGAGTGGGAGACCGCAGGATGGAGAAGGTGGCAAAATGCTGGGCCTGCTCATAAGGAATGGGGATCAGAGTATAAATAAGATGGTTGAGTGAAGGAAGAGAGAGGTATAGATAGTGGCAAGTGCCAGGGCATACGCTTGAGGTTCAAATGCCATGACATAAGTGGCAGGATATTGCGAAGGGAGTGCTATTAAAGAGTGCGAGTAAGTGGTGAAAGACCTGGGTATATATGGAGTTGGACGGGCTACCGGATAGCAATGATGCAGAGGTGCAGGGGTGTGAGAACAGGATTGGGGAATGAGAGCTCGACATAGTGAATGAAGGAGGAAATGCGAGAAAGAGAAGAGATGTAAACTGGTTTGTTGGGGTAGAGTGAGGGAAAAGTTTTCTCGTGTGGGTAGAACACCCAGGTCGGGGGCTAGCATTTGGCAATAAGAGTGAGACAAGACATGTGTGTAGAATGCACAGGTTGGGGCAAGCAGGCAGAGAGCGATGATACAGTGGCACTAGGCCAAGAGGACAAGATTAGGGAGTGGGAGGTAATCATAGTACATGAAGCAGAAATGTGATGAAGTGAAGGTATTTAGAGACGTAGTTTGGTTTGTTGTGGTAGAGTGTGTGAGAAGTTTTCTACACAGCGCTTCTAGAACTCAGTTTCGCTGATGTGGGTGGGTCTTCTCAAGAACTTCATATCACCAGACATCTCGGTCCATGGTCATTTCCTCCATGAAGTCCAACTTCCTGAGATCAGTCCTTACCACCTCATCATCATCATCATCATCATCATCATTTAACGTCCGCTTTCCATGCTAGCATGGGTTGGACGATTTGACTGAGGACTGGTGCAACCGGATGGCTACACCAGGCTCCAATAGCAAAAAATTTTCCACTAATACTTGTTAGTGTCTGACCCTAACTTGAGTGCTTTGTGAACTTTACCTGATTATGTCAGACTCTCATTTCATTGATGTCTGATGTTAGACTCAATCATGTCATCTTTCAGTGTGGGTTTGAGTTGAATACAGTAATACATGTTCTGATAATATAAGCTAATGGCAAATGTGGTAGAGTGTTATAACAAAGAATGTTCTGGACTTGTAGTGTTTAATTTAAGCCCTCTACCAACCAATTAAGTTGACTTACAAATTGCGGTATCTTGCTAATGGGGAAAATTACTAGGAATAATATTCTTTTTTTAATGCAATGTTATTACCAGTTTAAATATGCCAGTGGGAAGTTCAAACTCGTAAACAAGCCATCCACTGTGTTTTGTTATGGAGAAAATTTCTTGCTACAAATGAATGGTGTAAATACACCTAAACCAGCTCACAGTGCTACCTATCCAGATTGTGAGTTACAAGCATTTCAGAATGGTGATCTCCTCTTCAGTCACAAAAACCAGATGGTGGGAGCTGATAAGGGAGACAATCTTTCTTATGTTATTCCAGTTGTTGTATGTCAGCTGGTAGCACTAATCAGTGGCTGGCTGTAAATAAATTTTCTCACTGACAAAACACAGTGAATGACTTGTTTATAAGTTCGAGCTTGCCACTGGCATATTTGAACTGGTAATAACATTACATTTATACACATCACTGCTTAGCGTTCCCACCTCAGTCTTTTTTTAATATTTTTCTTTTATAAGGCAGTGAACTGGCAGAATGGTTAGCACACCGGGCAAAATGCTTAGTGGTATTTCTTCCAACTCTATATTCAGAGTTCAAATGCTGCCTGGGTCAACTTTGCCTTTTATCACTTCAAGGTCAATAAATAAATTGAGCACTAAGGTCAATGTGATTGCTGGCCCTGTGCCAAAATTTGAAACCAATATTTTTCCTTTATAAGGAAATGAACTGGCAGAATTGTTAGCACACCAGGCAAAATGCTTAGAAGCATTTCTTCTGGCATGACATTCAGGGTTTAAATGCCACCAGGGTCAACTTTGCCTTTCAGTAATTTGGGGTTGATAAAATAAGTACCAGTCAGGTACTGGGGTCAATGTAAATGACTTACCTCCTTACCTGGAATTGCTGGCCTTGTACCAAATTTTGAAATCAATATATTTCCTTGAAGGCAACAAGTCCAACATCCTGTCTTACATACACACATGAAAGTGTGTGGCTTAGTGGTTAAGGTGATGCATTCATGATGGAGAGATCATGGTTTCCATTCCTACACCAGGTGTTGCATTGTCCTATATATATATATATATATATATATATATATATGCATGCAGTGTTTTGTGTGTGTGTGTGTGTATAGTAGAGAATATTCCCTAGAATGTCTGCTCTGTTTGATGTTTAATCAAGAAGAGCAATGATCCTTACCACTGAACACTATATGGTCTGTCTGAGCCAAGGACACTGCCTTTATTCATGTCATTTGTAAATAAACTGTTGACCAAAACAGATACAGCATTCTATGGTTTGTATACTACATTACCTACAACCAACTACAACATGACCGAGTGTATACATTATACAGACTTATGGGTACACACATGAATAGATATGTAGTGGATGGATTTGTAGATTTGCAACCAAGCTTCCAGTTACCTTAGATTAACTGAAGCAGAGCTGAGACTGTTCAACAATAACTATGTTGGTGATGTATTTGTCTGGATTCTTGTGGAGTTATTTATATTGTCTGTTGTCATCACTCAAATGGCCTAATAGTGACTGATATCTTTCACATAGATTTTCACCTCAGTCTCAAAATTCTTGTGTTTAGATAATCTCTCAATATTTTCCTGGGCAATTAAAGAAATGTACTTTTTATTTCTTTATGTTCAGTTTGTTTTGATTTCCCTACCAGTTTTTATAAGCATGCCTTAATGTATTATTGTGACTGTGTGTGGTCACTACTACTATTTTTTTTTTTTTTGTTTCTTTTGTTTCTTTCTTAGATCATACAATGAGCTGATGCAAAAGATGTACAAGCAAGTATCTGAAAATCCAAAGATTTTAAAAGAAATGAAATCAGAAATGGCCGATCTGTTGACTGAGAAACTGGAGAAGATTGGTTTCCCTGCTGTATGTTTGTTTTATCACTCAATCTCTTTTACATTACTTGTCATGCAAAGATCCAACTAGAGCTCATCTCCAGCTCTATAGTTATTTTGACATAACTACACAGTGTGGAGGTCTTCATAAATGTAGTTTTTTAACCAGTCATAAGTTCAAACTCTGAAACGGTTATTGTATTTGGGGATGTTAGTTATTGTTGAGCAGTCTCAATCTGCTCTTCTTCAGTTAACCTAAGATATACTCATCATCATCATCTTCTTCATCATTATTTAATGTCTGTTTTCCATGCTGGCATGGCTGCACTAGGCACCAGTCGTCTGTTTGGCATGTTTTCTATGGCTGGACATCCTTTCTAATGCCAACCACTTCACAGAGTGTACTGGGTACTTTTACATGATGCCGGCATGGGTGCTTTTTATGTGGCACCAGCATTAAATATCTTGTATAACTAGTGAAATGGTGATCTTTCATGGTGAGTCCCTCTTCCATCACTTACACACATTGCCAAAACTCCATCTCAAAGACGAAGCTTTTCTTCATCATTATCATCATTATCACAATCGTTTTACAATCCTTTCCATATTGGCATGGGTTGGATACTTTGACAGGGCTCAACTGGTCAGAGATGCATACCTTGCTCAAACATCTCAGTTTTTGACATAGGAAGGCTACCCAGCAGTAGAAACTGACACCAACCACATTACAAGGTGTACAGAATGCTTTTTTGTTTTTTTGTGGTACTGGCACTATAGAGGTTGACTTATCCTTGGTTAGATAAAAGAATCCTCTTACGCCTGTGTTGTCTCCTCTCAATTCAATAGTCACTTTACAGAGTGGACTGAGTGCTTTTTTGTGGCACTAATACTAATGAAGTCACCATGTAATTCATAAGACTAAAGAGCCTCCACAACCAACAGAGAATATGAGAGTGGATGAAGTCTTTAGGTGAGCATTGAGAGAAGTTAAAGTATGATGTGAGAAACAGATTTATTTGTTGTGAGAGGGTGGCAGTGGAGAGAGTAAATGATGAGACAGAGTTGGGTGGGGAGTAATGAAGTGACCAGAAGCAAAAAAAAAAATGAGTAGTGTCATGAGTTAGTGAAGAAGAGCCAGACATTTCATGCTGCTCTGGCATGAGTAGCCATATTGGAAAGAAACATAACATAAACATATAAAAATAAAATTACAAATGTCTAAAAACAGACCTTTTTTTGCTCACCCTAGGTATAAGGGGAAAACATCAATGTTTGCTAGATTCTCTGTTTGGGGATAGTCTAAAAAAAAGGAAATTCATTTTGCAAACAGAGTATTCTAAAAATATATCCATGCAGCTCTTCTACAACAACCTTCTCTACACACCCACTTCTCATACTTTAACCCCCCCCAAAAAAAAAGCACATTCTTCCTCAGGTCTCATAGTCCTGTAAGCTGCATGGTCGCCTCAATAGTGCTGGTGGCATGAGAAATATATCAGTACACAATGTTAAGTAATTGGTGTTAGGAAGGGCATCCAACCATAGAAACCATGCCAAACAAAACCTTAGGGCATGATGCAATCCTCAAACCCAATTGGATCCTGTCAAACCGTCTGACCCATGCCAACATGGAACATGGGTGCTAAATGATGATGAGGATGATGATGATGAATAAAACATACAGTATAGCTTAACCAGGACAATACAATATCTAAGTTGTGAGCTCTAGTAAAAGTTTTTCCTCTGTTTTTTTCTGACATGGAGCTACAGAGCAGATTTTCCATCATGCACCAGTTTTTAATCTCTCTCTCATTTACAGAGTACCAAAGCAATATCAACCAAAAGTTATCAAGACAAGATTTCAATCCTCAAGAAAGACAGAGTCAACAAAGCCAAGGTATACATACATACGCTACATCGTTTTTACCACTTACTTATTTCCAGATGTGTTGAGGTTATAATAATGGCAGTAGCACCCGCAGTGGTAGTGCTGGCGGGCCAGTTTAGTAGTACTTATGTCAGCAGTGCTAGTAGTGTTTGAGTTAGTGATAGGGGTGGTATTAATCATGGTAATAGTGGAAGCAATGGTGAGGGTGTGTGTTGCGATGATAAACTTGTTTAATCTCGGATCAACAGTGGCCCAGCAGATCTATGGTATATAACACTAGTAGAAGGATTAGACATAATCTACAGATCCATATAAACTATGTCTTTGTCTACTTGAGAGCAATATTATATTTTTCAGCATTTACTGTTTCATTGTGGAGGAGCAATGACCCAGTGGCTAGGGCAGCAGACTCGTGGTCGTAGGATCTCAGTCTCGATTCCCAGTCCGGGCGTTGTGAGTGTTTATTGAGCGAAAACACCTAAATCTCCACAAGGCTCCAGCAGGGGGTGATGGCGACCCCTACTGTTCTCTTTCACCACAACTTTCTCTCATTCTTTCTTCCTGTTTCTGTTGTACCTGTATTTCAAAGGGCCAGCATTGTCACACACTGTGTCATGCTGAATCTCCCCAAGAACTACGTTAAGGGTACACATGTCTGTGGAGTGCTCAGCCTCTTGCACATTAATTTCAGGAGCAAGCTGTTCCATTGATTGGATCAACTGGAACCCTTATCGTCGTAACCAATGGAGTGCCATGACTGTTTCATAGTATAGAGTAAGTCAATCTAGTCATGTATTTCCTGGTATATTATATTCATATTTATATTCATATTTTATATATTCTTTTTGTTTAACCTCTTTATGAAAATGTTTGGATAGTATTTGTGTGGAGGCTTCCTAACTAGCTTGTGGGTGTAATGTTGTGCAGTGTGGCATAGTTTTTAAACAGTTCCATTGTTGACAACATGAGGAACCATGGCATACTATGGTGTTTCTGAAAGCACTGTGGCTCTGTAGAGGAAGAACTGAGAAAACATGGAGTGGTAGAGACTTAGTAGTAGGAAGTCTTAGACTTAAGACAAAAGAATAAAGTAAATTGAATTAAGCTGGAAGAAGCCTATAGTCAACTGTAGTCAGAGAAACAGATATTGTTGCTCTACTGAGCTGTGTTACTCATGTCAATCTACTTACGGATGGTTCAAAAGCTTGGCTCATTTTACATTTTAGAAATACCCTGATTTTTATAAAGAACATAAAAGACTTGATGAACTCGTCAACACCATTGCTAAGAAAAAATTACAAGCTTCAGAGAAAAGTATGAAAACTGTGAAAGATAGTAAAACTGTTGTAAAAGGTTTGTTTCCTCCTTTTTTTAATCTTTTTGTTTTTTTGCTACTGTAGTTACTGTTGGAATTTTTTCTTTACAAAGAAAGAGTGCATCATAAATGTCAAACAACTTTAGTTAACAAAATGTTGATAGTAATGGTCTCCAGAACAGAATGTGGTATCTCCATTTGCACCACAGCTTATCACACAGCAGTTAACATCCTTAATTATAAGTATGTACTTTACCATAATATCATCATCATTATTTAACGTCCACATTCCATGCTGACATTGACTGGATAGTTTAACAGGATCCAATGGGTCCAAGGACTGTATCATGCTCCAGTGTCCATTACGGCATGATTTCCTTGTGTCCACTCCATTTACCGGTGAACCGGATACTTTCTTTTTTTTTTTTTTTTTTGTGCCACTAGCACTATTGAGATTTCCATGCAGCCTGCAAGACTACAACCTCCCCTCCAAGGAGGTGGTGGAGGGGATGGCAACTTTATGCTTAGGTTAAAATATGAGGAGTGGAGTCAAAGAAGGTTCTTGTAGAAGAGCTATTACTGCATTCTTATTTATTCCCTTCTGTATTTCTTTTCAAATAATTTTTTTATATATTCATACTATGTTTGTTTAAAAACTGGTGTATTTTATGCATAAAAGTATTTGTATTACTTTTGTTTTTCCCCAAAAACATTTCTTTTTGAACACATCTCAGTTTATTCCATGAGAATTAATGGGGAAATAGGTTTCATATTACAGATTTCTGTGTTGTGGCTAGATTTTTAGAAACACAGAATTCCATAATTGCCTGTATATATTTCATACATACATGCATGCATGTGTGTGTGGGTGTAAATAGATACCCTGTACATGATGTTTGTATACCACTACCTCATTCAGAAGTAGTTTGTCTGGTTAAATTCACCATTTTGACAACTGGTTTTATTTGCATTAGATGGTATTTAGGATTTTCAGCTGTATAAAATTTATTACAAAGCACAATGGTATGTTTGATAATGAATGAATGGAATGCAGTACATGTTAGGTAAATTTGAAGTCTGATATTTCCAGCAGTGCTCTTTTTCTTAGAATAAAATAACTTAACAATATTTTGAAGTGGTAGATCACAAGTTTCTGTAGATATCAGGACAAAGAGTTGTGGCAATTTACTGTACTTGAAAAGATGCATCAAGCTATGCAAAATCACTGTCATCCATACATAGAGGCTTGTCCTTCATAGGTGCCAGTACCACATAAAATGCACTGATGCTGGTGCAGCATAAATGTACCCATACTGGTAAGACATAAAAAAAACACCCAGCACACTCTGTAAAGTGGTTGGCATTAGGAAGGGCATCCAGCTGTAGAAATCATGCCACAAAAGGCAATTGGAGTCTGGACAGCTCCTTGGCTAGCCAGCTTCTGTCAAACCATCCAACCCATTCCAGCATGAAAAACGGACATTAAATAATAATGATGATGATGATGATGATGATGACGGCGGCGGCGGCGGTTGGTTGGTTGGTTGGTTGGTTGGTTGGTTGGTTGGTTGGTTTATATTTCATGTTTCGAAATAGTTTTGATATGAGGACTGCATTAACAGGTATGTGACTGTTACATACACAGATATGTGACTATTAGATGATGCAAGGAAAGTAGTACAAGTTACTGGTAGTATTCACTTTATGTTATGTACTTTAGTATATAAAGTATATGCAACATTAGTGCAATAGTCTCTGCCATCAAAAATTTTGATTTTAGTAGAAAAGTACTTGGTTTTATTTATGACTACTTTTCTTTATTTAGCTCATGTCATAAGAGATTCGATGCTTTAGTGAAGAGACAACCACCTTCTGTCGTCAATGTTTTTTGGCCCCCATGTCTCGTAGATCTATGATCAAAGGCTGGAATACCTTTGATCAAACATTTGCTGTCCCCAATTTTTTCTTTTCCTTCTTTTGTATATCTAATAATACAGTTTCCAGTGTGTTCCTTTTTTTTTTTATATACCAACCTATCTGAGATCACCTCTGGTGTTCTTATAAAGAAGCCATTTGCTTAAGGTTTGCATTGTTACATTAAAATCTTCCATTGTAATTTTATGTAAGAAAATGTAGCCTTGTTCCAAACGTAATTTCATTTTACTAAAACCCTCTAAATTCTTGATTGTTTACAGAACTGTTTGAAGCACAGGTAGGTGTGTTTCAGTAGAAATATTGTCTCAAAGGGGTTACGATGGCAGAACAATTTAAGGAGTGATTTGTCTGCCCTTTTCACAAGCAAAGAAACACCATCATAGGTTTTTATTATGTTATTTTTAATTTGTAAACTTTATGTGGTTGTTTATTGCAGCTCCAAAAGTTCAAAGCCCCCAACAAACTGTAAGATTTAATTCAAAGAAGAACAGCAGCAACAGCAACAAGATGCCAAAGAAGCAACAGCAACCAAAGCAACAACAAGCATCACATCGGCCAATTGATACCTTTGCTTCAAGACCCATTATTTCGAAAGCTGAAATTCATTCTCAAGGGGCATCCAGTAGCCATGAGCCAGTATCATCAATACGAAAATCTACAGCAACAATGTATGATTTGACTTTTCACACTAACTGTACCTTTCTTTAATTCATTTTGTCTCTTTTCCTGTTACTGTCGTCATCACTTCCATCTCTACTGCCACTGTTTGGACCCAGGTTGGCTCTAGTCCAGCAGCTCTATGGTTCATACATAGTCAATAGCTATGTGTAATGCATAGATCTGTTGTTCCAGATATACCATATCTGAGTTTAACCGAAGATACTGTACACATTGGTATACAGTGACTGTTGTTGCAATTTAACCTTATCAGACCAAAAGTGTTCAGGTTGTGGCTATTTAGTCTTTTTGCAGGATTAGATGTAATCCTTCGTTTCTTTTTTAAAAACAGTAGTGTGTTATTTGAGAGAGATTTGGCTGTTATTTCTATCAGATCAAACAAGACTGTATATTATAGAGATTATTTTGTTGGCTCAATATGTGATGGTCAATCATGTAAGGTACTCTGTCACCATCTGGATACATTGTCTTTTTTCTTTATCTTTTCACTGTCCAGTCAGTTCATATGTGGACACAGATGGGCATGTGTCTGCCAGTGGTGACCAGCAGTCATTGTAGATTTGGTCAGTGCCAACAGTTGTTACTTCTATGAACCTACAATTGGTGCTGTGTACTTCAGCATTTAGACTTAATCTCGCTATTGATACTATTGCTACTTTTATGTGTATGCATTTTCTATGTTTGTCTGAAATGAGTGTGAGGATTGGACAATGGTTTTAAAATGGTATTGTACTAGCATTCTAGAGTGTTAGATATGTGTCTAGGTGTTGATGTGTTGGTGGGGATGACAATGATGAAAACAAGGAAGATGGTGGTCACAGTAAGGGTGATGATTTGAAAGTAGTGGAAACCATTTGGTTTCATTTAGTAAGTACTTTATTTTTTGCTATTTTTTCTGTTTCTCCATGAAAGGTCAAATGGTCCAAAGCAAAAGCCAACAATACCTTGGAGTGAGAGCGATGACAGTGATAAAGAGAAAACTGATTCATGGACTGATACTGATGTTTCCTCCCTTCTGAATGACCAACATTATAACACTCCAGCCAAGTCCCCTGCAACCCCAGCAAGGAGTGTAGCCCTTGACAAAGCTCAGCCATCACATCTTGCGGAGTACCCTAAAAAGCAGCCAGTTCCTTTGCCCCGTAAAAATGTCAGTTCTGATTTTGATGCTGAAGACAGGTAAGTGTCATGTTATATTTTGAACTGTTGAGTATATTCTTGAATATAATCAAGTTTTCTCAAATAATAATAATGATAATGATAATGATAATAATAATCCTTTCTACTGAAGGTACAAGTCCTTGAAACTTTTTGAGGGAGGGGTAGAGTCAATTACATCAACCCAGTACTTGACTGGTACTTAACTTATCAACCCTGAAAGGATGAAAGGCAAAGTTGACCTCGGCAGAATTTGAACTCAGAATGTAAAGACAGACGAAATACCACTAAGCATTTCACCCAGCATGCTAACGTTTCTGCCAGCTCACCACCTTCATATTTTTTCACAATTGCATGATTGCACAATAAGCAAATGTCTTCAACCAAGGCCTTGGTTTAACTAAAAGCATGTTAGTAAAATTTGTTCAACAGAAACCGTGCTGAAACCTGTCCTATATGTATCTATGTTTATCTTTTGCAAAAGATATAAATATCAGTGTAAAACTGTGCTCATTGAAAGAAGTCCTTTGCATTAGATTTCAAGCATTCAAGCACTCACTGAAAATTCTTGCTATCAGAAATGCAACAGACTAGTTATAAACCCAACAACCCTATTGTTTTCAAATTGAATTCAAAAACAGAATATCAAATAAGCAAAAACTGGTTAGGCTTAAGGTGTTGAGTCTTTTGGCATATTGTTGATAACAAGACCTGCACCACTGACAATTCATTAAATAGCTTAGTACCTTAATCAACCATGTGTGACTTTTGAGAACCCTGAGTACACACTTATATCTTCATCTCGTTTTATCACCTGTTGTTGTTGTTGTTGTTGCAGCAGCATAGGTCTAGTTTAGTCTTTCATCTTCAGAACTATATAATAAAACCATGACTATCCTACATTTTATTTTGACATAGTATCTAGTGGTACATTGTTGAATACATCCTTCCATTTTTAGGATGGTAGAGTATAATCTTAAGAAAATTCAGATCCTATACTTATCTGGCTGATATATATCCCCCCCCCCCACATACACACACACAGAAGGAGAGAGGCATGTTAATATTGTTCATAAGAGTACCCTTCAATCATTGGGCAATAAAATGTTCTTACGAAGACCTGTTGAATCAAGTGAAGTCATTGTTGTGGCTGATGCCAGTACCACCTGAGTGACACCTGTACTGGTGGCATGTAAAAAGCACCATTCAAGCGTGGTCGATGCCAGTACTACCTGACTGGCCCTCATGCCAGTCAGGTGGCACATAAAAAGTACCCACTGCACTCTCGGAGTGGTTAGCGTTAGGAAGGGCATCCCAGCTGTAGAAACCTTGCCAGATCTGATTTGAGCCTGGTACAGCCATTTGGCTTGCCAGTCCTCAGTCAAACTGTCAACCCATGCCAGTGGACGTTAAATGATGATGATGATGATGTTGGTATTATTATTTACACCAAGGTCTGCCTCATACAGCAAATCTGTGATCATAGGGTTACTGGATCAAAGGGGTACTGTATTATCATAGGGTTATTGTGATCATAGGGGTACTGTATTATCCTTGGTGTACTTCTATTTTTAAGATTGTAGGGTGTGATTTGTGAAAGTGTATGAGCCAAGTGGTTTAGAGTGTTGGGTTCACGATTGTTAGATCATGACATCAATTCTTGGACCAGATAATATCTTGTGTCCTTGAGCAAAGCATTTCATTCCACATTTCTCCACTTGACTCTTATAAGAGGAGTACCAACAACAGCTGGCTGGTTAGCCCTATGATGGGCAGGTATCCTATTCAGGGTGTAGTCTTGAATAATCAGTTGTTTAAAAGCCACAGAAACCCAGATATGTTACAATCTCATGATTCTATAGACTCAAGGCAGAGGGTGTAATTTGAAGGAAATTTGGCTCTTATTTTTGGCAGATCAAGTGACCATTAAAATTTTTTTTCTTTTTTACAGTAAAAAGTATTAACTTCAACTTTTTTTTCTCTTTACAGCAGTGATTTCGATGTAGGAAATAGTCTAACTGGTCATTCTAAAAAGACCCTAAATCGTCCAACAGCAATTCCTACAAAGGGTACAAAGGTTGCTGAGATTGGGAATATGATTCAGTCCCAACTTGAGGTTTGTCTTTTGTTTCAGTATCACTTCAGTCCCCGTACATGGATCACACTTTCCACAGTCCCCTTTTAACATATTTGAATAACTAATGGCTGGGTGAAATACCTAATGATGGCAACTGTATGAAAAACAATGAGTAAGCCAGGTGCTGTTATATTTTATGCTGTGAGCAAATAAATTTCAATTAAAATTGATAGTTAATCATGGTAAAGTGCAGCAAGGAATTTAAATTAATTAACCCTTTCATTACTATATTTCTGTTGAAATACATTATCTTTGTTTCAATTAAATATTAAAATAATGAAGTATTTAATGAATAACATGTCATTATCAAGTTGGTGTTTGGAACATAATTTAACTTGAAATTTTGATGGAAGGTTTTAATTTAGATCACTTTAAAATAGAAAGGTGGTATCATACAACCAAGGACAGGCTTAGATAGTTTGGCATTAAAAGGTTTGAATAATTTAACTCTTTTGATACCAACTTGCCCCTAAGACCACCTTTGGTTCTATGATAATAACTTGCCGTTTCATCATCATCATCATTTAATATCTGATTTCCATGCTGGCATTGGCTGGATGGTTTGAGAGGAGCTGGCCAGGCTCCAACTGTCTGTTTTGGTTTGGAATGGTTTCTATGGCTGGGTACCTTCCTAATGCCAATTACTTTACTGGATGTGTTTAGTGCTTTTTACATGCTAATGGCATGGGTGCTTAAAATTGGCATGGGCACAAATGTATTTTAGACCTCTTGGTTCAGTGAGGGAGTGGGGGGAAAGACTATTATAGAGGACATGAAAAATCTTCCATCAAAATTTCATGCTTATACTCCAAACACAGCTTAAGTAATGACACAGATATTTTAAGAAATTCTTCATTATTTTAAAAATTAACCAAAACAAAGGCAATGAATTTTAACAGAAATATGGTAAAGGCAGTATTAAATTACAATGTTGTAGTAAGTCTGCTTGATCCTTAACAGAGCAGTGACAACTTCAGACATGTTTCGGCCTTATTAGACTTTGTCAGTGCAATATAGTCTGTTCTCAATAGTTTCACTAATTCATTCTTTAGGAGTTGTATTTAACTCTGTGTGTGTGTGTGTGTGTGTTTTATGAAGACTTGATTTATGGGATTCCTATATGTATCTAATCAACAACGGAGCGACATCATTTTCTTCCTTTCCAAATATATATCTTAAATATATTTACTATGTAATTGGCATCAAAATTGCATTATCATTATGAAATAGCATAAAAATTCAATAGATAAATATAACAGCAATGTGTTCACTTCCC
This sequence comes from Octopus bimaculoides, assembly GCF_001194135.2. Taxonomy (NCBI): domain Eukaryota; kingdom Metazoa; phylum Mollusca; class Cephalopoda; order Octopoda; family Octopodidae; genus Octopus; species Octopus bimaculoides. The sequence continues at coordinate 65,190,258 of NC_068987.1, read as the reverse complement.
CTGTCTCTTTCCATTTATTCATGTGATGTTCTGTGTATTTACCTACGTTGTTAATATCACTCCTACCAATCTTTCTCACTATCTATCTCTACCCCTCTCTCTCTCTTGATCTTTACTCTCTCTCTCTATTTACCCCTCTCTCTTCCCTTCTATCTCTACCCTCTCTCTCTATCTTTACCCCTCTCTCTTTCTTTTGATCTCTATCCTCTCTCTCTATCTCTACCCATCTCTTTTGAAATATCAATATCCATTCGCCCCTCTTTTCCCATAACATCATACATTCCATTATCACCAACACTTACTCTCTCTTCATCATCATCATCATCGTTTAACGTCCGCTTTCCATGCTAGCATGGGTTGGACGATTTGACTGAGGACTGGTGAAACCGGATGTCAACACCAGGCTCCAATCTAATTTGGCAGAGTTTCTATAGCTGGATGCCCTTCCTAACGCCAACCACTCCGAGAGTGTAGTGAGTGCTTTTACGTGCCACCGGCACGAAGGCCGGTCAGGCGGTACTGGCAACGGCCATGCTCAAAATGGTGTGGAATGAAAATGAGGCTCTGGATTAAAAACGAGGCTCTGGAATGAAAACGAGGCTCTGGAATGAAAACGAGGCTCTGGAATGAAAACGAGGCTCTGGATTGAAATCGAGGCTCTGGATTGAAAACGAGGCTCTGGAATGAAAACGAGGCTTTCTTCCCTCGAGTTGCTTTCACACACTTTTTCAATTAATCAACAAACACACACACACACACACATACACACTTCATACCAGAAACATACCACATACATACACATCACATTCACACACATCATTGCAGAGTCCACTCTGTTGCATACATTCAGGCTAGGTCATCATTTTGGGGATACTTTCCTCTCTCCTTCCCTCCAGTCAAGGAAAGTAAGGGGGAAATACCTTACTCCCTGGCGGCGAGCTGGCAGAAACATTAGCATGCTGGGCAAAATGCTTAGCGGTATTTCACCTGTCTTTACATTTTGAGTTCAAATTCTGCCAACGTTGATTTTGCCTTTCATCCTTTCAGGGTCAATAAATTAAGTCGTAGTTGCATGCATCCCCCAAAATTTTGGGGCCTTGTGTCTAGAGTAGAAAAGAATACCTTACTCTCTGACTAAAAAATAAAAAAAGAAATATTTTCTATGAACACACATATCATGTTCATACACTCACACACATCAAACCCTCCTACACATATACCTTTCTATTCTCTCTCTCTCACACAAACATACATACACACAACACATATATACCCGCATACAACATAAACCCTGCTATCCATACATACAACCAATTTTATTTGTTATGATACTGGTAACTTGTCATAATGACGCATTTATTCTTCCAGATCATTGTAATTCCTGGCTATACTTAGATATCTTATGCACTGTCTCTTGTATGCTTAGTGCCTGTATTTCTGGTTTTATCTTGTTTATTCCTACACATTTGCAATTTCGTATGTTAATGAGTTAGGAGAGGTTACTCTACATTGATTAGCATCTGCTGACTATGACTGGTCAAGAACATCAAATGTGTATATTTAAGTTTGCAAATGGCTATGTGTGTTGTGAGTGTAATAATGTTTCTATATGTTTATAACCAGGATTGTGTTTGTGGTTTTGTTTGTACATATGTATATATATTAAAGGAGGTACAAACACTTTCACACACACACACACACATATACACATGATGGAAACTTTTGCTTACCAAATTCAATCACAAGGCTTCAGTCAGCCCAAGGCTGTAGAAAAGACACTTGCTCAAGTGCCATGCTGTGGGACTTAACCCAAAACCATGTGGTTGAAAAGCAAGCTTCCTAACCACACTGTACATGAATATTTGTTGCTTTTGATAGTATATGTTTATGAATGGACGTTTGTGTGTGACATTTTTGAGTTGTTGCATGTATGTGTGTGTATGTGTATGTACAGAATGTGCCGCCAAACAATTGAGAGCAAAACAAAAAAGGTAGAGACTAAGATACCAAACAGAAAAATTAATGACGTGACCCCAGTAAAATGACACACACCTTCAACAAGGTGTGTCAATGAAACAAACCAGACAACAAAACCATCCCCTTGCTTTCAATGATGCTCTTTATGCAGCTACAGAGGTGACTGCTTGTTAGGATCAGGTGACCCTTCACATGCTACCCACAACACCCATTACTGCAACTGCCAAAATGTCCTTGGCATCATGGAGTTGCTGGTCAGTCTCATCCTCTGGTCACACCACAGACATATTATTCCAAGAGCAGAAATCAGGAAATCTGAGAGATCATGTAATGTTGGGGGGGGGGGTCACAAATTATACAATTGTCATTGGTTTGCTCGACATGAACAGCCCTCTCTTCATCATGTAGGACTTCTACATGATGTCCTCATGCACCACATGTTTGATAGTGATACATTTTGCTTTTTTCCATTCCAGAATCGACCACATGTCAAATTTCCTGGTGCTGTTGATTTGATGAAGAAACCAGAATATACAGAGGTACTGCTATACTTGGTTATTTCCTCCAACCTGTTTTTACATTGTAACATTCTTTATGTTCATCTAACAGAAAATCTTTAGAAAAGCATGAAACATGTCTGCTATTCAAAAAGTCTCTCCTAACATAAACAAATTTTTCTACATTCATTTCAGTTATGTACATTGATGCTTTGCAAATAATATCTAAATCCGTTTTTGCCACATTCATAGTTGACTGGTTCCAGATTAATATTGTCTCTTCATGAAATTATGTGTTCTCTTCAATAGGCTTTCTTTACTGGTAATCCTTAACTGCATTGAAGTCAAAAGTAATGCCCAAGACAATAGCAATAGTTAGAGTGGTGGTGAAAGTTATGTTTAATATGAACTTGAATCCTCTTATGTTCTTCCTAAATTTGTCCATGGCATAGTTGTTCATATAACTTGAAACAGTTATGCAGTTGCCTCTGTACAAGGTGAAGCTTTGGAAGCATGTGCACTTAAGATTGTCAGAGTAAATAATCTAATGTGGTTCATGACAACAGCCACACCTTAGTTCCCATCAGAAACACCAACCTATAGGTTACCTTCCTTTTCACCCAACAGGAGTTGTCATGGAGTAATACTTACTTCCTAACATCCATAGCCATATACTAATATCAAGGTCACTAATTTTAGTGGATTACTTTCTAAAGTTGAGGGTTTAAAGAAAGGATTTTGATATACAAAGATAAATATTTATGATATCAAACAGAGTCAACTCGCCTGTTACTTTGTTCATAATTCCACAAAAACCTTTGTTGGCAGTACTACAATTTCATTGGACTAATCCACTTCTTCAAATATCAGAATTACTGTCATAAACAGAGTTCCCTATTAGCTAATCTTAATCCGTTATTTAATAGCATAATTTTCACAAAAACTTCACTAAAGTTTTACTGGAATTGACTGCAAAAGTGATTCATGCAGACACATGATGCTGATCATCGTTGTGTGTGCTTCTGCCTTATTTGGTACAACTCATCAGAGATTGCATTTTTGCCTGTCTTCTGTAAATGGAAAGATTATATATATATATATATATATATATATATATATATATATTAAGGCCATCCCTAAATCAAAAATTTGATGTGCATAAATAGCACATTTCCTGGCAGTTTGGTCAATTAATTGATTATTATTTATAGAATAAATGGTGTGTTTCAGAAAAATGCAAACATACTATAGAGAATATTCAAGTAAGCAATACGAATTTTAGCCTTTGATGTGATGCGTAATGAAATTCACTAGGCAAGTGTAAACAAGTTTTATGCAAATTATTTACAGACAATAAAATGGAGGATTAGGTGGCATGGTTTCAGTCATATTTAGAAGTAGTTGTCATCTGTTTTCTTTTCTTTTTTTTTTTTTCATGCTAATGATGTTGATGATGATGATAATTATAATCATGAGGATGATAATACTAATGGTCTATTTTTCAGGCTGATGACTCTGACTTTTCAAAGATTTCTCTCTTGGATGAAGATATTAACGATAACAGACTCAGAAATCCAAAGTAAGAATTTGACTGTTTTCTTTCATCATCATACATATCTTTATTTCTGCAGAGAACTAAAAATAGATCTTATATGGAGAATGATACTATTAAAATCAGAGAGAAAAACTTTCTCACTGTCAAGAAGTATGTCATCTTGGTGGTAGATGTTCTGTGTATGATTACGTTTAATGCATTGTTATGCACTCAGATATACATACACACACACACATCATAAGGTGTTGAAATTGTGATGATATTTGGTTGACAACTGATGAGAGGTTAAGCATATCTACATCTTTTGTACGTGTAGATTTTTTTTCCCTATTTTATTGTTTTTTTTTGTTGTTCCCCTGCACCACGTTTTCATTAATATATATAATACACACACACACACACACACATATAATCATCATCATCATCACTTTCCTTGCTTGCTAATATGGGTTTGACAAGTCTCCATGGTCAGATTCAGCACATATTTGTGTGTGCTCCTCACCCAGGTTGGTTGAAGGACTCTATCTTGCTCATGAGTTTATTTTTGACTTAGATTCTATGGCTGGAAGCACTTCCTAAAACCAACTACTTTACAGAGTTTATTAGGTACTTTTTTCTGACACCAGAACTGGAAAGGTGTCATGTTCTCAACAAGGCTAAATGGTTCTTTCAATCTTATATTACGTACACAAATATGCAACAGGCTTCTACGCAGTTTCCAAATTTCATTCACTGCAGTTGAAGACACTTGCCCCAGTTGCTGTTCAGTAGAATTGACTCTGTGAACCAAGCTTCTTAACATGACAGTTATACCTATTGCTCATCTATACACTCACACACACACACACACACACACACACACAGGTATAGTTATGTGGTTTTGAGTTCAGTCCTACTGTGTGGTACCTTAGGTAAGTCTCTTCTACTATAGCCCTAAGCAAGTAGAAACTACTTGGGGCAGTTAGTCTTTTAATTAAGTAAAAGACATGCAAACACATATGTGTGTGTGCGTGTGTGTGTGTGTCCATCCTTGTCTTCAAACTGCATAGCAGTTGCAAATAAGTTTTTAAAACTTGATGGATATGGCAATGATGATGATGATGGTTATGTTTATATAGCACAGAGCTGATGTTGATGATCATGTTGGGAGTGGTGGTGATGTTAACAATATTGGACAATTACTGCTATGGCTGCCTTATTTCATTTCACATACAGATATACATCCACACCAGCTAGCCGCACAGCTCTTGACACTGAGGTCTCTACTAACACCTACAGTACCAGTAAGTGGGGATCCTCCTCTAAAGGTAAGTGCTTTGCAGCTACTACTTACATCATATCTTTCACAAACACCCTTTATTTCTTGTCCTCTTCCTTTATCTTAGCTCTCTGATCCCTTCCTAAGATTTTATAACAATTATCGTCATCATCATCGTTTAACATCTGCTTTCCATGCTAGCATGGGTTGGATGATTTGACTGAGGACTGGCAAGCCAGAAGGCTGCACCAGGCTCCAATCTGATCTGGCAGAGTTTCTACAGTTGGATGCCCTTCCTAACACCAATATAAAAGAGATCTCATAACACATGGGGTTATATTGGCCCTTAACAAAATATGGAAGGATTTGAACTTAAAAGTGTAAGCGAATAAAGTAATAAATTGCAGAAATGAAGTTTTGCAGGTCCCACAAAACATACATGGAATAGTATTTATTTGATATTTTAATGCCAAGGATATTAGACACTGAAAATACCAATATGAGACAGAAAAGAGAAATACACCTCTAATTCACAATTTCTCTCTTTTTTAACAAACATACTTTATAGTCTTACTCTAAAGGAGTGGCTGTGTGGTAAGTAGCTTGCTTACGAACCACATGGTTCCAGGTTCAGTCCCACTGTGTGGCACCTTGGGCAAGTGTCTTCTACTATAGCCTCGGGCCGACCAAAGCCTTGTGAGTGGATTTGGTAGATGGAAACTGAATGAAGCCCATCGTATATATATATATATATATATGTGTGTGTGTGTGTCTGTGTTTGTATCCCCCAACATCACTTGACAACTGATGCTGGTGTGTTTGCTTCCCCGTAACTTAGCAGTTCAGCAAAAAGAGACCGATCGAATAAGTAGCAGGCTTATAAAGAATAAGTCCTGGGGTCGATTTGCTTGACTAAAGGCAGTGCTCCAGCATGACCACAGTCAAATGACTGACACAAGTAAAAGAGTATATTGATTACATCACATGTTTTTATCTGTCAATGGTTAGAGAAGTCCTAACCATTGACAGATAACAACATTTGATGTAATCAATTTGTTTACATTTAGAGCAAGGCTACAAAGTATGAGTGGAGATGCGTGGCTTAGTGGTTAGGGTGTTGGACTCCTGATTGTAAGATTGTGGGTTTGATTCCTGAACCAGGCAACACGTGTTCTTGAACAAGACACTTCATTTCACGTTGCTCTAGTTCACTCAGCTGGCAAAAATGAGTAATTCTGCAATGGACTGGCATCCCATCCAGGGGCAAAATATATATGCCATGAAACTGGGAAACCAGTCTTTATGAGTCAGTATGACTAAAGAAAGTAACTTTAACTTTATAAAGTATGAACCTGATTAGTTCTTAGTCTTGGTACTTTTGGCAGAGAAAAAAATACCCTTCTGATAATAGAGATTAGTAACTTATAAGTACTTTATGGTTTATACCAATTTGAGTCAAGTCAAACTGGTCTGTCTAATTTACATAACAGATGTATTGGAAACATAGATCAACTAATTAATTAACAATGTACTATATGATGGTTCTTTGATTCATTTGAAGTATAAAATGTACCTTAACGAACATAGTATTTTGCCTTTCTGTGGAAAATTAAACAAAGTTAATATACCACATGAGTTATTTTTTAATGCAAACACTTCTCCGGCTGTCAACTCCTGTCAAAATGTCCAACCCATGCTAGCATGGAAAACGGATGTTAAATGATGATGATGATGATGATGACATCACATTGAAGAAAAGCTCTTCTTCACCAGTATGCTATGTTAGATATTAGAATAGTTTCTCTCTCCTTAGCACTAAGTGATTAAGAAATAACCTTCATCATTATCACCATCATCATCATTTTAGCAATCATTCTCCATCCTTGCATAGGTCAGAGTTTATTGAGGCAGATTTCCTATGGCCAAATGCCCTTCCTGTCACCAAAACTTACCTGTTTTCAAGCAGGGTAATATTTCCCTATGATCATACATGTTTTCTCAGAATATTGGAAATGAATAATACTGCTTATATGACAGTGACGTTCATTTACAACTACCAAGACAAGGAGACCCGAATACATACACATACATACAATAAGCTTCTTTTGATTGCCCTCTATCTAATTTACTCACAAGGCTTTGGTCAGCTCAGTGCTATACTAGAAGACACCTGTCCAAGGTGCCATGCAGTGGAACTGAACCCAAAACCGTGTGGTTGGGAAGCAAATGTTTTAATCACACAGCCACATCTGTAGAGTTAAAAATAATATAGTTAAAATAATTTGAGCAGATGGCATTGTAGATACTCTGCAGTATAATCAATAGTAATCTCTCAATAGATATTTAATCTGAGCTCCAAATCTTGATCTTTTACTCATTCCTATCTCAAACCAGTGCATATAATGTTTTTAAATTAGCTTTTATTTAAATTTTGTGTTGTTTATATGTTTTATTTTATTTCTCATTGCCAGTGGTCAGCTCCTTGAGCAGTTTTGACTCCACCTAACACATGTGCTGAATCTTCCCGTCAACTCAAGTGGGTCTTTCCACTTTGACTTCTACTGTTATCAACCACAGAGAAATGTTTACAATCCAAAAATTTCGATATATGATCCTGTCATTTATGATTTTTTTTATTGTTAGTTTTTGCTGCTGCTGCTGCTGCTGCTTCTACTACTACTACTACCACCATCACCACCACCACTACCATCATCATCATCGTCATCATTATTAATTTTATTATACAGAATTGTCAAAGCGTTAGAAAAATTTGCTTTGCCTTATTCGTGCTTGCTCTGCATTCTGAGCTCAAATCCTGCTGAAGTCAACTTTGTTTTTCATCCTTTCAGGGTTGGTAAAATAAGGCACCAGTCACAAACCGGAGTCAATGCAAATGACTTTCCCTCTTCCCCAAGTCTGCTAGCATTGTGCCAAAATTTGAAACCATTATTATCATTATTATTATTATAATTATATAAGGTGGCCAGCATGCAGAATCATTAGCATGCTGGATGAAATGCTTAGCAGTATTTCGGCCGTTGCTACGTTCTGAGTTCAAATTCCGCCAAGGTCGACTTTGCCTTTTGTCCATTCGGGTTCGATTAATTAAGTACCAGTGAAACACCGGGGTCAATGTAATTGACCAGTTCTCTCCTCACAAATTTGAGGCCTTGTACCTTTAGTATAAAGGATTATTATAATTATTATTAGATGGTGAGCTGGCAGAGTCATTACTATACTGGACAAAATACTTAATGACATTTCATGTCTTTACATTCTGAATTCAAATTCTGCTAAGGTCAGCTTTGCATTTCACCCTTTCAGGGCCAATAGAATAAGCACCAGTTGAGCACTGGAGTCGATGTAATCAACTAGCTCCCTCCCTATAAAATTTCAGACCTTGTGCCTATAACAGAAAGAATTATTAGTATTGTTGTTGTTGCTCAGAATTGGTAGAGTACCAGGCAAAATACCAGTGGTGTTCTGTTATGTCCCCTTTTCATTCTGAAGTCCCACTTTGTCAACTTTGTTTTCTATTACTCACAGGTTGACAAATTAAATATCAATAATGTAGAGAAGTCATTTTAAAAACTATGTTAGCCAGTCAAAATTTTAAAAAATCTTTATTATAATTATTACTTAGTGGTTTATTACAATTTATTATAATTATTACATGTGGATAATAAAATTATTAGTACTTTGTAACATATGAATAAAATGATAATTTATTTTCAAATGCAGAAACTCTGTTAGAACAGCAAAAATTTTGGGTAAATTACCCTTACAAAACAGAAAAATTTGTCAACAAATAGTCAATTTGACAAATTTTTCTGCTTTGTAAGGGTAATTTACCCAATATTTCTGTTGTTCTGATGGCATTTCTCTGTTTGAAAATAAATTATTTTATTTGTATCTTACAATACAGATTTCAGTGCTTATAAAATAAACAAACGTTTAGTTTGTTTTGTTAGTCTTTATTATAATTATTGCTAGCAGATAATGATTAAATTATTAGTGCTTTCTTACAATAAATGGTTTCAAATTTTGGCACAAAGCCAGCAATTTGGAGGGTGGGTACTTATTTTATCGACCTCAAAAGGATGAATGGCAAAGTCGGCTTTGGCGGTATTTGAACTTAGAACATAGAGACAGATGAAATGCCACTATGCATTTCGCCCAGTCTGCTGATGATTCTGCCACCTCACCACCTTTTACTTTTTTATAATTATTACTATAAAATTATAAGTGTACCCAGCAAAATATATCAGGCAATTAGTTACATCTCTTTGTCTTGAGTTCAAATCCTGCTGTAGTTAGCTGGCCTGCCATGCTTTTATGACTGACAGAAAAAACTACCAATTAAGTTTTCACGTTGATATAACTGCCTATTTCCTCTAGCCTCTGTAACTCAAAGGATAAGTCCTGGTATCCTTGTACTTTGCTATTTTCTCTGTACCCCTCATTGACTTGCTCATCATTTGGAACTGTTAAGTCATTATTATTATTATTCAGTAGTCTTAATCTTATCATGTTCTTTCACTGCAATACCAAGCACAGTTCTGTGTGCCTTGGGTATGTGCACTGGTTTGTTATGGTGCTCTTATTTTCAGTTTTGAAAGTGCTCTACATAGGATATGTGCGGTGCCTAGTAGTGCTATTTTCTGTATGTTATATAGCACTACTAGGCACCATGCACATCCTACATATTATCATTATTAAGTTTTATGCCTATTTCCTCTGTACATCTGTTCAAATCTTTAGGGATAGTTCCTAATATACCTACAATTACAGGGATTTATTTTACCCACACTTTCCATAGCCTCAGTAACTCAATGGCCAGGTACTCTTCTGTTTTCTCTATACCTCTCATATTGACTTTCTCATCATTTGGGACTGTGAACTCAATTACCTGGTACTTTGTATTCTTTTTGTCTACTACAACTAAATCAGGCCTTCTAGCTTCTATTACTTTGTCAGTCTGAATGTTTGAATATTATTCGTATACCTTCATAACACAGTGTAGGTAAAAATGCACCAGAGTCTTTAGTCATATGTCAAGTCACAACAAGTACCTCAGACAGATAATACTTTCCTTAAGATGCGTGCTGTGCCCAATAAGGCTGCTTTTTGCAAGACATCAATTTTGCATGGGATTTCAGTTGCCTTAGGAAGTCTTTAAGTTTCAATGGAATTGAGCCCAATGCTCTGATCACCACTGGTATCACTTTTACATTACCCTATTATTATTATTATTATTATTAAGGCAGTGAGCTGGCAGAATCGTAAGCATGCTAGGCAAAAATGCTTAGTCATCACCTTAATCCAGTATCAGCAAATCTATTGAACTTTATTGATCCTCACACACATACACATATGCACACTCACCACATTCATCCCCCCACCTTCTACCACCACCACCACCACCACCACCATATGTGTCATCTCCCAGAATACCTCTCTAATCATGTCATTATAATTATTATTCCTAATTATGTTAAGAAATAATTTCTTCTGGGTTACTAAAGATAACTTTTACTTATGGGTTGGAGTAGGAGGTCAATGCTCCTGTTTGAGGTTAAAGGTCATTGCTTATGAAACGGGTTTTAACTAAACACAACTGTCACTTGATATCAATATCACTTGCATTAACATCTTAGTTAATTCTTAATTAGATTCATTAAGTTATTTCTAATTGGAAACACTGAACCAAACTAAGATACCTTGTTATGTTGAACATTAACATGATTGCCTATCCTGCTAGCACTAAGTGACTGGTAAGTTATCTTGTAGAAATAAAACAACAGAGTTAAAATAGCAGAAACAATTTATAATATTGAATTTGAGGAGATGGAAAGGCAGGTAACCTATAATACAATTGCTAACGTGATTGCCAAGCAAACAATTGATAGATATATTGGTTTAAGTTCAATCAGTGTTCAAGTTGTTCTTTTTTGACTCAAACTGGTGCCTATATGGCTAAGCACTAACGATAATAATTATATATTTTATTTTTGTTATATTTTACTAATCAAGAGTTATTTGTTTTTGTTTTTTTAAAGAAAACGTTTTTTGAAATATATACAATTATACTATGTTCTATTATACTACACTGTTTATTCATTCTGTCACTATTATGACTTTCTCATTGGTTGTTATTTTTGGCAACTGGTGAACATTAAAAATTTATACTGCATGTAATGAGCATTCTCTTCCTCTTTCGTTTATGCACTTTAGTGAACACACATACACATAAATGCATACACACTCACATATTCCCCACTTCTGTCATCTTCTCAAGTCAAGTTGCTTCCTTTCAATATCCTTATCAGCAACCGTTGCATAGCTGTCTACTATTCTCTCTCTCTTTTTTCTCTCTTTCATTCCTATCTCTAGAGCTTTTGTAATTCTATTCTCTTCTATCACACTTTCACTCTTACTCAACTTTCACCTAATAGTTGGGTAGGAAAGAAACATATGGAAGCAACCTAGTGTGGAAGGGTCACTCTGTGAGTCTTGCCAAAGACACAACAACCTCTCTAGTGCTGGAGCCTTGATTAACTACATCTCATTCATTCTGAAAGTAGTTGCTGATAGAAAAGGCATCCAGCTGTAGAAATCATGTAAAAATATGAGACATCGAAATGAGACACAGTCTTTCCTATCTAGGAGGACAGTAACTTTAAATAAGAGCTCACTTTGACTGTGATAACATGCCCAACCTGTGCCAGCATGCAAAGCAGACATAAAATTATAACCAGGTTGATCTATACATATATATATATAAGCATGCAGACACATGCACACACATTCACACACCTTTAATAGCTGAATGGTTGCAAAGAAAGATGATGAAATGAACAAGATCCCCTTTTCCAAATACCTTTTCGTTACAACCTTGCTACAGTGCAGGTGGTTGGCCAAAATATACTCTAAAAATCCACTAATCAAGAAGAGAAATCATGCATGTATGTGCACACACATACACACATACACACATACATGTTATATTGAAAACACAATTTCAAGTTTGATCATATTTATTTAATTCTTTTTATATATAAAATTTGAGTTGTAGTATTTCTATATTAGATCTTTGTTTAGTTCAGGTTCCATTTGCATTTCTAAAATTTCTCAATTTAAATTTCTGGATAAAATGGTTATAATGTCAAATTTGTTGTTTTATAGTTAGCATGAATCTTGGGAATGATGCATTTTTCTTTTTTTTCCTGACATCATTGATGATTAAATATTTCACCATTGACTCTAAGTTAATTTCATTCATCAATTTCTGTACTTAGTATCTTTCAAAAGTACTGTACCTGCGTTAATTTTTGATTTATATTTTATCAAAAAAGCTCCTATTTACTTATCTTCTCATTTTTTATTTACTGAGAAATTCTGTATAGATTGTTTGTAGTCATGGCTGTAAGGCTAAGAAGCTCACTTTTCAACCATGTGGTATTGGGTTCGGACCCGTTGCTCAGCATCTTTGTCAAGTGTCTACTACTATAGCCCCAGGCCAATTAATGCTTTGTAAGTGAATTTGGTAAACAGAAACTGTGTGGATGCCTATCGTATATACTTGACATGCAATGTTGGTTTGTTTACATCTCTGTAACTTAACAGTTCAGCAAAAGAAACCAAAAGAATAAGTATCACACTTAAAATAAGTACTGCAGTCAATTTGTTCAACTAAACCTTTAGCCTGGCAACTGTCCGATGACTGAAACAAGTGAAAGATAAAAGATATGAGCCAAATAGCTCGAAACTGACTGGTCCTACGATGCTGTCAGCTGCTGGAGGGTGGTAGGGATTCGCTCCCCCTGCTAGCAATATATTGTATATAAAGGGTGCAGAGCATGCACCAAAAACCAGCTGGTGGACAATCTGCCAGGGGTTAAACTAGTAGTAACATTCATCTGTCACTTTGATGTGGCTACTCACTTAACTGATAAAAGATAATGCTTTCTATCTAGTTTTGTTTCGTATTTCACAGTCTAGTTTACTACAATAGCTCCTCATTGTAAAAGTACACAGCACCCTAGTAATAAAATTAGGAACAATTACTCATTACTGAAAGTAACTTGGAGTTAGCAGCCAAAAATCTGGTGATGATATCATCAATAATAAAATCATGTTCATGATCCTTGATAGACAAGAGAACTTTATTGATCTAAAACTAACCTTGGGATTAACCCTTTTGTTACCATTATTTCTGTTGAGATACACTGCCTTTGTTTCAAATAAAACTTTCAAAATAATAAAGAATTTGGTAAAATAAGTATCTTATTAAACCTGTATTTTTAAGGTGGTGAGCTAGTAGAACTGTTAGCTAGCCAGGAAAAATGTTTAGCATCATTTCGATCATCTTTATGTTCTGAGTTCAAATTTGCCAAGGTCACCATTGCATTTCATTCTTTCAGGGTCAATAAACTAAGTACCAATTGCATACTGGAGTTGATATAATTGACTAGCCCTCTCCAAAAGAAAATGTTGGGCCTTGTGTCTATAACAGAAAGGATTATTAAGCCTGTATTTAGAACATAAATTAGCTTGAAATTTTGATGGAAGGTTTTAATTTAAATTGCTTTAAATCATGAAATTTACATCATAAAACCAAGGGCAGGCTTAAACGGGTTGGTATCAATAAGGTTAATAAATGAATGTGAATAAGCCTTGATAAAAAGATCAAATTTGCACATAGTTGTGTTTTCAATATAACTTGTTTGTTTAAAAAGATTTTCTTTTAACAAACTTTATATAAAATCCCACCCTTTTTTTTTCTCCAGTATCATACTTTTTAAAAATTTTCTGTAATTTCTAATGTAAATTTCTTTGTTTTGATAAAGAGTCAGGGGACCAGTATATAGATTATTTTGTCAGACCCACAATGTCTCAGAAAATCAAAAAGCACATTCAGTGTGTCATTTTATAATCTACACATTCTGATAAGAGTCATCTTATGCAAACTTACAACAAAAATTATAGAAATAGAATAATAAATAAATATATATAATATTGTAGTATAAATTGACAACTGCGTGGAAACATTTTTAATCCTGAAAGGACTAAAAATGCTAAAATAAAATAAAATATTCATATACTTATACACAAATAATATTCATCATTCTTAATGTGTTTCTCATCAAGTTATCATTATTTTGCAAACATACAAACATTTTAACTTATTATGAAGATAAAAATTCCGTCCACTTTGATTTGTATATACAATTCTGAGATTTTTTTGAAACCGTCCATATGTTTACATATGCGTTTATATGTATGCTTCTATCCATACAAGTTTTTAAAATATATAAATATAAGCATACGAGTACGTAATTTTGATTACACTTTCACTGAAAACTTTTCAAGAAAAAAATTGTTTTACTTAGATATTTACATATTTAACCAATTCACATAATCAAAGGAATTTGTAAGTTTTTATTTTTATCTCCAATCGCCAAAAATTTATCCAAGTACTGGTTATAAATGCTCATTGTTTTTAAATATACAAACACATATGTAATGTAACTCTGTGTGTGTATATGTTGTTGTTTTTTCTGTTTTGTCACTTTCTACATTTTTCTTTTGATATTACATATTTCAGCCTATCCTCATTCTTCAATCACCATTTTTTATTTCATATACTATTATTACTCTGCAGTATCTGGCCTCAAGTTAGAGACACTGCCATGTCATGGTTAAGTGTTCAGTTGTAATCCGTTTATTATTTAACAATGATAAACAACAGGTATTTTATGTTGCTCTTTAAGTAAAATACAGATCTTGGTTTGCTGCAAACTACAGTTAAATTTCTGTTGGATGAATCATGTGAAATATTATCTGCATTGTAAAGGAACTGCTCTTCAGTATTCAATTCCAACAGAGAACTGCCAATACTTTAAGTGATGTAATGTCATAACCATTAGTAAATACTTCAACAGATTCAGATATCAATTGATGTTACAAGCATCAGAGGTCCAAGATATGAGGAAGGTTGATGCATTACAAACACAATTAGACTGTGTAGAAGTCAGAAAATCAATGATAGTGATATATTCATTATAACATAAATGGATTAGTTTTCATTAAATATCTGTTTATGTTAAATTGAAGCATATGATTGTTTTTTTTTTTATTTTGTGTGTTTGTTTGTTTGTTTGTTTGTTTTATATATAATATTTGGATGCCTATCACACTTGATTCATCCAACTGTATTGAAGTATGAGCAATAACTTCTATTTAACCTTCATTTCAGTCTGTTGAGGTTAAGCCAAAACTTAAAGTTAATACTGGCGAAATAGCAATAGATGGAGAGTACATTGTAAATCATCAAAATAAAGTGTTGATTTTGACTTTTTTTACATTGTTTTACATTATCAGTTGTAGATACATGCATTATAATGACATACATACCAGGGGGCTGCTGAAAAGTTCCTGGCTTTGGGTAAAACAAAATACAGGATTTTGTTTAACATATTTCCCTCTCAGATTCACACACGTATTGAAGCAGTCCTTCAGTTTTTCTAAGCCCTGTAAAAGAACTTGGAAGGTTGGGCCTCCAACCAGGCCTTTCACAATACCCTTAAAAGCAGGAACTTTTCAGTACTCCATTGTACATGTATGTATGAATGTATGTATACACTTTTGCTCACATATTGATATCAACAAATACAGAAACATATACATGCACACACACACACACACACATATACACATATATATATATATATATATATATATATATATATATATATATATATATAAATATATATATATAACACTGCACTATCTTGCTTTTTTACCGATATATTTTCATATTTTGACAAATACTCAAGTTATGGTGAATGTATACCAGTCAATTATATTTTGTTTGTTGCCATTGTATGAATTAAAGAAATGATTTTTATTAACTAATTTGTTTACTTATTTATTCAGTAATTTTTTTCCCCTTTTCTAATTTAACATTTTCAGACCTGATCTGGAACTGAACAATTTTCAGTTTAAATCCTACAAGGTGCAAATGTACGGATCATTAGATTTATCTTGTAGGAGAATATGATGAGGTTGTTTTGTATTATTTGGGGGGTTTTTTTGTTTTCTTTTTGTAGCCTTAGTATCATAGCTGAAGTAGTTGTAAACAGCAGGAGCACTGCATATTTAACCAGGGTTTCATTGGCTTGATGTTCTAAGTTTATGTTCTCCTACAAGGTGAAAGACAGCTACAGGGAATTACTTCTCAGTATTTTTCATCTGAAATTCCCTCAAATTTTCCATCTACAGATTAATCTAAAGATGCTTTTGATACAAAATGATTGATACAGTTTGAAGACTGATGGCATTTCTAGAATGAAGATTTTGCTGAATTTGACAATTTCTAAGGTTGATAAAATTATTATTAGTAATATAATATATACCATAATAGAGTTAATGAACTTTATAAACTTTCTTTGATCTTAAATAAAAGAAATTATTACAGCCATCTAATAATTGGACGAGGGACAGTGCCCATGAATTTTACAAAATCTCTCAAGACTGGTGGCATCAATTTTGTTGACATTCAGCTTGAATTTTGGCAAGCTGAATGAATGCTTGTTGGGAAA
>NC_068987.1:65166996-65170061 GCF_001194135.2 Octopus bimaculoides | reverse complement strand
GTTCGTTCGAGAGCCAAGAGCTACGGAACTTCGTTCCTTGCTCTTGGCCAGAAGGTACGTACGTTCGTTCGAGAGCCAAGAGCTACGGAACTTCGTTCGTTGCTCTTGGCCTGAACGTACGTACGATCTTTCGAGAGCCAAGAGCTACGGAACTTCGTTCGGTGCTCTTGGCCTGAACGTACGTACGTTCGTTCGAGAGCCAAGTGCTACGGAACTTCGTTCGTTGCTCTTGGCCTGAACGTACGTGCGTTCTTTCGAGAGCCAAGAGCTACGGAACTTCGTTCGTTGCTCTTGACCTGAACGTACGTGCGTTCGTTCGAAAGCCAAGAGCTACGTTCGTTCGTTTGTTATTTCTTTCGTTCGTTCTTTCGTTATTTCATTCGTCATTTCGTTCGTTCGTTCGTTATTTCATTCGTTCGTTCGTTTGATCGTTCATTATTTTGTTCGTTGTTTGGTTATTTCATTCGTTCGTTATTTCTTTCGTACGTTCCTTCGTTCAGTTGTTATTTCGTTCGTTCGCTATTTTGTTCCTTACATCGTTCGTTCGTTCTTTCGGTCGTTTGTTCGTTAGTTATTTCGTTATTTCGTTCGATCTTTCGTTATTTTGTTCGTTCGTTCGTTCGTTCGTTCGTTCGTTAATTCCTTGGTTCATTCGTTCTTTCGTTCGTTCATTATTTCGTTAGTTCGTTTTTTCGTAGTTATTTCGTTCGTCCGTTCGTTTGTTCTTTCGTTCGTTCATTCGTTCGTTCTTTCGTTATTTCGTCCGTTCGTTCGTTATTTATTTCCTTCGTTCGTTCGTTCGTTCGTTCGTTCGTTATTTCGGTCGTTCGTTTATTCGTTCATTCTTTTGTTCGTTCGTACGTTATTTCGTTCCTTCATTATTTCGTTCGTTCGTTCATTATTTCGTGCGTTCCTTATTTCGTTCGTTTGCTCTTTCGTTCTTTCTTTGGTTATTTCGTTCGTTCATTATTTCGTTAGTTCGTTTGTTCTTTCGTTATTTCGTACGTTATTTCGTTCGTCCGTTCGTTTGTTCTTTCGTACGTTCATTCGTTCGTTCTTTCGTTATTTCGTCCGTTCGTTCGTTAGTTATTTCCTTCCTTCGTTCTTTCGTTCGTTCGTAATTTCGTTCGTTCGTTATTTTGTTCGTTCGTTCGTTCGTTGGTTCGTTATTTTGTTCGTTCCTTCGTTCGTTTGTTATTTCGTTCGTTCGTTCGTTCGTTCATTCGTTATTTCTTTCGTACGTTCCTTCGTTCAGTTGTTATTTCTTTCGTTCGTTATTTTGTTCCTTACTTCGTTCGTTCGTTCTTTCGGTCGTTTGTTCGTTAGTTATTTCGTCCGTTCGTTCTTTCCTTCGTTCCTTCATTCATTCGTTATTTCGTTCGTTCGTTCGTTTGTTGTTTCGTTTGTTATTTCGTTCGTTCGTTCGTCTTTATTTCGTTCGTTATTTCGTTTATTTCGTTTTTTCGTCCGTTCGTTCGTTCGGTCGTTCTTTTTTTTTGCTCGTTCGATATTTCGTTCGCTCGTTCGTTCGTTCATTTCTTATTTCGGTCGTTCGTTCGTTATTTCGTTCGTTATTTAGTTCGTTCATTCGTTATTTTGTTCGTTCATTCGTTATTTCATTCGTTCGTTCGTTCCATCGTTCTTTATTTCGTTCGTTCTTTGGATATTTCATTCGTTCTTTTATTTCATTCGTTTATTAATTCGTTCGTTATGTCGTTCGTTATTTCGTCCGTTCGTTCGTTAGTTATTTCCTTCGTTCGTTCGTTCTTTATTTCGTTTGCTTTTTTTGTTCCTTCGTTCGTTATTTCTTTCGCTCGTTCGTTCGTTCGTTCGGTCGATATTTCGTTCGGTCGTTATTTCGTTCGTTCGTTGTTTCGGTCGTTTTTTCGTTCCTTCTTTAGATCGTTCGCTATTTCGTTCATTCGATTGTTATTTCGTTCGTTCGCTCTTCCGTTATTTCGTTCCTTCGTTCTTTCCTTATTTCGTTCGGTCGTTCGTTCGTTCGTTATTTCGTTCGGTTGTCCGTTATTTCTTTTTTTCGTTATTTCATTTGTTCGTTCGTCCGTTCGTTCGTTCGTTCGTTATTTCGTTCGTTTTTTCGTTCGTTCCTTATTTCGTTCGTTATTTCGTTCGTTCGTAATTTCGTTCGTTCGTAATTTCGTTCGTTCGTAATTTCGTTATTTCTTTCGTTCGTTATTTCGTTTGTCCGTTATATTGTTTGTTCGTTTGTTCATTCGTTATTTCGTTCATTCATTCGTTCGTTCGTTTGTTATTTCGTTCGTTCATTCGTTCGTTCGCTATTTTGTTCGTTCGTTCGTTCGCTATTTTGTTCGTTCGTTCGTTAATTCATTCCTTCATTCGTTCGTTCGATCGTTCTTTATTTCGTTTGTTTGTTGTTTATTTTATTCGTTCTTTTTGTCGTTCGTTCCTTTGATATTTCGTTCATTAGTTATTTAGTTCGTTCGTTCGTTCATTCGTTAATTCGTTCTTTCGTTCGTTTGTTCTTTATTTCGTTCGTTCGTTATTTCGATCGTACGTTGGTTTGTTCTTTCGGTCTTTCGATCGTGTGTTCGTTTGATATTTTGTTCGTTTGCCAGTTAGTTCTTTTGTTCTTTCGTTCGTTCATTCGTTCGTTCGTTCGTTCGTTATTTCGTTATTGCCTTCGATCATTCGTTATTTCGTTCGTTCGTTCGTTCGTTCGTTCTTTCCTTAATTCCTTCGTTCGTTCGTTGGTTCCTTCGTTATTTCGTTCGTTCGTTCGTTATTTTGTTCGTCCGTTCGTTATTTCGTTCGTTCGTTCGTTATGTCTTTCCTTCATTCGTTCGTTTTCTTTCGTTATTTCATTCGTCCGATCGTTCGTTATTTAGTTCCTTCGTAGCTCTTCAGAAGTGCGACCCGCAGAACTGTGCCATATGGATCCCCAAAAGTGCCACCCAGGAAGTGCTATCCTCGGAACATTCCAGGAAGTGCCACCTTTGGAACTATGGCATGTGGCTCCCCATAAGTGCCACTCCCGGAACTTTCCAGGAAATGCCATTCACGAAACTGTGCCATGGGGCTCCCCA
>NC_068987.1:65163398-65166403 GCF_001194135.2 Octopus bimaculoides | reverse complement strand
TTCGTTATTTCGTTCGTTCGTTCGTTATGTCTTTCCTTCATTCGTTCGTTTTCTTTCGTTATTTCATTCGTCCGATCGTTCGTTATTTAGTTCCTTCGTAGCTCTTCAGAAGTGCGACCCGCAGAACTGTGCCATATGGATCCCCAAAAGTGCCACCCAGGAAGTGCCTCGGAACGAAGTGCCACCCTCGGAAATTTCCAGGAAGTGTCACCCTCGGAACTGTGTAATGGGGCTCCCCAGAAGTGCCACACTCGGAACTGTGCCATAAGGCTCCCAAGAAGTGCCACCCTCGGAACTTTCCAGAAGTCTCACCATCGGTAATTTCCAGGAATTCCTCGGAACTTTCCAGGAAATCTGCGTAACTTTCCATGAAGAGCCAGCCTCAGAATTTCAGGAAGTGCCACATTCGGAACTATGCCATTGTGCTTCCCAGAAATGCCATCCAGGAAGTGCCACCCTCGTAACTATCCAGGAACTCCTCATAACTTTCCATGAAGTGCCACCCTCAGAACTTTCCAGGAAGTAACAATCCCGTCCTAGGTATTTTCTATGAAATCCTCGGAACTTTCCATGAAACCCTCGCAACTTTCCATGAATTCCTCGAAACTTTCCATGAAATCCTCGGAACTTTCCTTGAAACCCTCGGAATTTTCCAAGATGTAACTATCCCGTCCTCGGATCTTCCCATGAAATCATCGGAGCTTCCCATGAAATCATCGGAATTTTCCAGGAAGTCCTCGGAATTTTCCAGGAATTACCTCGGAATTTCCCAGGAAGTACTATCCTATATTCGGAACTTTCCATTATATCTTCGGAACTTTCCATTATATCTTCGGAACTTTCCATGAAGTCCTCGGATATTTCCCTGAAATCTTCGGAACATATTTCTTTCTCCGTCTTCCTCTCTATCTCTGTCTTTCTATTTCTCTCTTTGTTTCTCACTCTGTCTCCCTGCCTCTTTTTTTTTCTCTCTCTCTCCCTTTCTCTCTCTCTCCCTCTCTCTGTCTCTCCCTCTCTTTCTTTCCCTCTCTCTGTCTGCCTGTCCATCACTCTCTGTCGCTCTCTCTCTTGCTCACTCTCTCTCTCTCTCTGTTTCTCGCTTTCTGTCTCTCTTTTTCTCTCCCTCTGTCTCTCTCTCTCTCTCGCTCTGTCTACCTGTCATTCTCTCTCTGTCTCTGTCTATATATATCTCCCCACCTATCTCTCTCTCTATTACTCTCTCTCACCTCTCTCTCTGTTTCTCACTCTCTGTCTCTCTTTTTGCTTGTCTGTCTCTCTCTGTCACTATATCACTCTCTCACTCTTTCTCTCTCTATCTCTCGCTCTCTCTCTATCTATCTATCCCTCTCTGTTTCTCACTCTCTGTCTCTCTCTCTCTCTTTCTCTCTGTCTCTCTCTTTGTCTGCTTGTCTCTCTCTCTTTCTCTCTCCTTCTTTCTCTCTTTCTCTCTCTCTCCATAGCAAAAGCTATGGTTGCCTTTTCTTTCTTTTTTTTTCTGCATTTATGGGTCTTTCGATGACTGTGCCTCCCAATCTTTGATATACAAATACTTGATTAGTGAGATTAGGTATATTTCTGCATGTGTCCCACTTTTCTCGCTTCTCCGAACAGTGACGATTACGTTTCTCTTCTGTGCCTTCAATCTTCCTCTAACAGTGAAGTGAGGCCGCCAAAGTAAGTAACGGGTGCGAGTGGGGAGGTCTTCCTTTTATGAAAGGTTGATGTTCTTATTATCAAAGACGTCTTACAAGTTGTCCATGATGCAGTCAGCCACGGAGAAAATATTTTTTAAAACACCTGGAGAATAGGAAATCGCCAACATCAACTTTTGAGAAAGTTGTTATATCGTTAAGTAACAACACGAATCAATGAGCAAGGTTATAAGTGAGCTTTCTACTACTAAAAATAGCAACTAAGTTTCCCTCAAATCCCATTCTAAAATTTTACAAAAATATGACTTGTTGGTTGAAGTGGCCTTAGATACACAATGACTGCAAAAATAAAGATGGAATGTTCGGGGCTGTAACGCATTTCGTTGAAAGTCTGCTCACTCAGAGCTGAACTGGATCTAAACATCAACAGCAGACAAGTAACAAATCATTACCAGTTATACGATGTCCTTGATCGAGCGTTTTTTTCTTTCTTTCTTTGCTAATTTTGTATGTAAAGTATATTGATCGATCTAGTATTTGATGCTGAACTCTTACAAAGGAAAACATTTAAATTGTTTTGAAATTAAATATTCAAGCCGAGCCAATTGGCAGGAGACCTTGAGGTAGCGTCAAGTGACCACACTTCCCATTCCAGCCGGAAAGAGTAATGACGGTTGCTTCTGATAAGACCTTATGGAGGAGATACCTGAGGATTTTAGTCCCCACGACCCTCTCAGGAATAGCGAGCGGAAATGATGAATGGATGGAGAAATTAAATAATTGGAAGGCATTACGTAACATATATATACATATTAGTATCTGAAGGGTAATAACCCTCTTGTATTGATTGGGACCTTTAGATTAACCATGCAATGTAATGTAATTCAACACCCCAAAACATGTGGGAGGAGTATGTGTGTGCGCGCGTGGATGCGTGTCTGCTTGTACTATATTTAAACTTTACTTTCTGTCGACGAATAAGGAAGAGAAGATCCAATGCATGTTGTAGAAAATGGTATATTTCACTTTAAGAAAATTCCATTCCTTATTTGAAATAGCAGCCAAATTTCTTCTAAATCATATTTAGTGTCTTAGGGAAATACACAATAGATAATGTAGTTCTAAATATGCAACGTCTGAAACGAAAGACGAAATAATCAAAGGTCAACGCTCTCTACTCAATGATTGCCAGAAACATTTTTACACACTCGCAATTATCGAGGCATAGAATAAATTACCTGGGTCAGTTGTTTGCAGTCTGAACATTGTATCTTTCAAAAATTCCCTGCTTCTCTAAATTGGCCAACACTGCACCCTTTCCTTTTTATGAATCTTTTAAATATTTGACTGTTT
>NC_068987.1:65157838-65160342 GCF_001194135.2 Octopus bimaculoides | reverse complement strand
GTTACACCCAAGACATACAACATTGATGGTGAAACTCTTGCAACTATGATCTAGAAACTCCAAGATGGAAAAGCACCTGGAAGACTTGATTGTTGGATATTGGTACTAAAAGCTAACCAGCCATATCTTATCAATCTGTACCAGTAAGCTCTCATTGGGAACAGTAGCATACCACACTGGTTAGCTCTGGCAGAGACAAAATTGATCCCCAAATGCAGAACCACCTACATGGCAAAAAACCACCAGCCAATTGCATGCCAGAACTTAATATATAAGATATATATACAGCATGCTTAAACCTCTTCCTCCAGGACCATTGCGAAACCAATAACACCATCACAGCAGAACAAGCAGCTGGGAAGAAAGGAGTCTGGGGATGTGCCGAGCAATTGTTAATCAACAAAACTGCGATGTCAGAGGTGCAAGAGCATAGGAGGAACATAGTTTCAATGTGGCTGGACTACAAGAAAGCCTTTGACTCTGTTCTCCAATCATGGATGCTAGAAGCTCTTCAACTTGCTAAAGTTCCAGTGAGCATTGTCAAAGCCATAGCTGACCTGACTTCATTGTGGGCCACCACCTTAAAATTAAACACAAAGAGTGACTGTATCATTACGGATAGAATACAGTACCGCAAAGGCATATTCCAAGGGGACAGCCTCTCTGTGATGTTGTTTATACTTTCTGTAAACCCCTTGTCATTCATGTTAAGGAAGTCTGAAGGATATCTCACTGGTTCACAAGGTAACAGAAATACCAAAATTACACACTGTTTCTTTGTGGATAACTTGAAACTTTAAGCAAAGAATATAAATGAGATGAAAAAGAGCCTTGACCTAGTTACAACATTCTCAAAGGATGAAGGGTTGGAGTTTGGTCAGGATAAATGTTGTTACATGTTTGTGAAAAGGGAGAAAACAGTAAACCAGACTAGCAACATCTCCATCAATGATTTGACTGTTTCCCCTATATCTGATGAGGAATGCGACAAGTATTTAGGGGTGGATGAAAACATATCTTACAATGGCAATGTGCTTGCAGTGCCAATACTCATACCAAAATTTGGGCTGCTTGATTGGACGCTTGATGCAATCCAAGCCATTGATGTAAAAACCTGAAAAATACTAACAAGCACACAATCTCCACATAAACAATGATGTAGACCACCTCTACCTAAAACAAAAACAAGGCAGCAGAGGCTTAACATCGATCTAAAAGGCCTTTGAATGCCATATCATATCCCTTTGGCAACATCTTTTAACCACCAAGTGTTAAAGTGCATCCCTTGACCAAGTTTGCACACATGAGACTGATAACATCATAAGACTTAGAAGGCAGCTTCTTGAGCAACACTCTTTGTCTGGTAACCTAGAATACATGCTCATAGAAATCGTACGACTCTATCACAATGTATCATCAGATGAAAGGATGAGCGTATATAAGCAGAAGACTATGCATGGATATGATGAAATACACTCTATAATGAAATCCATCAGAAAGATAACCCCGAGATAACTGAAGCTCCTCCCCAGAAGATACAGAGTCATTCTGAAGCGAAATCTGGAGTGAGGCAAAAGAGTTTAATAGAATGCCGGGTGGTTGGAAGAAATTTGGAATAAATATTGATCATCACAAAGCTAACAAAACACGTATGGCTGTTGAAAGAAAATACTGCACAATATAACATCAAATAAAGACTAATGGAAAAGTACTGACCTTCCCTTGACAGAGGTACAAACTCTGTTTAGCAGAGTAAAGACTCATATTGAAAAACTCATTCCACACAAGGGCAATCCTGAACTTTAAAATTTAATCTCTTTTCTCTTTCCCTCCTGAACACAAGTATATATTAGCCAGCTGGTTGGGCTCTTCTGCCATCGGTACTCCCCTCATCATGAATGAGGAATTAGCAGGTGTGACTGTGAGGTAAGAAGTTCCAAACCACACTATTCCAGTTCAGTCCCACTGTGTTGCATTTAGGGCAAATGTATTCTAATATAGCTCTGGGCTGAATAAAGCCTTCTAAGTGGACTTGGTAGACAGAAATTGAAAGAATCCCGTTGTGTGTGTGTGTGTGTGTGTGTGTGTGTGTGTATATATATATATATATATATATATATAGACTCATTTATTAGTTTCAGCTCAAGAGCCGTGGCCATGCTGCAGTACCACCATTGTGCGTGTGCATGTGTGTGTATAAAATTGTGTTTGTCTTACAACAAGCACTTGACAACTGATGTTGGTTTGTTTATGTCTCCATAACTTAGCGGTTCAGCAAAAATGGCTGCTAGAATAAGTATCAAGGTTAAAAGTAAGTACTGGGGTTGATTCATTCACCTAAAACCCTTCCAAAATAGTTCTCCACCATGGCCACAGTCCATGACTGAAACAGTAAAATTTAAGATAGTTAATATTCTGCACCCACCCACTGCCCAGCATTTATATATATATATATATATATATATATATATAGAGAGAGAGAGAGAGAGAGAGAGAGAGAGAGA
>NC_068987.1:65152832-65157762 GCF_001194135.2 Octopus bimaculoides | reverse complement strand
AGAGAGAGAGAGAGAGAGAGAGAGAGAGAAAGAGAGAGAGAGAAAGAGAGAGAGAGAAAGAGAGAGAGAGGACATCCAGCCACAGAAACCTTGCCAAATCAGATTGGAACCTGGTAAAGCTCTCCAGCTTACCAGTTCTAGTCAAACTGTCTAACCCATGCCAGCATAGAAAGCAGACACTAAATGATGATAATATGATAATGATACACACACACACACACACATATGCACTTGTATGCATACATGCATATACACGACCACATGCTTTAAAAATAATCTCCCCAACTTTATCTCATCTCACTTCCTCACACCTCTCTCTCACTCTCTCTCTTTCTCTCTGCTCTGACATCACTCTTCTCTCTTTGTCCTCCTCTCAAATATCACATGTAACTGGGGTAAACTTTTTGCTTTCTGGATACTGACATGCACTCTTATACCCATTGTTATATAAACCTTGAAATCACTTCCAAAACATACAAAACTTCAAAGGATATTTATTTTAATGTACTAAGCATGGAGATGGCTGTGTAGTTAAGGTGTTCACTTTGCAGCAACAAGGCTTCTGGTTCAGCTCCACTGTGTGACACCTTGAGAAGCCAATCATATGCATATGTATCTTAAAGAATGGAGTAAGTTGATTATATCAACCCCAGTTTCAGTGGCAAAGTCAACCTCGACAGAATTTGAACCTGTAACAAAAAGAGCTGAAAGAAACATTGCTAAGCATTTTGTCCAAGTTGCTAACAATTCCACCAGCTTGCCACCTTCCTTTTCTATATGATAAATGAAAATGAATTTTTTCTGTGTAAAAATGAAAACCAAAAATGATTGCCTGTAGAACAGTTTTTGCAGCCATATGTCTTTTGGGTATCTTACTCTATTGCAAGTATTCAAGTTAGATCTGTGGTCTGAAGATAACTTCCTCAAATGGTCTAGGAATTCCTGAAACAATGTAATCATGAGCGTTGCCCTGATTCCTCTAAGTCATCAAATAGACAAAGAAAAAAAAAAACAATGCTAAATGCTATAAGGTTTTGTGTAGCTTAACCATCAGAGATTGAATAAAAGGTAAGGTTTTGATTTTGTTTTTTGTTTCAAATTAACATGCACTCACAGAAAATTGCTTCAAATTTAAATGCAATACCAGAAATTTTGAAGGAATGGAGTTGATTGATATTATTGTCCCCAGTACCTGACTGGTACTTTATCTACTCCTGGATAGATGAAAGATACAGTTTATCATCATCATCATCATCATCGTTTAACGTCCGCTTTCCATGCTAGCATGGGTTGGACGATTTGACTGAGGACTGGTGAAACCGGATGGCAACACCAGGCTCCAGTCTGATTTGGCAGAGTTTCTACAGCTGGATGCCCTTCCTAACGCCAAAGCGTTTACTTTACTTTACATTATTTACATTTGACGGATATTTGTCCTCATCTTGTTTGTTAACACGTTTTGGCTGATATACCCTCCAGCCTTCATCAGGTTTCTTGAGAAATTTCGAACCTGGGTTGTCATTCCAAAGGTATTTTTCGATGTTATTATTATTATTGTTCAGGTCACTGCTTGGAATCGAACTCGGAATCTTGGGGTTAGTAGCCCATACTCTTAACCACTACGCCATATACCCATGGGCAATTATGGAGTGAATTTTAGGACTTATAAATCTAATATTATCTGCACTCGGCCTGCTTAGGAGGTTGTTGTGTCCTAGCATATGTGCTGCTTCTTTTAGTTTTCATATTTTCCAATGGTGTTCTGTGTCTATTATTTTAACTTCATCCCACAAGGGGAGGTGGTCTCCATTTTTCCATACATGATCAGCTATACTCAATTTATCAATATCTCCCTGTGTCAGAGCTTTGCGATGTTCTTCTACCCTTATTTTGAGGGGGCGACATGTTTCGCCTTTGTATAATCTACTACAGCTGCATGGGATGGAGGGTATATCAGCTGAAACGCTGTGTTAACAACAAACAAGATGAGAACAAATATCCGTCAAATGTAAATAATGTACATAAATCCTCATATCTTAAATATAGAACTGTACAGTTGACTTTGAAAGAATTTAAAACTCACAATGTAAAGTGATCGAACAAATGCCAAAAAGCATTTTTTTCCTGACACTTTATTGATAATGCCAATTCACCATCCACATATATCAGGGGTGAGGAAGCTTCTTAATGCAGTGGGCAAAAATTTCCAAAGAAAAAGGTCCGTGGGTGGATCACATGTTCTAACTCTTATATCTGTGTAGATCTTATATATATATATCTATGTATAATTCGATATACATTAATAAAGATAAGTTTAACACATTCAATTAACACGTAACAACTTCATTAACATTGCTATTGAATTTAGGACATTTATATCAGTTACGAGGTATTCTATATTTTTCAGTTAGAGTATAGTTGGGTCTCAAGGGGGTGGTACAAATCTAGCAATATGTGTTATATAGTGAAAACAAAATTTCTATTCAAATGGCAATTACCGGACGATTTTCTGCTTGAGTCTAACCGTTTTAAGTCGTGGAAACACAACCTATGTCACAAATAGACATATGAATATTGTATAAATTTTATAATTGAAAAATTTACTGTATTTTGCACATATGAGTATATTAGCCTGCAGGCAAAATAAAATGGGCTTGTGGGGATAATTGCACCTGCGGGTGGGGAAACCCCTACTCCTGATATATATCAATGTTTGCTTTTATATAATATAAAAAAAAAACAATTATATATAAAAACAATTATACATAAAAACGATTTAAGTTGAAGGATAACTCAATGCTTTTTAGTCTGACAAATGCAAGAATGCTGAAACTTCGAAGTTACTATCAACACTTTCCTGGTAAAAATTTAATAATAACAAAACTTTGTTAAAGCAAATTTTTCTATAGCCAGATGTTCTTCCTGTCACCAATTCTCAACAATTTCCAAACAAGGTAATATTTATCCAAGTCTATCAAATAACAAACACCTCAAATATACTTTCATGGAGGATTGTAAGCAAATGACCCCATCTGTAGGAGCAGTGACTTTTTGCTCACTCAGAACTGACCTGGGCTAAACAACAACAGCAGCAGCAGCAACTGCATTTCACTTTTGAATTGAATGATTCTCACAGACTAAAATATAGATTTCAAATAATAGCACAAAGCCAGGGGAAGGGGTTAAGTCGCTTACATCAACCCCAGTATTCAACTTGTACTTATTTTATCAACCATAAATGGATGAAAGGCAAAGCTGACCTTGGTAAAATTTGAACTCAGAATGTAAAGACAAACAAAATGCCACTAAGCAGTTTGTCTGGTGTGCTAACCATTCTGCTAGTTTGCCGCCTTTCACAGACTGAAACTACTGATTTGAAATTTTGGAACAAGGCTAGTAATTTTGTGGGAGGAGATTAATCAATTACATTGATCCCAGTGTTCAACTGGTGCTTATTTTAATGACCTCAAAAGGATGAAAGGCAAAGTCGACCTTGGTAGAATTAGAACTCTAAAAATAAAGACAGATGAAATGCCGCTAAGCATTTTGTCCAGTGTGCTAACAATTGTGCCAGTAAGTCACCTTTCACAGACAAAAAATATTAAAGGATATTTCCAGACTAGAGAATCTGGATCAGATGAAAACACAGTGCCATACTATTGAGCAAATTTATCAACCAGTTTAACATCACCATCTGATTCTTGTGTGCGTTCAGTGTAAGCCCATTCTGTGGCAAGCATCTGGAGCAGATCTCCAGTCTGAGAGTAATTTACCCCTTGCATTTCACCTATGTTTGACAATCACCTCAGGCCTAGGAGTCATACTAAACAGAAGAGAAATATGCTAGTAGCTTATTATTCTCAATAGAAAAACCATGGAATGGTATTCCATCAATAATAGTCATACTGTTCCATTATTTACTGAATCCCTTTACTTCCTGTAGAAGTGAAGGCCATCAACAGTTTTTCTCCGCAGTTCTTGATTCTAGACTGTCTTTACTGCTTCTCTCCAGTTGGAGCCTTGCAGCTTCCTTTCAGATTTTGCTGTACCACATCATGTTTCCCTGAGTGGTCTTCTACCTGATCTTTTAGCCCTTTAGCATTCAGATTACTCTGTCAAATGTAATGCTTATTCATTTTCATCGATTTGAATTAATCAAACCTTATTCCAAAGCCTGGAGAGTTTGATGATCTGACTGTTTATGTTTAGAATGACATTGTAGGGAGGGGTGAGAGGGCAGATCTGGCCAATTTAGACATAAAACAGGTAGAATATCGGGGATGGATATGGTTGGTTTAAATGCTAAAGAGTTAACTTGTCATTGATGCATCTGTAACTTTTTTTTCTTCTTCTTCAAGGTAGGGGTGACAACCAGTGTTGATGTGTTTACAGCTCCATAACTTAGTGGTTCGGCAAAAGGGACCAATATAATAAGTGCCAGGCTTAACAAAAAATAAATACTGGGGTCAATTCATTTGACTAAAATTTCAAGGTAGTGCCCCAGAATGGCCGCAGTTTAATGACTGGAACAAGTAAAAGGTGTTGGTCTAACACAAATCCATTTTGACTTCTGAGAAAAGGTGCCTAAATTAGTTTGGACTCAATCCTTATATCTTTCCAATATGGGAGGCCCTTCTAAGAGCTTATGGCACGGCTTTCAAGGTCTTTTGAAGCACACCACAACAAGGACTAGACCTTGTGGTGGCACACAGTGCCATACTATTGAGCAAATTTATCAACCAGTTTAACATCACCACCTGATTCTTGTGTGTGTTCAGTGTAAGCCCATTCTGTGGCAAGCATCTGGAGCAGATCTCCAGTCTGAGAGTAATTTACTCCCTGCATCTGAGCAGTCTCTGAAGGCCAAGAAAGGTCATGGGTGCCACTTTTTTTCCTTGATTAATCCATTTAATATATATATATATATATA
>NC_068987.1:65142820-65152725 GCF_001194135.2 Octopus bimaculoides | reverse complement strand
TATATCCATATATAGTTATTATGCACATGATCTGATCAATAAGTACCCGGACTGTTGCCATAGTAACAAAGCTAAAGCACGCAGAGTAAAGCTGCTTGGCACAGATTGACCTTAAACTCTGCTGTGCATGCACACTAAGTTTTAATGTTCTAGCTCAATTCCACTGTTTACAGCGGTGCTTGGAAGGAACATGTATAGCATGTGATCATTGCATTGACCATGACAGAGAAAGTTGTGAAAGCAATACCTGCTCAGAGGCCTTTACAAAGTTGCAGAGAGAGTATATGGAGAAGTGTATGAACTGCACACAAGTGTACAGGTGGTTCAGACGTTTCCAAGATGGATGAAAAAATATCGATATTGGCGACCAGCAACCAGCAGAACTGAGAAAAACATTGCAGATGTGCATGCAGCTGTGAGGGGAAATCGCTGAGTCACCATCAGTGAGTTATCAGATGTGTGGATTAGTTATGGTTCAGTTCAGTCCATTATCACTGAAGATTTAGGTATGAGATGTGTTTCTGCCAAATTTGTGCCAAAACTGCTTTCAGTTGACTAAAAAGACACTCGAGTTTCAGTTGTACAAGATCTCCTTGATTGTGTCGAGAATGATGAAAACTTTTTGGGAACTTTGCATAAGCTTCTGAGCAAGTATCGCCAAGCTTTTGGCAAAATTTGATGTAGATTCTCTGCTCAACTTTCTATGTCATAGTCAATGCAATGATCAGACACTACACCTTCCTTCCAAGCACTGCTGTAAACAATGGAAGTAAGTTAGAGCATTAAAACTTAATGCACATGCACAGCAGAGTTGAAGGTCAGTATGTGCCAAGTGACTTTACTCTCTGTGCCTTAGCTTTGTTACTATAGCAACATTCCAGATACTTGTTGATCAGACCACGCATATATATATATATAGGCTGCTATTTCTAGCAAGATTGAATAATCACATTGAGGCTATGTCAGTGCTGACATTTATCTGTCTTACAAACAATGAATGAATGAATGATTTGGAAACTTCCAGTTGAAAACATAATTGATATAAAAAATTCTCTTTAATCCTAACTAGACGACTCAACGTTTGTGTGGTGAGATGGAGGAAGAAAACAACAAG
The DNA here is from genome assembly GCF_001194135.2 of Octopus bimaculoides. Lineage (NCBI taxonomy): Eukaryota > Metazoa > Mollusca > Cephalopoda > Octopoda > Octopodidae > Octopus > Octopus bimaculoides. The sequence goes on along the minus strand of NC_068987.1, from coordinate 65,151,611 downwards.
AAGCAAAAGGACAGAATGAAGCGTTGGACCTTACCTTGCTGACCGCAGCGGGGTACACGATCGCTCCTAATCAGAACACGTCTTTCTTGTAACGTTGCTGTTTTCTCACTGACCCCACGTGCTAGCCTTCGACCGCGTGTCGCTGACTTCCGATCTCACACTTCCAATCTGACGCTTCCGGTCTGGCTTCACCTCTGTTTGCCTCACCCCTCTCCACCACAACACACAGCTCATCACAGCCCATAACACCACAGTTTGGTAACTATAGAAACAGCAGCTACTGGTTTTCTAAGTAGTTTTGTTAAAGACAACTCTTGTACTAAATTCTCTGAGTGCCAACATGCTGTACGAAGAACTAAATATGGATTTCATTGATATTAAATGATTTCTAATATTGTTTGTTTCGAGAAATCTGAAAATTTTTACTTCTCATAAAGACTATATGAAAATAATTAGCAATTAGAAATATGTATCTTCATTATCATCATTTTAATGTCCCCTTTTCCAAACATATGTGGGTCAGAAGGAATTCACTGAGGCAGACTTTCTACGGCCAGATGACTTTCCTGTCACCAACCCTTATTAGTTTTCAAGAAAGGTAATATTTCCCTATGACCAGGCATGGTTTCATGAAAGATTAAAAACAAGAGACTCTATTCGTATGACAATAACATTCATTTACAACTATCACATTATGTCAGACAAGAAGGTACACACACACATACATGCCAGTGCCATGTTAAAAGCATCCTGTACACTCAGTAAAGTGGTTGGAATTATGATGAGCATCCAGCCATAGAAACCATGCGAAAAACAGACAAATGGAACCCAGGCAGCTCCCCAGCTGACCAGCTCCTATTAAACTTTCCAACCCATACCAGTGAAGAACAGATGTTAAATGATGATGATGACAATATATATGATGAGCTTCTTTCAGTCTCCACCTCCCAAAATTCACTCACAAGGCTTTGGTCAGCCTGGGGGTGTAGTGGAAGAGACTTGCTCAAAGAACAATGCAGTGAGATTGACCCAAAAGCAAACTTTGTACCCATGAAGCTATCTAGCTAGCTAGATATATAATTTATAAAGAGCTCTAAAATTTACAATACTGTTATGTTATTTTTTTTTAATGAAGAGAGGTGGAGGGCATTTTTTAAAAATAGAATGTTTCATAATATAAAATATATTCTTTCATAAAAAAAACAAATTAGAAAACAGATTCCATCACACTCCAGGGGGAGAAACTACTACTTCCGCTACCTAGGTGACCAAGTTAGTAGTGGGGGTGGATGCTCTGAGAGTGTTACCACTAGAATAAGAATAACTTGGGCAAAGTTTAGAAAGCTTCTACTCCTGCTAGTGACAAAGGGTCTCTCGTTAGTGAAAGGTAGATTGTACGATGCATATGTGCGAACTGCCATACTTCACAGCAGTGAAACATGGGCTGTGACTGTGGAGGAAATGCATAGGCTCAAAAGAAATGAAGCTAGCATGATCCGCTGGATGTCTAATGCCAGTGTGCACATGCGACAGTGTAAGCACCCTGAGTGAAATATTAGACATAAGAAGCATCGGATGTGGCATGCAAGAGAGACGTTTGCACTGATTTGGTCATGTACTACGGATGGATGAGGAGAGATGTGTGAAGAAGCGCCACTCCCAAACAGTTGAAGGAATCCAGGGTAGAAGTAGACCCAGGAAGACATGGGATGAGGTGGTGAAGCATGACCTTTGAACATTAGGCCTCACAGAGGCAATGACGAAAGGCCGAGACCTCTGGAGATATGTTATAACTGCGAAGACCCAGCAAACAAAGTGAGTTCACAGCTGTGTCCTACACCAGTTTCGCATAACCAGCCCCAGCCCATTCAAAAGTACCTTGGATCGTGGGCGACCTGCTGTGCTTGAGGAGACCTATTGAATCAAGTACATCAACATCAAAATGAAAATCAAATGGAAATTGTAGTTGTGATACCCGTGCCGGTGGCATGTAAAAAGCACCATCCAAACGTAGCCGATGCTAGTGCCACCTTGACTAGCTTCCGTACCAGTGGCACATAAAAAGCACCAACCGATCATGGCTGTTGCCAGCTTCCTCTGGCCCCTGTGCTGGTGGCATGTAAAAAGCACCCACTACACTCATGGAGTGGTTGGCACTAGGAAGGGCATCCAGCTGTAGAAACACTGCCAGATCAGATTGGAGCCTGGTGTAGCCTCCTGGCTTCCCAGACCCCAGCCGAACCATCCAACCCATGCCAGCATGGAAAATGGACGTTAAATGATGATGATGATGATGATGATGATGATGAATTACAAATATATAAACAACTTTTGTGCCAGTGTCATAGAATGGAGACAAGATTCTATTGAACAGGTAGGACCTAAAAGGTGGAGTTTAACTAGGACCCAGAGAGCCAAAGAAAGACTTGGAAAGTTAAGGAGAGCTCAAGACTCTCTGCTAGATTTCTCTCAAAATTCCACATCCACACACTTCCAGCATGCAGCCTTGTTCTGTCTAGCCAAATTTCTCAAGAAGACCTTCAACTAGAGTAACTTTACTCAAACATACTACAACCAAATCAAGTTGTTCTAAGCAGCACAACAACACTTCAAGTATTATGAATATTTAACTCTTTTATTACTAAATTCCTCTTGAAATATGCTGCCTTTGTTTCCATTAATTTTGAAAATAATGAAGAATTTAGTAAAAGAAGTTTGTCAATATTTAGCAGGTGTTTGGAACATAAATTATCTTGAAATTTTGATGGAAGATTTCAATTTAGATCACTTAAAATCATGAAGTTTACATTAGAGGATCAGGAACAGTTTGAAGGGAGTTGGTATCAAAAGGTTAAAAGTTAAAACTTACTATAACAGAACACTGCTAAATATACAATTTTTCTCTTAAAAATTTTTTTTGTTAAATACAAGAGGCCATTTTACAAATAGCACCATTACATACACACATATATATCTAGAAATAATAAAGATTCAGTTGAATGAGGTACTTAAGTTGATGCACGAAACTAGTCTGGTATTATCCACAAGGCTCAAAGTAAGGTGAATAAAAGGCAAATAAGTAACAAAGGGTGTCAAGGTATTAAGGTAATATGACCATTTCTAGTGGCTCTATTTAATCGAACAATGCAAGCATTACATCAATTTGAAATACAGCACTTTCTTCAGTTGTAAAACAGAAATTTTCAACAATCAGGATATTCAATTATAATTTTTAGCAAATATTTCATCAGAGCTAGAGAAGAAGAGAATTCAAGCATGGAGAATTCCTGACTGTTGAAAATTTGTATTTTGTAACTGAAGATGGTGCTGTATTTCAAATTGATGTAATGCTTGCATTTTTCAAGTAGATGAAGCCACCTGAAATGGCTGTATTGCATTAATACCTTGACATCCTTGTTACTAATTTGCTTTTTATATATACATATATCATCACCATTATCATTTGAATCCCCACTTTTCTGTTTACATGAGGCAGACAAAACTTTGTTCAAACAGATACTCTTCCTGTCATCAATCCGAAGCTTTTTCCAAACAAAGTAATATTTCTTCCAATCTATTGAACAGCTCAGGCATGCTCTCATGGGGGATTGTAAATAAATCACCTCATTTGTATGAACAGTGACGTTTTGTTTATAATTGACGTGCACATGTCAAGAGAAGAGGCATAATGGCAAGAAGCATGCTCACTCAAATATGCACACACACACACACAAACTTCCAGTTTCTGTTACAAAATTTCAACCAAAAGGCACTGGTCAAGTCACAGCTAAACTAGAAGACAGCAGTTGACAGTAGGAATGAACCCTGAATCACAGTTGTTCCAAAGCAAATTTCTTAACCACACAGCTATGCCTATACCTATTATTGATATTATCATCCATTTATGTCTTTCTTCAACAGTTTTTGTATGGTTTCTACACATGGGGTCACTTCTTAACACCAACTGATTTATAGAGTTTACTGGGTGCTTTTGTTTTCTTTCTGTGGCCCCACTATTAGAGAGATTGCCTTGCCTTGCTATTGGAAAAACAAGAGAGTCTCTTTAAGTTTTGCATTGTTACTACTCAATTCAATTTACCAACTTCTTAAGTGCTATTGGGGGGAGGGGCAGATATCAAATTAGTGGGGCTGCAGCTTGCAAGATGAAAGAGAGCCACCTTGATGCATGAAAAAGGTTTATTATAATAACTGATTGATCAGTATTGTGGAGAAGCAATGGAGGTGGAAATGATAAAATCTCCAAGAACCATTGAATTAGAAAAGGATCAAAGATGATAATCCAGTCCTGATATCTTTTTTGAATAGAAACAAAACAAAAGAGAACTGTAATCATAACTGTTCACTCAATCTCCATTTAATTCACAAGAAACATCTCATGAAGTACTATATATTTGTGTGTGTGTGTGTGTGTGTGTGTGTGTGTGCATATGAGATATACTTGTGCACAAGTCACAAGCACACTTAAAATATATGCACATACACACACAAGAATGGAGAATGGTCATATTATATATATATATATATATATATATATATATATATATATATATATATGCATGAATAAAGAGAAAGGATGGCAATATATATGCTTACTTCCTATTTGAGAATAAGATCTCCAAGAACCATTAAATTAGAAGAAAATATTGAAGACAATAATCCAGTCCTGATATCATTCTGACTATAAATGAAGTAGTTAACAAAAGAGAGTTGTAATCATAGATGGCCACTCAGTCTTCATTGAATTCACAAGAAACATCTCATGATGAAGTATTTTAATGACCAATGATGAGCAAACTAGTTAACTGTCACTATGACAGCAGACTGGCTATATGATTTTTGCCTTCTCAAGTGCCTGCCATTATGATGATACAAGAATCATACAATGGGAATAAAAGACTTCCTTTACTAGATCCATCTATCTTCCCAAGTAAAACAGGTAAATATATAGAGGTAGAAATCGCTACTGTAGGTGGAGACACAATGTTATTGATGAGTGTTCCATTTGGTCTGGAATATGTATTCAATACAATAGGCAATGAACTAACAGAGTTGTAAGAGCATGGGACTGAATATATTGCAAAATTCAATCTGGCCTTCTGTGATCAGAGTTCAAATGTTGCCAAGGCCTTTCCTCTTTCTTGGGGTTGATGAATAAAGTAGTAATCCAGAGTAACAGATTAGTGGAATTGTGAGAGCATCAAATGAATGGTCTTGCGTTATCTATTCTGCTTCTTTGTATTCCAAATTCAAATACCACCAAGGTGCTAATGGCTGGGGCTAGTCATCAAACTATGAGACCACTACATCCAAACTATACTTAGCTATCAAGGCCTTAAAATGAGTATAATTGCAGAGATTTCATCCAGTATCATTATCGTCACTTTTGACGCTTGCATGGATCGGACAAAGTTCTTCAATGGCCAGATACCATTCCTGTCACCAACCCTTACCCATTTCCAAACAAGGTAATATTTGTCACAAGACGTAGTAAACCAAGTAGAAGAGATAAACTTTCAAAGAACAGGAAATAGTAGCCAAAATCCATTTTCTAATCTGTGGTGCTAATTCCATTAAGAAATGTTTGGATGTCAGTTTCATTATCCTTCTCTTTTTCTCTATTGTGTCTGTGTGTGGGTGTATGTATGTATATCTATATATATATAATTTGTCACAATTTCACTATCCTCCTTTTTCTGTCTGTCTCTCTCGTGGGTGTGTGTATATATATGTGTGTGTATATATATATATATATATATAGATAGATGTCACAGTCTCATTGTGCTCCTTTTCCTCTCTCTCTCATGTGTGTGTTTGTGTGAAAATACATATGGATGGATGTCAGTTTCATTATCCTCTCTCTCATGTATATATGCATGTGTGTGTGTATTTAAGACTCTGTGCTAGGCATTCAATATCATAAATGGATAAAACCAAACTCACTTGAAATTGGAATATTTTATTTTACTATTTCTCTCAACACATCATAAAATAATAGCCAGTAGCTTGATATTCCAATGCCTCGTATCACTTTCAAAGCCCTGGGCTTGAAGATTTGGGAGAATAATTTCACAAATTATTATAGCCAAAAGCTTGATGTTCCAATAGCTCATACCATTTATAAAACTCTAGCCTTAAAGCTTTAGAAGAATTATTTCACAAATAATAAAAGCGGATTTCTAAGAAACTGGATTTTTTCCACACCTGGACTTTGACCCTTTAGCATTCAGATTACTGTCAAATGTAATGCTTATTTATTCACATTATTTAGAATAAACCATGAATTATCTTGTAGCTTCAAGATTTCAGTGATGTAGTAGTTTATTGTTATAATGACATTGTAGAAGTGTGAGGAGCCAGATTTGGCCAGTTTAAACATAAAGCAGGTAAAATATTTTGGCCAGATAGAGCAATATTAAATGCTAAAGGGTTAGGTCTATTAAGCTGTTAATGACGAAGATGTACCAAAATTATTCTCCAGTACCAAAGCTTCCAGCAAATCCACCTTTACTTTCAGGTTGAAATTATGGAATTATGCAACTAAGTGGTCTTACCTTACACCTGATGCCCTGGCAGAGCCCTCTGTCAGGACTTCAAGAATCTGTTAAATAGTTACAAGAAATTGATGTCCAATAGGTTGCATTTACAATCAAAATATTTCTTACTCAAATACACTGTGGAATGTTATGCTTAAATACCAAGGGGAGAGAAAAATCGCAGTTAGAATATAAACATATAGCTTGGTTGTTGTCCTATTGGAAGCATTATACTGACAACATATCATAGGTATGAGTGGACAGGCAATTGGCGATAATAAGTCACAATAAGTCACAGTTTTTCTTAATGCATGATTCCCAGGAGAACAATTTAAGATTGAACAGGACAATTTGAAGTTGTTCGATCAGATCTGGACAAATTACATAACAAATTTGTTATACCTCAAGAACCATATGATATTGTCATGTTTTACAACCCCAAAATTCTCTTTCCTACAGAAAATAGGAAGGTAGAGCATCACATTCTAAAAGATATAATGGACTCAATGATATATACAGGTGCAATATTTGCCTAAACTTAAAGAAAACTGATTTTTTTTTAAACAAAATAATTTAATAATAGAGAATGGGAGACAAGTTATATTGGGAACAACAAAAAGAAAAAAACTATCTGATATTAGAACATACAGCAATAAATATTCAGACTGAAATGTGAGACTTATGAGAATGTGCTGTTATGCATGGTTTCAATGAAAAGGACATCATCATCATCATCATTATTATTATTAATATTACATTTCTCCTACTATTTCTATGACTACAACTACAGTACAAAAGATTTTACAATGTTTGATAATTTGATTTTCTTTTATAAAGAGAGAAAAATAGGTTTTCCATTTTGATAAGTGATATAGTGGCATACACACAAGAGGATAAGCTTCCAGCAAACCAAGTCAGTGACATGGGTTCAATTCTCATGTCATATACCTGTAATTCCTGGCAGCAGGCAATAGCCCAAAGAGGCATAAACTCTGCCAGACAGATTTGCACTCCAACACTACCATGAAGATGAGATCATTAAATGAAGACCCAACAACCCATTAATTATTACAAGATATTTACAATTCATTTTATAGTAAAAATAACAAAAATAACGCCCCATAGTTAGATAATATATTCAATCCTCCAAAACAAGAGAATTATCTTTTATTCTCCCTTTCTTAGTTATCTAGGAATTACTTGATGTGAAAAAAGAAAAGTATTTTGTTTTCCATGAAGCAAAAAATAGAGTGAGATTCTGAAATACTTTCATTTTTTCTTTTTTTTTTCTTAAGTTGTTGACAAAGATTAAGAGTTAAAACATTTCTATTTTATGGAAAAAAAATACTTCCAAATTGAATAAATTACAAAAAAAAAAACAATATATAAAACTTATACCACAAAATGTGATTTTTATGACGAGAAGGAAGTAAATACTTGACATTCAACTTGTGAACATTTGGTACCACACCATCATTCATGGGATCAAAACACCTTTTAAAAGATATCAAACACTAATATAGAGGGCACAATATTAAAAAGAAAATGCTTCTGATAATATCAGTGACTGTTTCCCTTTTGTGTAAATGGCAAGAATTGGGTAGACCACTACAAGAAAATATAGTTTGAAAATAGGATGTATATTTTAAGAATATTACCATTTTGTATGTTTATTTTCATTTTAGTTTATTTCATTTCATTTTATTTTGCTTCTTTTTGAACCATCTTTGAACCTAGCCGTAGAAACTTAATTCTTTCAGGGACGGAATCAATGGTTAGGAAAAAAACAAAAACAAAAACGAAGAATACTGCTATCAAATCTCTAGACATATAAAAGACCTTATACAGAGCGTAAAATATAATGCAACAGCATTCAAAGGCTTTGATGCTTGACAGGAATATCTAATATTGATGATGCTAGTACAGTAATTCTATTTTGATAAGTTTGGTCAAAGTATATCTTAAGATATCCATGTTTCCATAACTTTCTTACAATCTTAGAGATGAAATATGAGTTTTGAATGCAGTTACTTAAAATTACAGTAAAATGTATATAAAATACATATATATTATATGCACACACACAAATATAATACATGTGCATGTGTGTGTATATATATGTAATATACATATATAAGTATATGTATACATTATACAATACAAATATAGACATGTATATGTGTATAATATAAACTATACACAAACAAACAGACAATAAATTCAATCACTCTCATTTA
>NC_068987.1:65128944-65137319 GCF_001194135.2 Octopus bimaculoides | reverse complement strand
TATAAGTCAGTAAATGGTGGGGTTGTATGTATGTATATATGCTTGTGTATGTGTGTGTGTGTTTATATACACACATTTATCCATACATATATGTATACCTACATACTTGTGCTATGGAGATGTATGTGTATTTTTTAGATGCACAATTACACATACATAAATAGAAGTATGTATGTGCTAGTACTTATGCATATACACATATGTACATGATGCTGTGCAGTTACTTAACCAGAGATTAGACACTGTACTGCAACAAGGGAAAGATAGACTATTAAAAGATATGGTTACAGACAAATAGAGATAAGTAGTGGGTGTTAGTAACATACTATTTCAGAATTCTGCTATTTCACAATGCATAGCCAGTTGCAGTCATTTGGACAAGTCAACAGTCATTTCTGTCTGAATGTATAAATATATATCGTACGCAAACTATATAGATAAGTAATATATATATATTTACAAATATCTATATATTTACTTATATGTATATATATATATATATATATATATAAAAAAAAATATATATACATGTATATAGATATATAAATATATATAATTCTGCATATTTATACATAGTGGTGCTCCAGCATAAACACAGCCACCTGGCTGAAACACATAAAAGAACATATACACACACAAATATATAAATATATATTTAAACATAAATATAAACATATATAAATACATGTAATACATTTATGTGTGTGTGTGTGTGTGTATGTGTTTGTGTGTGTGTGTGTGTGTGTACACAAAAACATACATATGCATAAGTATGCATTTACATATACACATGTACGTGCATGTGCAAATATATTTCAAATGCATACATATATACAATTAAACAATAAAAACATAGACATGATATAAGAAAATATAACATTCTGAATACTATGCATATTTATACACACACACATGTATTTCATACGTACACATAGTTGTGTGTGTGTGTGTGTGTGTGTGTGTGTGTGTGTATTGTTGTTTGTATATTTGGATAGATATGTATTACAATTATTTTCAATTACAGATTTGCAAGAAAGATATGAATGTCCTTTTGAAAAACCAATGAGTTCAGGGTTGAACCAGAGTGGAGTGAAAGGGGTAAAGAGGGAAGGAAAGTTACCCACCCATCTACCCACTCAGAAAACAAAAAAGAAAAAGAAACAGAATACTCCAGAATTTGTTGTGGGGACATTTGGAAAGAGATGGGGCTTAGATGGGATTTCATTTGCCATACCACTGCTGTAACATTTTCTTACCTTAGCAATAACATGGTACTTTAAGTGCATGTTTGTAATGATAATGACTTAAGGTGAGTTCAAAGAGTTGTAGGTGAGATAGAAAAATGGGTTGCATATTTTTGGTTAATTTTTAATACTCTTTTGTCTTGTTCTTTTGTTGTTGCTTTTTACTTTTATGTTATGTATTTTTCTTTATATATATATATTTGTTTTTTGGACACAAAACTTCTGCTACAGTAACCAACACGATGCACTTGCATTCAGTGAAGTCTCAGTCATGTTACAAGCACTTGCCTTTACTTGCAGTATATTATGATGCATATGTGCACGTGTACACATATGCACACACATGTTCACATACACACACACACATGCATACAGACACAGAAATTTACAGCTTTTTAAATTAAACAAAGACAGAACAAGAATATTTATTTTGGTGAGTGGATGGGAGTAACAGAAGCATCATCCTCATCATTATTGTTATTATTACTATTGAAGGTAGAATGACTTATTTGTTTTTTGTTTGTTTATCAAAGTTCATTAAATAAACTAAATATCTTTTTTTTTACTTCATATTTCTCTTTCTATCTCCTTTTCCTTTGGTTTCATTTTTTACTTTTTTTTCATGTTTATTCCCTTTAAAAACTGGTGGTGGTGGTAGTGGTGGCAGTGGCGGTAGTAGTGATGTTAGTGGTTAATGGTATTCATACTGGGAAGTGGACCAGAGTGGGGTGGAGGTCTTGTGGAAGGTGAGGGAGAAACTGGGTGGGTGTTCAGTTGGGGGAGAGAAATGTCAACATTTCAATGTATTTATTAACAATGTCCAACACAACAAAACAACATTAACATCAATGTTAACAACAACTACTACTAGGCTATGGGTGTCAGTCTTACTATTTCAAGTCTAAAGAATTTAAAGAGTTATCATTGTGAAGAGCACTTATAGAGTGAGTTATTGGTCTAGCACATTTCTTGGCCAATTCATCATATGTCCCTCCATGTAGAAAGCAAACAAGAACAACGGTCATGTTGTCACAGCCAAGACCACCCATGTTACAATCAGGAGCCAGACAGGCTGTCATCAGTTCTTCACATATCTGAAACAGAAAAGTAGACATAGATATACATACATACATATATATATGGGTATATACATATATACATACACATATATTATATATATATATACACACACAAACATACATATGCATATACACACACACACGTGCATATATACACACATATATTATATTATATTATATATATATATCGGGAAGAGAGAAAAGGAGAGAAAATACAGTAACCAACAAAGAGTAATAATATAATAAGTATAAACATCACAACTACACTTAAAACTGCTTCAGCAAATGGAATTATTGCATCCAAGTTGTGTCTGTACCTGTGTGTGTGTATTTATATACATACATACATATCTATACACACACACATATATAGTAATGCAGAGGGGCTCAAACAGACCATGGCAAATTAGAAGTTAACTTAACCTGTGCATATCTTTGGTTAAACACATTACTCCAAAAGAAAGTATTCCAGAGGATTCAACTGGTCCATATGGTGAACCATACAGAGTCAAACAGTTGTTCACTGGTCCAAGGTATCCAACAAATTCATGTATGAGTCATATTGTTTGATTTGTCACAAAGTTTAATTTCTCTATCTCACTTTGAAAATTCATATATAATTCTGTTTGTTTATAAATATCTCTTCCCTTACAGATTCTTTGTTTCTCACCAAAAACTTTGGCAGGAATATCACCTTATGAAATGGAGTGGTTATGTAACTATGTGAATTTATATAATATTATCTAATATATTATGTAATGGACTGAGTATTTGGTAATAAACCATACTATTGAAACACACGTAATGATGTTTTGAACTATCCATTTGTTTTTGTTTGATATATACACACACACACACACAGCTGTGTGGTTAAGAACCTCACTTTGCAACCACATAATATCTAGTTCAGTCCCACAGTGCAGCACCTTGAACAGGTGACTTCTACTATAGCCCTGGCCCAATCAATGCCTTGTGAGTGAATTTGGTCATACATTACTCATAATAATTGTTTCTAATATAGTTTTAAGTCCAGAACATTTGGGAGAAGTGGGGGTGGGGAGTTGATTAAAATTACCCCAGTCCCTTATTTTACCAACATCAGAAGGATGTAAAGCAAAAATTATCTCAGTGGGATTTGAACTCAAACTGTAAAATGCTGAAACAAATGCATTAAGGTACTTTGTCCAATGCACTAATGAGTCTGCCAATCCAGTACTCAACACAACTCATAGTAAAAATGATTTTTAATGTTGGCCATAACCATGCATTTTGGAGAAAGAGTACTATTGACTGAATCAACCTTCACATAATATCGTATTCCTACATATTTTATCAACACTGGAAGTATGAAAAGCAATGTCAACTCCACCAAAATTAGATCTCACTTAATAAAGAGATCTAGCTAAATGCCACAAAGCATTTAATATGACACTTAACTACTTTTGACACTGATGTTAAACTGATTGAATATACAACTACTAAGATTTGAACTAAGAAGATAAATGAGTAAAACAAACACTCCCAGACAAACAAAACAAAAAGCCAGCTCCTAGTATTTAACAAACACTATGGCAAAAAGCTGGAAGTAAGACAATTTAATGTAAAGATGAAAAAAAAAAAACAGGTATAAAATATATCACAAAACACTTACTGTTTCTGGTGGCATCCTTTGTGCAATGCGAGCTCGTATAAATTTCACAACATCTTCATTTTCCAGGACATCCCATATACCATCACAAGCTAAAACTATAAATTCCCAATCTAGGGTGATGTCTTTCTCTACAACATCTGGGAATGCTGAAAAATATTACATCAAATGTAATTAAACAGAATAGTTATATATATATAGGTATGGAAGCAAGGTCTAAAATCGAAGGGCCTTAGAGTTAACCTAGCAAAAACCAAAGTCTTAGTAAGTAGAAAGGCAGACAAATCACAAATCCCTTCAGGTAGATGGCTGCTCTATCGGTAGAAAAGGCATAGGCAGAAATTTCATAAGATGTACTCGGTGTAAGCTTTGGACACATAAGGGGTGCAGCAATATCGGAGGAAGCGTAACAGGGGAAAATAGCTTTTGTATGTGGAAGATGCACAGGTACAGTAAATACTGAAAATGTACAGAAAATAGACTCCATCAATTGCCAGGGTAGTAAGCTAGAGGTAGTAGATAACTTCTGTTATCTAGGTGACCAAGTTAGTAGTGGAGGTGAATGCTCCAAGAGCATAGCTGTGAGAATAAGATTAGCTCCTAAGAGCCTCCCTCTCAGAGTGAAAGGCAGATTGTATGATACCTGTGTGCATACAGCTATAATATATGGCAGTGAAACATGGACTGTGACAGCAGAGGACATGCATAGGCTTGAAAGAAATGAAGCCAGTATGCTTCACTGGATGCAGAATGTCAGTGTGCATGTTTGACAGAGTGTAAACACCCAGAGAGAAAAGTTGGGCATAAGAGGCATCAGATATGGTGTGCAAGAGAGATGACTGCACTGGTATGGTCATGTGATGCGTATGGACGAGGACAGCTGCGTAAAGAAGTGCCGATCTCTAATGGTGGAGGGATCCTGTGGAGGAGGTAAACCCAGAAAGACATGGGATGAGGTGATAAAGCATGATCTTCAAACTTTGGGCCTCACAGAGGCAATGACTAGTGACCAAGACCTTTGGTGATATGCTGTGCTTGAGAAGACCCGTCAATCCAAGTGAAATCGTAGTCATGGTTGATGCTGGTGTCACATAAGTGGCACGTAAAAAGCATCTTTTGAGCGTTGGGCTCACAGAGGCAACGTGACTGAGCTCCTTTTGAGTGTTGGGTCTCACAGAGGCAATGACAGAGATCTTTGGCTTTATATCATGCTTGAGAAGAAGGCCTATCAAGCCAAGTAAAATCGCAGCTGTGGCAGAACGGTATCGTGCAAATAGCACCCATGCTGGTGGCATGTAAAAGTACCCATTACACTCTCGGAGTGGTTGGCATTAGAAAGGGCATCCAGCCGTAGAAACCATGCCAAAATCAGACTGGAGTTTGGTGCAGCCTTCCAGCTAGCTAGCCCTGGTCAAACTGTCCAACCTATGCCAGAATGGACAACAGATGCTAAATGATGATGATGATGATGATGATGATGATGCGAACTTTAGGTTAGTTAAAATATGTTTGTGATGCATTTCTACTTCTAAAGGCAAATTCACTGCAGTTACCATAGAGAAATTAAAACTTCTCTCTTATAGTAAAAAAGGCATAAAAACACCAGTGGGCAGCACTAGACAGATATGGTGTTTCTACACCTTTTCACCATAAGAGATATTTTTTTCTCCACAGTAACTGTTATGAGTTTGCCTTTAGAAGTTGAAATATGTCACAAACATATTTTAACAACCTAAAGTTCGCTTTTTACCTAAACACTGCTTGCTGCTGATACTGTTTAATATATATATTTACGATAAATATGGTTACCCGGTCAGTGAAAATGCTAGAATTGGTCATAAGAATATCATTATTAGAATTATCAGAGAATGTCCTTCCAATTTCTAGACTTGGTCAGTGAAACTATCCTTCCTATTGCTAACATGGCTCAGTGAATGGCCATGTAATTTCTAGAGATACTCAGAGCACATGTTGGTCATTGCCACTGTTGACCAGTGTCTTTGCGATAGCTAGAATCAGCCACTGAGTGTTTTTTTTTTTTTGCTATTGCTAGCATTAGTCAGTGAGTGTTTTTGTTATGACGAGAATTGGTCAGTGAGTATCCTGACTATTGCTAGACTAGGTCATGCAGTATCTTTAGTATTACTAGAGCTGGTCAGTTAATGTCTTTGTTATATCAGTTAATATCCCAGCTACTGCAATAGGTGCTCAGTGAGAATACACTTTTGGTATACCCTGTTAATATGCTATTACATCAAAAGAAAAGCAACATATGTTTGTTTCCAGTATAAAGTTCATTTAGTCATTTACAGTCATGAAGATTTTGAGAAAACATACTTGATGCTAGTAAATATCTAAACCTGTGAAATACATTAGTGGCTGAATTTTTACCAACTGAATGAACCATTCTAACAGACTAAAAGCAGTGGTCAGTTCTGCTTAAGCATCTCTGTATCACATGAAATTACTCAGTTGAATTTTTTAGAGTATCCAATATGCATAGCTCCCTTGATATATCATGTTTTAGTCTTATATGATCTCACATTTCACACTACATCATGCATCTATCATACCAAAGCAAAGCAAATAAAAAACTTTCTGTTACACCCCTCTTATGCATGAGTAGCACACAGAACCATCAAAGTTGCTACACCAGTTAGACCTCATAATATCTCATGATAAAATTGCATCCCCAAAAGTAGTCTTCTATTTCAAGAGCAGAAAATAAATTAAGCCATCCAAATTGCTGATATCTTACAAAAGTGGAGTATTACATATCTGAACTGCTACTGTTGTTACATGTGAAAATTTCTTATATCACAATCCCAAACATTGCTAATCAACTGATTAACAAGACTCACTCATCAACACATTATAATCATTGACTCATAGATGTGATGTTGCTTCCCCACTCTCTCCTATTTCTACTTCTACTACTGCAGCAACTTCTGAACTAACCTCCACTGCATCCCCATTGAAGCCAACACGATGCATATGTCTCCCCATCTTCAATCATCCTATTGTCTCACTACCCTAGACTTAAGAAACACTTTACTGAATTATTTATGCCCACTGCTACAATAATCTAGAATTTGTTACCTGTATACATGTTTCTTATGGATGTTGGACATATAGAAATTCAAACTGAACATAACTACATTTGCTTTCACTGGTGTGAAAGAAGCATTCCTTTAAAGATCATGAGTGCTACCCCTCCTACCTCAACAAATCAATTAAAAATAAATACAAATGTGTTAATCAAGATTGGTTGTTGTTTCTGTTTTTTTTCTATCTTATGTGTCTATATATGATCAAAACTTCAGCTTTAGATCCAGTTGATTAATAGGAATATCTTAGATATTTTGGCAATGAAATATTGAGCTTGGAGCTAGCGAAACAATAAATATTACAGTTATTTTGGTCAGTTGGCAGGTTTTGTGTTTGCCTAGATTGCTTGATAAAGTAGATAGGGATGTGGAAATCATGAAATATAGAGGTGAAATACGAGTAGTTGTTAACTTCTCAGTTAATGAGCTGATATCACAGCACATCACAGACAGTACTTGCTGGTAGCTACATGTAAGAACAGCATTTATGTGCTGAGTTTCTCCCAAAATATATTGATTACAATTATACTGATAAATCCTTAAGATACTTCGTTAAGTAGTAAAAGTTTAATTTTGCTTGATTTTTCGATAGTTGCCTGTTTACTTTACAAAACCTAACTATATTTCAAATGTTGCTAGAATCATGGACAAAGGGAAACTAAATATCTAATTTTGTAAACAAAGGGATTTCTCTACTATTACACAATACTACATCCATCATTAACTTCAGAATACTTGTGAAAAATAATTACTGGCCTCAATATATATAATATGCAATGCAGATGTGTGTGTGTGCATATATATATATATATATATAAATAACAATAATATTAGGGATAAAAATCCAAATTTCCAGGTAAAAACTGAATAAAATTCAATTTATTAAAAATTAAAATTAAATTAAGTTTCACATATAAAATATAAATATATAGTTTTAAAGAGAAGAACCAATGTTTGGGATTGTGATGTATATATATATATCATCATCATCATCGTTTAACGTCCGCTTTCCATGCTAGCATGGGTTGGACGATTTGACTGAGGACTGGTGAAACTGGATGGCAACACTAGGCTCCAATCTGATTTGGCAGAGTTTCTACAGCTGGATGCCCTTCCTAATGCCAACCACTCCGAGAGTGTAGTGGGTGCTTTTACGTGTCACCCGCGCAAGAGCCAGTCCAGGGGCACTGGCAACGATCTCGCTCGAAAATCCTTACACATGTCATGGGCACAAGTGCCAGAAAGGCAACGCTGGGCACAGGTGCTATCCCGATTTCGCTTTCGCTTGCCCCAATAA
>NC_068987.1:65123347-65126679 GCF_001194135.2 Octopus bimaculoides | reverse complement strand
AAACACATGCACTGGTTCAGTCCTTTATTAATTTATATAGTTTTTTTGTTAAATTATTTCATTGCACTCTTGCAATCTCTTCAGTAACTTGTCTCTCCACTTCCTTTTATTTTGAATGTATGATTTGGCGTTGTTTTGAAACTGTTTGGTATGAGCATGTGAGTGTGTGCAAGCTCGTATGTGTGCACGCTCATATGTGTGCACGTACTTATGTGTTCTTGCTTATATGTAAGTATGTGTGTCCATATGTGTGTTTGTAACAATTTCGTTTATATCAGATCAGATAGAGACTTTGGAAAACCAAGTCCAAAGTCTCTATCTGATCTGATATAAACGAAATTGTTACAAACACACATAATTACATATAAGCACGAACACATAAGTGTGTGCACACATATGAGTGTGCACACATACGAGCTTGCACACACTCACATGCTCATACCGAACAGTTTCAAAACAACGCCAAATCATACATTCAAAATAAATGGAAGTGGAGAGACAAGTTACTGAAGAGATTGCAAGAGTGCAATGAAATAATTTAACAAAAAACTATATAAATTAATAAAGGACTGAACCAGTGCGTGTGTTTATTACCGGCATAATGCCTCTCCCAAGGTTTAATTGTATATAAATTATTGTTTCCACAGCATGAAACTATTAGTAGCTCATATTTAAATACTGTGTATATTAAATAATATCTATCTCTCACTGAATGGAGTACTGGATGTTTTTCATGTGGCACCAGTACCATATATATATATATAATCTTTAATGTCCATCGTCCATGCTGGCATGGATTGGATGGTTTGACAGGAGCCAGCCAGGTAGAAGACTACACCAGACTACAGTCTGTTTCGGCATGGTTTTTACAGTTGGATACCCTTCCTAACACCAACTATCCCTTAGAGTGGACTGAGTGCTTTTTACATCACACCACCACAGGCAAGGTCAGTTTTGGCATGGTTTTTACAGCTAGATGTCCTTCCAAATGCCAACCACTTAACAGAGTGGACTGGATGCTTTTTACATGGTACCAACAGAGTCACCAAGTAACTTACTGTATGCTAAAATAAATTTATAATATGTATTTTATATCCATTATATATATGATACAAAGATACTTATATTTTATACTTACTTGCTAACAAGAAAATGAAAGAAGATAAAAAGTAAAGACAGGTAAAATATATCTAATCTAGTATATTTTCCTAAGATTTCTATCCTTGCACACCAATAACTCTACATCAAACCATTATATGTTCAATATCTATATCTATACTCCTTGAATTTTGCTCTAGCAGTATTTCACCAACAAAATAACTTCATCTGAAAGAAAGGGAGAAAATGCAATGAACTTAGTCTAATGGCCAAAGTCTTTGGTTTAGACTGGTGGGAAACAGTGCAATGACTTGGCTAAACGAGTTTTTCACAGAAATCAATGAATGAATGAAAAGCTTAGTGAGAAGGGGCCAATCACCAATAACAAAATGACTTAGACTTTGACAATCCAAGTATAATAAACACATAAATAAAAATTCATCAGACAAAAGATGCATTAGTGAAAGACAATAGCCAACAAGGGATTAAGCTTAAGTAATGCGCAGAGCATACACAGGGTACAAAACAAACACAAAAACCAAATGTTATTTTACTAAAACCTAGTAAATGAACCACCATCAGCAGTGTTTGAGAGCATACCAACTAGATTTGTTTGGTTCAACATATAGAATGCAATGGTAAACTTTTATTAGTATGTGAACAAACCCTAAATCTGACTGGGGTATTTGATTTTAATCAAACAAAAAACACTGAAGCACTTAGCTCAAACTCAGTCAAAACTCTTTCAGGTCACAATATGTAATAAGAGTAATACCTAAGCCTCTAAATGAAAATAACCAAAATATTATTTATAAATAGATCAGAACATAGTGTCTTTATGTAAATTAATCAATGATAACACTGATATTATCAATAATCCTCATCAGTTCCCCCCCGCCCCCATCAATATTTCTATGACAGCTGGGATTGCCATACAGCAACAATTTGAATATCTTGATCTCTGACATTTGCAGCCCGCATCATCCCCATAATATATTTAATATCTATTTGTCTATATATATTCTAACACACAAAATGAAATTAAACAAATGAGTCACACAACCTCCTAAAAACAGCAAGCAAATTTCCCTCAAATTACATGCAACTACCTCTAAAAAAAATATGGGATAGTTACAGCTACAACATCTTCAATCACAGCTTTACTCTGCCATGACTGGTCTGAAACTAAACAACAGTAATAACATGAAATGAAACAGTTCCTATGGAAAATAAACAAACAATTTGTTATAAAACATCATAAAGGAATAATCGATTATACAAACCTGTTACAATCTGTTCTTCTGGTTTTTTCTTATCATTCTTCTTGAAAACAAAATCTCCTAAAGCTCTTGACAGCGCCAAATTCCCTAAAATACAAAATAAGTACAATTTAAAAATACAAAATTAGTTTGTTGTAGTTTCATTGTTTCCTTTTAAATTCTAATCATACACTTTGTCAAAAATGTGACAGAAAGAACTGTAAAATGTATTAGAATAACTTGAGGGCTGAAATAAACAGCAGGTAGTGGTCTGAATTTTTGAACATAGGACACATGTTATATCATTAGCTGCTCAATCATAAAATTAATGAGAACAACTGAGAGATAGCCATTCATTTATTGCTACCATAACAAGAATATTAGGGTGGCAAGCTGGCAAAATCATTAGTACACTGGGCAAATGCTTATTTCATCTGTCGCTACTTTGCCCTTCATCTTTTCGGTGTAATCGATTAGTCTCTTCCCCCAAATTTCAGGCCTTGTGCTTATAGTAAAAATGATTATTACAAGTCTATTGACTACCATACTTATCCCTTAGTTAGCTAATCAGATCCTGCAGGAAAATGTTATCCTGATGATCATGATAGCAGTAACATTTAGGAAATGTGGTATAGAAACAGAAATAACAGGTATGTCAAGGTAATGGGCAAAAATAATATGAATAGTAGACATCACTGGAATAAACCAATGAAACATAGAGATGGGCTTGACAGAAGAAATGAGTTGAGACAACACTGAAACAAATCTATTTTGTAGTTGTGAAATATAAAAAGTAGAAATATTAATATTTCTAAGTCTCTCTAAAGGAGACTATGGCAGCAGTACTGGATATTAATAGTTATCGCCAAGCCAACATGGCAGTCCAAAAAATAGGACGAATACTGCCGTTGATTAGCTCCAAGAGGCCATCACCTCTAGCTAGCTATGTGACACACAAACCTGTGTCCATTATGG
>NC_068987.1:65118765-65123337 GCF_001194135.2 Octopus bimaculoides | reverse complement strand
TTAATAGTTATCGCCAAGCCAACATGGCAGTCCAAAAAATAGGACGAATACTGCCGTTGATTAGCTCCAAGAGGCCATCACCTCTAGCTAGCTATGTGACACACAAACCTGTGTCCATTATGGATATTGATAGTTATCGCCAAGCCAACATGGCAGTCCAAACAATAGGATGAATGCTGCCATTGATTAGCTCCAAGAGGTCATCGCCTCTAGCTAGCTATGGACACAGGTTCGTGTGTCACATAGATAGCTAGAGGCAATGGCCCCTTGGAGCTAATCAACGGCAGCATTCGTCCTATTTTTTTGGGGACTGCTATGTTGGCTTGGCGATAACTAGAAATATAAAAAGACCATTGACATAATTACATACTCAGTAAGAAATGAGAGAGCAAAGAATGGATCAGGAATTTAACATTTAATAATGATTGGTATGTGTCCATTAAGACTCTTTCTTCAGTCATTTTACACTTCTTCTTAGTTCTTGAGGTAATCACACATACATTCAGAACATGTTATCCAGAAAAAACTACGGTACAGTATGATCCGGTTCCCAGTGGAACAACTACAAAAAAACATTTGATACACAGAAGAGTGGATTTGGCTCTTCAAGATAAACAGGGTCAAAATCATTGTAGTGGTTAGAAGTAAGGATATGGGATACAGAGGATAAGACCTCTGCACTTTCTTATATAATGATCTCAAAGTTGCTGAGAAGTATGGCTTAAACCTTTTTAAAAACACCTATCTGATGAGATTATAGTTCAGAACCGCATTAGATATTTTTTTAAAATTCCTGATGATTTAGACAATCTACAATAATAATAATGATGGAGTTTCCCATCAAAGACAACGTATGAGAGTTCAGTGTTTGCTGAACGACCTGTACAAATGATTTGTTTATAGTAATCAAATGTATGTGTTTTACATTAGCTCACTCCCTCCATCAAATCAACAATACCTGTACAGGTGCACAAGTGTGCCACGCACCAGATATCGAAATAATTGCAGAGCAACATGAAATGAAGTGCTTTGCTCAAGAACACAACACACTACTCAGTCCGGGAATCAAACCCATGATCTAGTGATCATGAATGCAACACCCAAACCACTAGTCCACATGAATAATAATGGGTTCAAATTTTGCTACAAAGGCAGCCTTTCTGGGGGAGGGGATGTGTCAATTACAATGACCCCAGTGTTCAACTGGTACTTAATTCATTGACCCTGAAGGATAAAAGGCAAAGTTGATCTCAGCAGAATTTCAACTCAGAATGTAGCAGCAGATGAAATATCACAAAGCATTTCACTCAGCGTGCTAACGATTCTGCTAGCTCGCCACCTTAATTATTATTATTATTATTCTTGTTTTGAAAGCAGACAGACGTGTCTCTTGAAGCTCTGTAAGTTGTTGGAAAATTTGTTAAAACTTTTAATATTTTTGTATATTTGTGTAGCCAAGCCGACTAGGTTCTTGTGGAGCTAGTCAGTCAGGTGGAATTTTCCCCTTTTAGGGGTGAAATTTTCGTTTGAAACTCTGAATTTTTACTTAATAACTTGTAATTTTTGCCAAAATGTCTTTGAAGAGAACAGTTAGCTGTTCCCTTTTTTGTGCACCACACCCTCTACAGACGCTCATTCCACACCTTAAAAGGCAAAGAAGATAATATTGAACAGCGTTCCACCACATGCAGCGCTACTGAAGTGAATGAAGGCTGTTCCTTCAACCGCCTTTTGAACCTGCATTTCCCGGCTCTCACCACCACTGTTGCTCCTACACCGGAGAAGGAGGTAGAGAAAAACAACAACACAGTTAACAAAGAACCCAACACCAGCGACACCACCAAGACCAACAACAAAAGCCATTGTAACGGTTTCGCCTCCACAGCAAAGCAAAACTCAGAGGAAATCAATGTTACAATGGACGATATTAAAACTGCAAAAGAGTTGTTAAGGAAGGATGGAAACAATGTCTTCCTTAACACTCCACAGACACTAATAAACGAGACAAACAGAAGAACAATAATATACAAAATTTGAAACATTAAACACAGGAAGATGGAAAGTGCATCTCCACAGCAGTCGGAGATAGCACTCAAGCCCATATGGGGCAAAAAATCTTTTGTAATAAAAGGGAAGCGGTTTGGAACCAAAGAAATTTGCTTCCCAAATGAAGAAGATTCAAGGTAATTCAACGGCAATCGTGAAAACTGAAGATTTGCTGCTCGTGCCGACATACCTGGTCGGCGCGTAACGAAAATCAAAACTGACCAAGTGCCGCCCGAGCTTAACATATGCTGGCTAGTAGCAGCTGTCCTCTACAACATAGAAGACACTGCCACTACTTTGGAAGTGCATAAGTTGCACAGCCAGAACTGGTTGGATATGGGAATGCAGCTTCTTGCGCAAATCAACCAACAAACCATAAATGCCATACCCGACTCTATAAATTTGCCGGACGGCTATAGACTGCACATTGCTGTAGAGGGGCGAAGGCCAAAGTGCTACCGCTGCAGCAGCAAAAAACATTTAAAAGTGGATTGCCCCATTTACAAGGAAAGAGTGGAGGTGGAGAAAAAGAAGTTGCAGCAGCAGCAACAACAACAGGAGATGCAGCAGAAGCAAAAGCCAAAAGCTTCCGCACTACCAATACTATCACCACCAGAAGCGACACCACCTCCAACCATCACCAGACCAACACCAACACCAAGGACAATAACACCAAAAAAGACAATGACACCATCACCACCACCACCAACAACAACACCAATTTCAACAGAGATTACACCACCAACAAAACCATCAGATAAAACTACATTTCAAAACACTACTGAAACAGACTTCAAAGACATCCCCTTTCCTGACCAAATCAGCTCAGATAGTGCAAGTACTGATAGTGAGAAAGGGGAGTGGCACACAGTGCCACCAAGAAAGAAAAGAAGAAAGAAATATAAAGAAACAACTGACAAACCGGGGGGGGGGGCGTGAGAAAGTAGAGCTTCCCGACAACAACATGCACTCGTAACACTTAGCAACACCTTCTCCACTACTACCACCACACACACAGACACCACCACCACCAATATCAACATTACAGCAATAAACATGAAAAATGAACACCTAGTGACACACTTGAAACAATACAGACATGAAAATTTCAGATTTTGTCATACCCACACACAACACGCCACCAGCACATATACACTGAAAATTTCGCATGATAACTATGACAAAATAAAAACAAATTTCTAGATGATGTTGGGTTGCTAGGGAGAAGTTTCTCCAAAAAACTCTTTAGAAATCTGGTGGAAATACCCACACAGAAGCACAAGGGAGCCATCCCACCAGACAACAGCCGTAAGTAGAGCCTTTCTTCCTTGATAAATTCTTTTTTTGAAACATGGTCGTACTCAGAATCGGTAGTATAAATGTGAGAGGCCTCGGGTTGCCTTATAAACAAGGTCACCTGTTAAACAACTTGAGGTCTTACAGCGTGGATGTAGCAGCCATTAGCAAAACCAGGCTCTCCGAACCGTGGGAACTCGCAGCCCTTTTCGGCTGATACGAGATTTTTCTATCTCCGTGTCAGCCGGGAGTAGGCGGTGGTGGTACTGCAGTGTTATTTCAGAAAGGCCTGGATTTGAAAATAAAGACAGCCTTCCTGGATCCAGAGGGTAAGTTGGTGGTCCTGAACGTGGATGGTAGTGACGGTGGTGCCTTCAGACTGCTGGCTGCTTACGCTCTGACAGGAGCAGGGTAGTTGGATTATTTCAAGCATCTGGAGATTTTCTTAGGCACGTCCCGCACTTTAGTGCTAATTGGGGATTGGAACACTGTCTTAGACGAACGTTTCGATCGGGTGGATGTGGGAGCACTTGATAGGAGAGGGGGGTGCAAGAGCCTAGCTAAACTGCTCAGATGCTTTCAGCTGCCTGACAGGTATCATCTAGATAACCTGAATGTGTCAATGTGGACTTGGAGTAATCGCATCGGGTCGTCTAGATCGTAATTAGATAGAGTTTTCTGTAGGCCAGCAGATAAGGACAGCACAGGGTGTCCACAATTCCACATAGTCAGCTACATGGACCACAAATTCGTGATCTGTACGGTCAACTTAGATAGGCTCCATAGACAAGGTCCTGGTTACTGGAAGCTAAACGCGTCTTTAACGGCATGCAAAGCCTACAGAGACCAGGTTAGTTTATTAGTGAAGCGGGCATTGACGGGGGCAATCATCAATAACAACTGATGATTTGCTCTGAAGAGGGCAATTAGAGCAGAATCGATTAGGTTTAGTAAGGCTCTAGCTTTCAAATGTAAGAAAACAGAGCGGGATTTAGTTAGGAAACTAGATGAGGCTCTTGGGACAGGCATCGCAACCAACGTGTTGGTGGTCAGGTTGGCCCTTGACCAATACTTTGACGCCAAACACGAAGGCTGCGTTGTCAGATCTAAGGCACATTCAGTAAGGCTGCTCGATGGACCCGCATGGCAGAGGCGAAGTGCGGCAACAGAGCAACCATTCGGTCTTTGGTGGACCAGAATGGGCGCGAGGTTTCTGAATCGAAGCAGATA
>NC_068987.1:65099550-65118276 GCF_001194135.2 Octopus bimaculoides | reverse complement strand
GCCCACCAGGTCTATCCACGATAACCTCCATCTCATGCGCTACATTATAGAGAGAGTGGGTAACGAAGCTGGCATGGGTGGGGCTTTGTTCAATTTAGATCAGTCTAAAGCCTTCGATAGGGCCGACCATCGATACCTGGCAGCTGGTTTCAGTCCGGTCTTCCGCGGGTGGATCACTGCTTTGTAGAGCGGCATCTGCTCGGTCATGCGGGTGAACGGTCACCTTTCAGAGCCGTTCAACATCTCACGTTCAGTCTGCCAAGGATGCCCTCTCTCCTCCCTCCTCTACATATTGACTCTCGAGCCATTACTGCAGAAGTTGAAGACTTTGAGGGGTCTCCCGCACGATCTGGGATGTGGAAAGAGTGTGTCTGCATATGCCGACAACGTCACCGTGATGGTGTCCAGCCACAGGCACATCGACCTGATTGGTGAGACGCTAAACGAGTATGAAGTGGTGACAGGTGCGAAAATTAACACGGAAAAGTCAGTAGGCTTGCAACTGGGCACGTGGAGAGGCAAGTCCATGCCGTCCAACAGCATCGTAGGGCGCTGGACAGACAGTCCCATTAAACTGCTCAGGGTCTGGACCTCGAGGTGGAGAAAAACTGGGACGAAGTGACGAGCAGGGTGGAAAATCTCACCCAGAAATGCATAGGTCAGCTGGAATTTGTTGAGGTAGAATTTCAATGGCCAGATGCCCTTCCTTCATCTGTTTCCAAGTAATGTAACAGTTCTCTACGGCTGAGCATGTTTTTACAAAAGATTGGAAACAAAGTCCATTGCCTGTATGATGGTGACACTTGTTTACAACAATTACCTGATGTTAAGACAGGGTGATACCAACACACACTCTCTCTCTCTTTCACACACACATATACAAACAAATGGGCTTCTGTCAGTTTCTGCAGACTAAATTCACTCACAAGGCTTTAGTCCATCTGCGGCTATAGTTGAAAATACTTGCCTGAGGTACCACACAGTGGGACTGAACTTGGAACCAAATGGTAAGGAAGTAGGTTTCTTAACCACACAGCCACACTTGTGCCAAGATACATAATTGCTCACAACTAACTAAGGGTTGTACATCAAGAATACTGTGCGTGCGTTAGTGTATGTATGCACAATTGTGTATGCGGGTATGTCCCCCCAAAATAAACACAAAATAAAAAAGAAGAAACCTAAACAAATACATATATTTTCACAGAGACTGTAATTAACAGCTAGTGTAATTTCTTTTCTTAATTGCTATAGAAACTTGAAGAACTAATAACAACAACAATACAATAATAATGATAATAATAAAATACATAAATAAAAAAAATTGAAGAAACAAAATAAAAATATAAAAAGCAAGACAAGACATACACACACAAAAACTAACTTCTTCACTATTAAAGCTTCACTATTGTGATCTGTCTGTCCTGTTCGACAGATTCATGTTAGAAAGTACCCACAACCAACATGATAGATGCTTCACGAACAAACAGTGCCATAGCAACCAACTGCGTGAGCAACAGATTGTATCTTTCAGCTTGTCTCTCACAGAACAGAGCAAGTTGCTAACATTGGCAAGAAGAAACCAAATAAAACTTAAACAGAATGCATGCTACAATCAATAATAGAGTTTTATCTTGTTGATGTTAATGATTTTTATTTATTTATTGCTTTCATATCCCACACAACATCAAATAACAAGAGAGTTTCAATCAAATAGAATTGAAATTATTAATAATTCAATGAAACATAAAGCTACATACACTTGAATGTGAACATGTATGTATGTAATTATGTATGTGTATATATATGCATGCAATGTGTGTTTATGTAAGTATTTATGTACACGTACATATTTTTTTGTGTGTATACATACACATCTCTCTCTCATATATACACACACACAGATGCCCCCATACACATGTACATACATATATATATATATATATATATATATATATATATATACCCTCATTTACACTGACAGACATTTAAGTGTGTATGTGTGCGTGCACACACATACGCACACATCTATCAGTACGCTCTGTGTTCTAATCAGTATATGTATACATATATATATACATAGGAATATCTGTGTGTGTATATGTGGCTTCATACATGTAAATGTATGATTATGTCTGACCAAACAAATACCCACCTTCTAACTACACAAAAGACTCTGATTCCACTACCTCCTTAACCCTCTGCACACAGGTATTAATAACAATTAACCTAGAAACCTCATACCAGACTTGTATTGTTTCTATGAACTAACACTGCAGACATCTTTCAATGGAAAAGACAATCTATGAAGTCTATCTTTAGAGAAACCGAGTCTTTTCACCAAATAAATTTACTGCTTACTTACAGTTTAATCAGACCTGTCTACTTCCTTTCACTGTTGATACACTAGACTCAAAGCTTTGTCCAGTTCAAGAATATATCCTAGAATACCTTTTCAGAGGTTGCACACAATTCTTCCAGTAATTTTTTTTTTTTGTCTATTCTTTCATTTCTAATTGAGAATCTTTTAGTGTAAATTTCAACTTTGGGAACAAAAGAGTGTTTGCAGGAGCCAAATCTGGGGAGAAGGGAAGCTGGGCATGACAGTCAGCTTGTTCATTACCTAAAAGTTCTAGATCGAGAGTGATGCATGATGCAGATGCATCGATGTGGTGCAGCATCCATGCTTTGTTTGCCCTTGCCTCAGGTATCTTCTATCACACTACCTGTACAGCACCTTAGAACATCCAATTAAAACTTGTTATTGATCATACCATCATCACCATTTCATCATCATTTATTGTCCACTTAGTCATACTTGCATGAATCAGACAGAATTTGTTGAGACAGATATCCTCTGGTTAGATGCTCTTCCTGTTAGCCAACCCTCATCTGTAATATTTTCCCCATAGCTAGACATGTTTTTCACAGAAGACTAGAAACACACAAACTTGTTTGTATGATAAGGATGCACATTTATAACCACCATGTGATGTCTTCACAAGGGTACACACAAAGATACTACAAATATGGGCTTCTTTCAGTTTCCATTGACCAAAATCACTCACAGGGCTTTGAACAAATCAGGGCTACAGGAGAAGACACTTGCCTAAGGTGTCACAGAACCCAAGACTATATGGTTAGGAAACAAGATTCTTAACCACACAGACATGCTTGCACCATGTGGAAAAAAAATCTGATGAATGATACTCTTCCAATAAAAGAAAAGCAATCAACATCACCTTCACATCTGAGCAACTGTGAGATATTTTTCTTTAATCACATCAACAATGATCCAGCCCACTGCAATGACTGCCTTTTTGCTTCATATTTCATGACCATACACCCACATTTAATCACTTGTTATGACACTTTCCAAAAAACTTTCATCTGTATTCAAATGATCAAACAGCTCCTGACTGACTGTGATTTAGTTCTCTTTTTTGTTTACTGTATTTTCCAGCATACAAATCAACATAGCATATAAGTTAAGGTAGATTTTTCAATTAAAAAAAAATCAATGTTTAAGTCTACACTCACCAATTACAACTGCACATCAATATGAACACACAAAGTAAGTATAAAGAAAATTAACAGTAACTAAAATTTTATATGCCATCATGGCGGACCTGAAATGTAAACATTCAAACATTCCAAATCCTGCTGAATTTCACATGCAATTTTTAGTCCTCCAAAGGTGTATAAGTTGATCTACCTTTTCTTGGTTGCAAAATTTTGGTCTGCAAAAATTTAACTTATATGCTGAGTGCCTGCCTGCAAATGCAGCACAAATTTGCATCAAGACAATGCATTGTTTTATGTTGCATTGTATTTTAGGTCATTATGCGAAAACCATATACAAATGCCAAACAATGCATTGTAAATTTTTCTTTTAAAATATGGCATGGGTTTATTCAGATGCTTATTTCTTCAAAGACTTCACAGATAGTTAGGTGATGATTTTCACAAAGCCTAGCATGCCCTTTTCTCAATGTGATCATTATTTGTTGTCACTGAAGATCATCCAGATTCAGGATCATCTTTGATAGATGTTCTTCCCAATTTGAAACAAAATTTTACACAAGCAAACTGCTTTTCCAAATCCTTCATTGTTTAACAAACAAAAGGTTACCAATCAAGTTCACTAAACATATGTTCACTCCAGCATGTGTAAATCAATGACTAGTATGGTGTGAAGTGGTTATTGTTAGACTGAAGCTGAAGGCTAACTTATTCACAACATGCTGCATTGGCCAATTAGCATGCTATTTTTTCAAAGTGGGACAAACCTCACAGTTTCAGTAACACTTAGTCACTACATACACCTATGAAACCATATTACACACTCTAAGCATAGATAAAATCCTCAAATTATTTACAATCTCTAATTCTTATGGTTGCTTAAGCCACTAGGAATCTACTCCAAACTATCTTATCCAATAAGTCCCCATTTCTAAAATGGTAGATTCTGCAACTGTTTTTGTAACAAGCACAAAATCATATGATGGTTTAATGCATTAAATTGACCCTTAGTATTTAACTAGTAACTATAGTGTTAGCCTGAAAACATGAAAAACAAGCTTAGTATGTAAAGGGCTGTAATTAAATACTCTGCAACACTCTACCAATTCTACCACAAACCACTCTTGACAATAATTGTTTCTAATTTAGTCACAAGATTAGCAATTTTGAAAGGTAAAGAGGCAGGGGGACAGTCTAATACACTGACCCCAATGCTCGACTGGAAGTTTATTTTATCTACCCAAGAAGGATAAAAAGTAAAGACAACCTCAGTAGGATTTGAACTTGAATCATGAACTAATCTAACTAAATCTTGTGAGCCATTTTGTCTGTCACTCTACCAATACTGCCATAAAGATGTCCGGCTGATCCTATAACTTTCTTAGTCAAGAGGAAGATGGGCTCCCATGCCCCTTCTGAGATGGATGGAAGGTCTTCCTCAGACCAGATACCTGAACCAAATGCTTGTGACAACAATGTGGATACTGTTAAAGATACCCAAGAACCAGGTGGTGGTGTCAAACAGAGTAACTGATTAATCCTACCACCCAATAAATAATAGAAGTCATGATTTCTAGTGGTAGTCGACCTTCCAGTCAAGCCAAAGACACAACATTTCTATTGGTTTTTTCAAATTGCTGATACTATTTATCAGTTGCAACTCATGGCTAAAGTACCACCATTTTTCAGCAACAAATTGAGGTTTGAACTTGGAATACACAGAGTAAGAACAGCTACAACAAGGTATCCTGCCTGATGCTCTAACAATTCTGCTAATCCACTGCCTTGGACTGATGCATTTTTTGTCAATCAGCCCCAAAAAGGTGAACAGCAAATGATTTTTAAATAGTATAGCTTTTATCATTGCTCCGATGCCAGAAGAGATTTGAACTCAGAAATTTGGGGGATGAGGGTGCAAGTAGATTACACTGACCATGGTGCTCAGTTGGTACTTACTTCATTGATCCTGAATAGATGAAAGGCGAAATCAACCTCAGCAGAATTTGAACTCAAAACTTAAAACTGGAGAAAATACTGTCAAACATTTCATCCAGCAATTCTAACAATTCTGCCAACTTGCTATTTTTGAACTCAGAACATAACAAACATACATAATGAAAGAAAGTAAAGTTGTAATGCTTAATATCGGTAGTAGAACATCAGTCAATGAGCTCTATCAAATGTCTATAAACAACAAGTTATTGGAGGAAAGCTATTGAAAAAAAGGAAGCAAAGAATATTCTTGATAAACAAACCATTAACTCGGTTCAATTCCACCCAACCTCCAGCTGCAACAATTCGTCGGGTTTCATTATCATTGCTTGGTTTGTGATCAAACGATAATACTTCCACCATTCCTGCTACACTAGCTACTGCACGAGAATCACCAACATTACCCTGAAAGACAAAAAAAACACAGAGAAAGAATTCATTTTATGTCCCAGCTTAAAAGAAAAAAGAAAGATATTACAAAACCAAAACAATAACAAGCAAATGAGAGAACCTCTACATGGTTATCCAACCTGCTAGCAATAGCAGTTAAATCTCTCTCTCAACCTAATTCTGCTGCCTTATGAAAAAAAAAACACTGGATAATGTCTGGAATCCAGTATTCCAGAATATCAAATGGTATGGTCATGGCTGGAATGGCCTCTGATCATAGGCCTGTCTGCTCCATTAACACTGACCAGGGAATGAACAAACAGACCTGTTTGCCTCATTTCTGGTGGGGAAATGTTTGTTTTATTTTTTAACTGCATAGTCAGAAAGGGAGAAGCAACACCCATTGACCTTAATTTTTCCACGGTTTCCAAGATTAGTGGAAGGAATGAAGGGAGACAGTTGACTTAAAACCAGAGACCTTGCTAAAGGCACCCAAGAACCAGATGGTGGTGTTAAACTGGATAACAAATTATATCTATCTGGCTTGCATATTCACCTGAATGGCATGTGATTAGGTGATAGGGTGTCTAGCCAGTTTCCTGAAATTAATGCTGCAAATGATTAGATCATTTGCATCACAGAGTTCCAAAAGCTTTAATCCCTCGTTTTGTGAACCATAATCTCCATGCACATCAGTCCAACTTGTGTGTGTGTAGGTGAGTGAGAGAGAGAGAGAAAGAGACAGAGAAAGAAAGAGAGAAAGAGTGAGAAAGAGCAGAAGAGGGCAGAGTTGTACATGGAGAATACATGTACCTCATGTGTACAACATTCAAAAGAAAATCTGGTAATACCTGTGTGTATGTGTGTGTGTATCGGTCTGTCTGTCTGACTTGATGTGAACACTTGAAAGAGAAAAAAAGGCAGTCTCTTTGTTTATGCCCTGTAACCTAGCAGTGCAACAAATAGAGATTGCTATGAAAAGAACTGAGGTTGATATGATTTAAGGTGGTCCCATTAGCATAGCGAAGTTCAATGACTTAAACATGTAAAAAGTATACCGTGTGTATATATGTAGATATGTGCATGTATGTGCATGTGGGTATATGTGTATATGTGTGTATATGTATATATGTGTATGTAGATATGTGTATATGTGCATGTGTGCATATGTAAAATGTGCGCGTGCACACTTGCACGCACACAAAACTATGTGCAGGCATGTACATGTGTGTGTATGTATAAACTATGTGAGTGTCTGAATTTGAATGTATTGCTTAATCCCAGTTCTAGCTCAACTGAGCTAAGCTATTATCAAAGTCATTCCTATGCTATCATTTTAGAAGTATGCAGGAATAGCATATCTAATATGCCCTTTCTTTATTTAAGACAGCCCTTTGTCATTTGAAGAAGATTTGGTTGTTATTTCCAGCAGACTGAGCAATCACCTACTACTCTTCATCCTCTCCATCAATATGATAATCTGTAAATACTTAGTGCAAATTAATTATTTATATTAATATATACTATCCATTATTAATGATCACCATTGTTATTGTGTGTAAGGCTAGAGGGAATTGGTAAAGATGGTAAGGATATTACTGAACTATTTCTAGCAGGTCAAATGGCTATATAGAGTTAAGTGGTTGGATGAGATAAAAGCAAAACAGATGTAACAAAAACACATCCCACTGAAGTCACCATAGGAAAACAGAAGCAGAAGAAGTAAAAAAAAACAACAAAAAAACAATGAAACACAAAGCCAGCCATTATAAAAGTGGCTAACATAAATGTTGTATACAGACCAGTGGTGACTTCCACCAATTCCCCTGGCCTTATGCACACAATAAAAATAATGATCATAAATAATAGATAGTATATACTGATATAAATAAATCATATGCAACAGGCATTAAAACAGATCCTCTAATTGTTATTGCACAAAACAGCATGTATAAAGAATTTTAAGTGTCACCTAAAAAAGAAAAAAAATTAGGTTTAACTTAAGCTAAGCTTCATGTTTTTAGCCAACAGGGTGAGAGTTTGGACAAATATAATCATTTGTTTATATTTGTCCAAAGTCTCAAAGACAGCTACAAGATGTCAAATTTACTTTAACAGACATTTAAAATCATCAATACACCACCCTTATGTTGTTACAAGGTAGTTAGAGGATGATGACAATGCCCAAGACCTTTGCAATCTCTTCCACACCACCTGCAGTTTATGTTAAACAGAGAAGATTAGTGTTACTTACACAATAAAGCTTATTATTTTTCAGCAAAACTACAAGAGCTGTGGTACCAGCCAGTTCATCTTTCATCGTATCATCTGAAATACAGTAGACAATAATAATGTAGTGAACATAGTGTAAAGAGGAAAGAAACATAGAAGAATGTAGTCAAATAAAATTACATTTTACGACAATGGGACATCATCATCATCATCATCGTTTAATGTCCGCTTTCCATGCTAGCATGGGTTGGACGATTTGACTGAGGACTGGTGCAACCGGATGGCTACACCAGGCTCCAATCTAATTTGGCAGAGTTTCTACAGCTGGATGCCCTTCCTAACGCCAACCACTCAGAGAGTGTAGTGGGTGCTTTTATGTGTCACCCGCACGGATTTGGTTGCTAATTCTTATAGGCTGTTGTTCAACCTATAAGAATTAGCAACCAAATGTCCCTTAAATCATACCTTACAGGAATGTGAACAGACTAGCACTGGTTGCCAAGCAGTGAAGGAACGACACAAACATAGGCACAAAGAAGTTTTCTCACTAACCACATGGTTCCAGGTTCAGTCTCACAGCATAGTACCTTGGGCAATAGTCTACTATAGCCCTGGGGCACCAAAGCCTTGTGAGTGGAAATACATAAAGTTGACTAATACTTAATTTATCGACTCCAGAAGGATGAAATGCAAAGTTGACTTTGGCAGAATTTAAACTCAGAATGTAGCAATGGGCAAAATACTGCTTAGCATTTCATCCAGCATGCTTACGGTCCTGCCAGCTCACCACTTTCATAATAATAATAATAATAATCCTTTCTACTACAAGCAAAAGGCCTGAAATTTGGGGGAAGGAGGTGAGTTGATTACATCAACCCCAATGCTCAACTATCAACTAGTACTTATTTCACTGACTCGGAAAGGATGAACTCACAACATATAGACTGATGAAATGTTGCTAAGCATTTTGCCCAGCATGCTAACAATTCTACCAGCTTGCTGCCTTTAATAATAATAATAATCCTTTCTATTATAGGTACTAGGCCTGAAATCTTAGGAGATGGGGATAATCAATTTCATCAAACCAGTGCTCGACAAGTACTTATTCTATTAACCTCAAAAGGATGAAAAGCAAGTTAACCCCAGTACTTGTTTAAGTGTGGTGCTTATTCTCTCAGCCTCTTTTGTTGAACTGGTAAGTTACGGGAATGTAAACAAACCAACACTGGTTATTAAGTGGTGGGGTGAGACAGACACAAAGACACACACACACACACACATACATATACACACAAGAGGCTTCCACACAGTTTCTTTATTTCTTTACTGCCCACAAGGGGCTACACACAAAGGGAACAAACAAGGACAAACGGATTAAGTCAATTATATCGACCCCAGTGTGTAACTGGTACTTAATTTATCGACTCTGAAAGGATGAAAGACAAAGTTGACCTTGGTGGAATTTGAACTCAGAACGTAGCGGCAGACGAAATACCGCTAAGCATTTCGCCCGGCGTGCTAACATTTCTGCCAGCTCGCCGCTTCCACACAGTTTCCATCAACCAAATTCACTCACAAGGCATTGGTCAACCTGGGGCTACAGTAGAAGACACTATGTGGCTGCAAAGCAAACTTCTTAACCAGAGAGTCATGTTATAAAAAAAGATAGGAATGTTACAGTTGTAACAGTTTTTGACTCCAGGACAGCTCATTTAGGGTTGACAGATGACTGATAACAAAACCACCCATTAATTAAAATGATCCCAATAGATTACCAAAATCAGAATGTCTTTCTTTGCCCTCTCAACTCCTTTTGGAATCATATTGACTCTGTCATGGCACAAGTAAGTCTTGGGCATTTTGAACCTCTCCAAATCTGACAATAGTAGATTTCTTCAAAGACAGAGAGAGTTGGAAGAAGAAAGAGAAGAACTGACCCCCAGTACTTCAGTGGTACTTTATTTAACAACCCTAAATGGATGAAAAATAAAATTACTTTAGTAAGATTTGAACCTAGAACACTGAGAATCAGAACTAAAAATGCAAGGTATTTAATCCAACATTCTAACATCTATGCAAATTCACCACCTTAAAGAATAGTAATGTGCTAAACTTGATGTGCATAGCTTACTGTTAGGCATATATTCTCCAGCTTAACCTTTTACTGCAGATATTAGATATACCCATTCAAAAGTTCATTACCTGTAACTGTGAAAAGCAGTTTTATATACTAATCTTTCCTTTTGTTGCGGAATGTTATATTTGAATTTTTTTTTTTTTTTGTGTGTGTGTGTGTTGATATATGTCATGTTCATCAAGGCTTGAAGAAAATAGATATTTAACAAATATTACTAGAGTAACTATGAAATTTAATTTTGCAGTTAAAGGATTAATCACCTCTACCATTGTACTCAATACTGTCAGAAGTTTAGGTCATATAGCATTTGGCTTCTACTGGGAAGAGAATAGAGCAATAATGGAAGATAGTGGTTCAGTTTACGCATTGTAACATTCTAAACAGAAGCTGCTTTGCTTGCTCAACAATCACACTGGAAACTAAAATGGCCAATAACAACTACCTAAAGAGTATGCAGTATGGTGCCTTAATAGACTGAAGTACAAAATACCAAGAGTGCAAAACCTGTGGCCTTTTCATAAAGACCTTTGATTGACTACTTCTCCACTTCATGTCTGCTTGAGCTGATGTAACTAAGGTTACTTGAAAACAACAGCAACTGCCGCAACAGTAACTAATATACCCATACGAAATGAAAACAGCAACCTGCATGAAGTATCTTTTACTAATCAACAGGTAAAGATAAACTCTGATAGCAGATTAGTTGTAAATTCTGATTCTTCAAACACCAAAACTTGAGTAACTGAGAGCTGAAATTGGTATTTAACAGTAATTATAAACATAGATTTAACTGAATAACATTAAGTCAGGGAAAGGAATATTAGTGAAATTTCTGGAGAGATAGTGTGATTGATGAAACATATTACACTAATGACTTCAAGACAAATTGGTGCTGGTTTAATGAAGCCAATTATCATGTCATACTAAATACAAAGTGTGTTTCCTAAGCCAAAAGCTTCAAAGAAGATTAAATAGCTGCTAATGATAGCTACAACAGCAAAGCGGTTGAGTTATTACAGCATTGGAGAGAATGCCTTGCAGTATTTATTCTCTTTCTGTGCTCTGACTTCAAATCCCGACAAAGTTAACTTTGTCTTTCATTCTGTCAGAGACAATAAATAAAATACCAGTCCAGAGTAGTGAACTGATGGAATTGTTAAAGGATCAAATAAGATTGCTTCATAGTATCTGTTCTAGTTCCTTTACATTCTGGGTTAAAATTCAGGCTAGGTGCAGATAACCAGGGTTGCTTACTAATCACCTTATCAAAAAAGCATCTCAACTAAGCTAGAATTGGTTAATGTGGACAGATAGACCTACAAACAACATAGTTAAGGTTGTAATAAAAATACTCAGGCTTTCATCTAATGTTGGATCAACAGCAGCCAAATCGAAAATGATAGGGCAGCTGTCACAGTGTAACAGAGTAACTTTAATTACCAAAGGCTGCACTGACCACGAAGATACAATTATTGGGTTTGGTTTCATATAGTAGCATTTTATGTTCCCATGTGTTGGACAATACAGTAAATTTGCATTGTTATTCAAATTATCAGAGTGAATGTGACAGCAATGGTTTAAAAATAGTTTAATATGTTTATAAATAAATAACACCTGTCATTGTTTAAACCAGGTCAACCATAATTAAGCACACCTATAAAATATATTCTAGCCTTAATCATTCAATTATTTTCTCAAACATTGTGTAAAAATTATTCTATAATCAAATATGAGGTTAAATATGATTTGAGGAAAATATGGCTGATATTTCTACAAGGTTAAACAGTCACTTGAAGGCTCCCAGTGCACAAATGACATGTACAAAAGAGAAATTACAGCCTTGAAACAAAATATGTAAATTTTGCATTAGTTCATCACCACAGACATTCTAATCTTCCACAGTTTTAGACAAGAGATTTGCATTTGTTGGGTAGCTGACTCCTGTAGTAACACTATGATTTTTGATTCTTTCCCCACAAAACAATCTGCTCTATTGTGTTTGCACTAGATTTTTATTGTTATTGAAATGCTAGGCACAGGTGTGGCTGTGTAGTTAAGTTTGTTTTGAAATTACATGGTTTTGAGTCCAATCTCACTGCATAGCCAACCATTTCTTTTCTTCATAATAGCTGAACTGGAAAAAGGATTAGTGCCCATGACTTTCACAGGCCCTCTGAGACTGTTGAGATTGATGTCCCATTTAAACTGGTGTGCAAGTTGGTCTCCACAGAAAAGATTTGAGCAAAGAAGCATTTCCAGTGGGCCAACATTCTGGTGAGAAAGGAGAATGTGTAGTGATTACTGTGACACTGGAGTGTTGGATATAATATGGAGGATGTCTTCTGAGTGAAATTTAGTTGACAAAAACTCTACAGATGGCTGATGTGAGTATGTTCATGTGTATGCACACAAACACACACTTCTACATTACATGACCAAATATAGTTTTGACAGAAAACACAGAGAGAGAAAACATCACTCCTGATGGCCAGAGGTTAAAGTATGTCCATCAGTGATTAAACATTAATTAGTTGAGTGGCCTTTCTATACATACATTCCAGGTTGTCTGTGTATGTAATAGAAGCACTGTTCCAGATGTGGGAGAGGAACATCATAAGTGGGTCTCACCTGTGCCCTGTTGAGTATCAGCAGTTGTTAAGGGCTGAAATATTTTCTGGCCCAGCACTGTTAACACTTTGGGAAATAAAATTATAATCAAATCAACACTTTGATTGCCTTTTAACATTTGTTGTTTATTGGCATAACTGCTTTGTCATGAAACGTGCTCTGGATTGTGCTCATTCCAGTATATTTTCATTCTATCCATAAAAACAACAGAGAGAGAGAGGGGGGAGGGAGATAGAGAGAGAGAGAGAGAGAGAGAGAGAGAGAGAGAGAGAGAGAGCGTGTGTGTGTGCTTGTATGCATACATGTGTCAACGTACTGCATTACCTTTCAACATTTCAGTATCTAATTGCAAAAATCCTTGCCGTAAAGCCTCTGCAATGTTTGCACGACCTATGAAAAAAAGAAAAAAATCAGCATCAGGAATCTCTCACGAAGTTTACTAATATATTAAACAGAGTTTTCAGAAGATTATAAACAAATAACATAATCAATCTCGACATATGTACTTCTATATAGTGTGTGTGTGTGTGTGTGTGTGTGTGTAAACATATCATTGTGTATAATATATGTGACGTAAGATACATCAGATTAAAAGTAAGTATGAGTGATAATTATGCCTGTTCCTAAAAAAAGGAACTCTTCTTGTTATGGCTTAGTCAGGAAGCAGAGGCAGTACCCATGGCCTTCACAGGCTCTTCCAGTCCGGTGGTGTTGATATGGTTGATATTTAGTCTGAGCATCAACAGTATCAATGCCTGTAACAAAAAAAAAAAAACATACAGGAGAAGAGGGAATTCCAGCAGGTGGACACCCTGCAATGGACAAATTGGGTACGGTAGTTAGTGCAGCAACCAGAAAGTAAGGGGGAGGGAAGGAAACACAGTAGGCTGTAATAAGAGGAGGAGAGACAAGTATATGAGATTGGGACAAGTATATGAGATTGTATTTAATGATTCTGCAAAGAAAGAGGCTTGGAGAAGCCTTTATGAAAGACTGCTGAATGTGGAGAATGAATGGGAGGAGGAGAGTCTGCCAAAGGTTGACCCAATTGAGGGACCAGCTATCTGAATCAACAGCACCCATGTAGATAAAGCAATTAAGGAT
Source organism: Octopus bimaculoides (assembly GCF_001194135.2). Classification (NCBI taxonomy): domain Eukaryota; kingdom Metazoa; phylum Mollusca; class Cephalopoda; order Octopoda; family Octopodidae; genus Octopus; species Octopus bimaculoides. The sequence continues at coordinate 65,104,271 of NC_068987.1, read as the reverse complement.
ATGAAGACAGGGAAAGCCCCTGGCCCATCAGGAATCACCACAGGGATGCTTAAAATATTGAGCAGTATGGGTTATGGTCTTGTCACCTACATCGGAAATTAGGTAGTTCATGAAGAGGTCATAGCCAATGACTGGTGTAGCAGCACCATAGTCAACTGCTACAAGAGTAAAGGTGATGCTTTAGATAGAAATAACTACAGGGGTATCAAATTACTGGATCAGGTGATGAAAGTTACAGAGAGGGTCATAGCCTAAAAAATTAAGGAGAGAGTTAGCCTAGATGAGATGCAGTTCGGTTTTGTGTCAGGCAGAAGTACCACTGAGTTACTGCTAGAACTGGACACGAAGTTTAGGTTGTGGAGGCAAGGTCTAGAATCGAAGGGCCTTAGGATTAACCTAGCAAAAACCAAAGTTTTAGTAAGTAGGAAGGCTGTCAAATCACAACCCCCTTTGGGTAGATGGTCCTGCTCAATCTGTAGAAAAGGCGTAAGTAGAAACTCCATACAATGTACCAAGTGTAAGCTATGGACACATAAAAGGTGCAGCAATATCAAAGGAAGGTTAACTGGGAAAAGTTTTTGTGTGTGACAGATGCACTGGGGCAATAAACACTGAAGATGTACAGAAAACAGATTCCATCACATGCCAGGGGAAGAAACTAGAAGTAGTTGATAGTTTCCGCTACCTAAGTGACCAAGTCTATAGTAGGGGCAGTTGCTCTACGAGTGTAGTGACTAGAGTAAGAATAGCCTGGGCAAAGTTCAGGGAGCTCCTACCTCTGCTGGCAACCAAGGGCCTGGCCTCTTGCTCGGGTGAAAGGTAGATTGTATGATGTATGTGTGCGAACTGCCATGTTACATAGCAGAGAAACATGGGCCATGTATGCTGAGGAAATGTGTAGGCTTGAAAGAAATGAAGCTAGTATGATCTGCTGGATGTGTAATGTCAGTGTGCATACAGACAGAGTGTAAGTGCCCTGAGAGAAAAGTTGGGCATAAGAAGCATCAAATGTGCAAGAGAGGCGTCTGCAGTGGTATGGGCATTTGATACTTATGAATGAAGATAGCTGTGTGAGGAAGTGCCACTCCCTAACTGTAGAAGGAACCTGTGGAAGAGGTAGACTCAGGAAGACATGGAATGAGGTGGTGAAGCATGACTTTCGCACATTGGGCCTCACAGAGGCAATAACGGGAGACTGGGACCTTTGGAGATATGCTGTGATTGAGAAGACCCAGCAACTAAAGTGAGATCACAGCCACGCATATGTGGCCCTGTTAAGAATACCCCTGATGCGTCGGGTGATATGAAATGCTTGAGACCTGTTGAGTCAAGTAAAACCAATATCGTAGCTGTAGCCAGTGCCCCAACTGGCTCCCATGCTGGTGGCATGCAAAAAGCACCATCTGAATGTGGTCAATGCCAGGTCTGCCTGACTGGCTTCAGTGCCGATAGCATGTAAAAACCACCAACCAATCATGGCTGATGCCAGTATCCCCTGACAGGCTCTTGTGCCGGTGGCACGTAAAAAGCACCACCCGAAAGTGATCATTGCCAGGCCTGCCTGACTGACTCATGAGTTGGTGGCATGTAAAAAGCACCCATAACACTCTTAGAGGGGTTGGCATTAGAAAGAGCATCCAGCTGTAGAAACATTACCAGATCAGATTGGAGCCTGGTGCAGCCACTGGCTCTCCAGACCCCAGTCAAACCATTCAACCCATGCCAGCATGGAAAACAGACATTAAACGATGATGATGGAACTTATTGTATCAATGGTGACTATCATTAGATGTTGAGTAGATGAACAGACAACAAACTGTCAACCACCAGGATCAACTAGTTCAGTATGCAAACGACTACTGTCATCTGTAGACATAGTGTGTGCAGATGAGATATTTCAGTTAGCAAAAGACAAGTGTCACTAAAGTTCAAGCCAGATGTTCATGCCACAATGCTCAAACAGGTCGTTCGGTGTGGAAAAGTTGCACTGGTTTGGGCAAGTTACCCAACTGGATGATAATAAAGAGAATATGTGCACTGCAAGTTTGTTTCCTTGATATCAATAGTGATTGTGTCCTTGTGATATCAAAGTAGGTTAGAAGTCATCTCTCCATTTCACAATGTATGTCACAATGTATTTATGCATGAAATCAAACAAAAGCTAGATTCAGCAGTGTGTTCAATTCTGATTGGAACCTACTGATCTGTTAAGACACCAGTATTATACACTGTGTGTGCGTGTGTATATATACTAAATATGCTAGTGTGTATACAATGTATGTTATTTCAGTCTATATGCTATTACTTTCATGGCTGTGTGTTAAGTAGCTTGCTTACAAACCTCATGGTTCTGGGTTCAGTCCCACTGCGTGGCACCTTGGGCAAGTGTCTTCTACTATAGCCTCGGGCCGACCAAAGCCTTGTGAGTGGATTTGGTAGACGGAAACTGAAAGAAGTCCGTCGTATATATGTATATATATTTATATGTGTGTGTGTGTCCGTGTTTGTCCCACCAACATCGCTTGACAACCGATGCTGGTGTGTTTATGTACTCATAACTTAGCAGTTTGGCAAAAGAGACTGATAGAATAAGTACTAGGCTCACAAAGAATAAGTCCTGGGTCGATTTGCTCGACTAAAGGCGGTGCTCCAGCATGGCCACAGTCAAATGACTGAAACAAGTAAAAGAGTATATGTGCAATTGTGTATGTATGTAATAATGCATATATGTGCGTCGGTTTGTATATACCTATCAGCAATATATACAGAATCAGTATGTGTGTTCATGCTGTAACATGTTTATGATACATGTGTTATTTGTATTTCCTCAATGTATGAATATCAGTGGGTGTATATGTGTAGGTACATGTTTATAAGTTTTCTACTAATGGGGTACAGTTTTGTACGCTTTTACTTGTAAATGAATGTACATCTGGCACATCTGTGTTTCACTGGCACACATACAATATTGTCAGAGAGCTTGCATTTAGTGTGTGTGAGTAAAAAAAAATAGATAGACAGACAGATGGATGGATATATCAGACAGAAATATATAAAAAGCGAGGGCATATGTGTTGTGTGCAAGTGAGTGCATCTGTGTGACAGGTATTGATCCTTTTAATGTTCTGACAGCCAGATTACTATCATTAATGAGAATACAAACACTGACTCCACCTTCTGTTCACCCTTGATAAGTACTTGCTCCACCTTCACATTCTGCTGATACTCAACAGACACAATAAACCATACTACATTAGTACATACATATCTCGCCACACAGTTAAAAACCAACATCTATCATAACAGGCTATATGAAGAGTAATGGTGGTTTAATAGTTTGATGAGAAGTGAAAACTGGAAGGACGATGGGATGAGATCAAAAACATGACCAGTGGATATGTAGTAAAGAGTCTGAGATGTGATCCTCATTAATCCTTTTGCCCTGAGAAATGTAAATTCTTTATTGCCAATGCATTCACATCCACAACAATTGTAATTAACTATTAATCGCATTAATCTCACCCAGTTATCTGTTTTCTAGATCTCAAAAAGCCTTAAAAGGAAAAAAAGTTAGAAGAGAAGGAAGAAAAAGGAGGAGGAAGGAGGAGGAGTAAAGAGCAGAGGGGAGTAAAGAGCAGAGGAGGAGTAAAGAGCAGAGGAGGAGAAGGAGAAGTAAACCTGTGGAAAAAAACAGAGAGGAGGAGGAAAAAGCATATGGGGAGAGTAAGAAGCAGAGGAGGAGGAAAAAACAGGGAGGAAGAGGCAGGGAGGAGGAAGAAGCAGGGAGGAGGAAGAGGCAGGGAGGAGGAGGGGAGAGGTAGAGGAGAGGGAGGTAGAAGTAGAGGAGGTGGAAGAGGTAGAGGTATCCATAATTTTTTTTCAGGCTTTCCCATACTGATGGAATCAGTGTAGCTAATGTTTCAATTTGACCCCTTGTAGGTTATGCCGACAAAGGATTGCAGTTCTGGGAAGGAAGGATTAGGTGTTCAGAGAATGAAATAGTAAGGGTGATAAGAAAACAAGAGACATGTGTATTAAATGGGCCTGAGTGGAGTGAGGTAGGTCAATACCAACTAGGTTAAAAGCTAAGAAGAGTAAGGCCCCAATATTCAATTTATTACATTCTAATACAGTAAACCCTCGCCATATTGCAGTTTATTATTTAAGCTTACATTGATTCCTCTGTGGTGTGTTTTGCATTTATAATAAAATAAATATATACAAACTAGCAGAGATACCTGGTGCTGCTCAGGATTAAAATGGCATAGTTTTTTAGTATCTTACTTGTTTCAGTCTCCTACTTCTCTTCACCCCTACTCTCTTTCTCTCATCTCTCATACCCACCTTCCCCTTCCCCCTTCATCGCTAACCCTCCCTCATAAGCCCACACCACCCCACCTCATCCCATCCCTTACACCCTCTCCCACATACTCCACCTTTACCCCACTCACTACTTACCCACATATCCCACCTACCCCAGCCTCTGCACATTCCTACCCCACCTACCCCCAACCTCTGCCTACCTACACCCCACCTGTGCTTTCCCCACTCTCGCCTCCCCCACCTCCCAACACCATCACACCACACCACACTACACCATACCACACAACACACCACCACGCACACACCAACACTGACCAATTCCCATCCCCACATTTTCACACCTACACATTCATACACACACGTCAAGATCACCAGCCCTCTTTCACACGCACATACAT
>NC_068987.1:65054995-65097254 GCF_001194135.2 Octopus bimaculoides | reverse complement strand
TATATATAGCATCGTAAAATACCTTATATTATACATTGTGTCATAATACATTTTAACTTCATATGCCCGAAGAGAATGGTCCGATCAAACATTAATTTTTTTTAATTATTAACCCACCATTTCTCTTCGGACATATGAAACACACAGAAACACATACAGATGTACAAAATCACACACTCGCAACTACAATGCAAAACCTCCCGTGCAAAACACACACACATACATATACACAAACAAAATATCCCCACACTAGAGCACAAAGCCACACATTCCAAGAAAAAATACATACATATATATATACACTTGCAATACGATTCTAGCAACCATAACCAACACTTACACAAACACGTACATGGACACACCACTCTCACAATTACAAATCACATTCACACAAACACACCCACACATACAGATACACACACACAAACACCCAAATACAACACCCCCCCCCACACACACACACAAACACCCAAATACAACACAAGCCCCCACACACACACGCATATATGCACACATGTACACACACACTCAAAAGAAAAAACACATGTACATATACATACAATCCCAACAAGCACTCACGAACACACACATGTACACACAAGCATGCACACACACCTCCCTGACAAATACAAGACACATAGACACACTCACAAACACACCCACACATATACACACACTGCACTAACAATACAAACAAAACAAATCACTCACAACTACAGCACACACACACACACACCCAGAAGCTACATAAACCATACCTACATATACACACACACACACACACACAAATGCATACTCAGTACCAACATGCACAGAACGTACACACACACACCACCCGGATAAACCCAACACACACAGACACACACAGAACCCCTGATCAATACAACACACTCACACTCACACATATGGTTGCTCACACACGCACACACACACTACAAGGACAATTATAACAACATAAACACAGGGCTGGTGTATTTTCTGCCTATAAAGATGAAATCTCGTCTTTCTGATGAAGTTCTAACAATTTTATATATCCGTAGTTACTGTCAAAGTTGACCAGATATTGAGGTTTTGCTTTATACAATTTCATGGTTTTGTTTGTATGTTATTCATGTGTGTACATGTTGCGGAACAAGGTTGTTTTCTTCAAATGTGTAGTGATTATATCTTTACTGAAAGAAACTAACTCCACCCTCCTCCTCCTGATTAATAAGTAAATAAACATATATTTACAAAACACAGGTGCTTGTTTGTATATTTAAAATCTTAGCAAGAAAAATAACAACAAGTTAATAAATAGTGTTAATATCACCTTAAATTAAAAGGTGATAGCAAAATCAACACAAATGAAACACAAAAGACATGAATGGCTTACTAATCCTAAGGCTATGATTTTAAACCTTGATCTAGAAGCAGTATATTATACTCAGCTTGCCAAGCTGAAAAACAGGGTCATGACATTACTCTGTGTGTGAATGTGTGTTTGTGTGTGTGTGATGGAGGGTTCTATGCATGCGATTAATGCTATGAAAAGCATCCATCCATAAAAACTAGTTTTTTTCAGTTTGCTCTTCTTATTTCCATTCTAAGCGATACTGAACATCAATCTGTCCAAGGATGGTTTCAACAGCTTATCAGTTTTACTAATAGATGTAAATTCATCTTTTTGCTCAATCCCTCTTCATCCCTGGAGAAAGAAATCCTGTAAGTAGTTTCACATAACCCTTCTCAAAGTATATTTTATTTATTGATCCCAGAAGGATGAATGTCAAAATTGACTTCTGATATCAACAGGATTTGAACTCGCCAGAACAAAAACCAGAAGGCCTTTTATCCAATGCTTTAATGACTGTTAGTTCTCCATGTTACAACAGAACAGAAATCTATACAATCAGTGGCTTAATTAATTAAAGATTGGATCTTTAATTAATCAAAGACTGGACAGCATGAAGTAAATATGAAATGAATCCTCTACCAGCTAGAATCACACAACCATTACAGAAAGCTTCCCAGAAGATCTGTTATATATTTTTTTTAGCAGTGAAGTGAACTGAGGTATGTAGAATTAACTGTTCCATTCAGAGATCACAAACTGCCTGCTGTAAATATAACTCAATACCCATAGCTTATCCACTCAACCTTTTGAACTAACCATCCATAACAGCCACACACACAAACAAATATATGATAATGGTAAATGTCTCCACAAATAGCATCTCATAAGGCTAACACATTCTGGATCACCAAGAACTGCAGTACTGATCTTTATTCTGACTTCTGCAACTTTAAGTGGATGAGAGATAAACCACACTCTGGATAAGATACTGAACCACTGGAGATAGCTTTACCAGCAGAAAGAACTGAGCCACAAAACAGCAAATTATAGTGTTACAGTTACTTACAGTGGTGAGCTATTTAGTACACCAAGGTATCCACTGAAGAAGTGCATAAACTTACCTGTTGAGAGCTGAATACTTTGGCTTCAGACATACAGCACTACCAGCAGTTGTATCTCAAATTATTGTTCTTATTTATAAACACTATAATAGTATCTACAAGATGATTTCATCCTCCAGAGAGGATGCCAGTTTATCATAGCAAACATTCTCAGAAGATCTCATAATTATTCTTCAGCAACTACATGAACTAGGGCATGTGGAGTTTAGAGAGAAGAAAGAGCAACAAGTTCACACTACAGAGTACCTGTAGTGTAATCAATAACAGATTCACCAGCAAACTATAGATAGGTAGTTTGGATGCTATGGCTCTTTCTGTCTCAAAATGGTTCTTATAATGTCTTGAATGGAGACTTAGTCTTGGATAGTAAATTCAATCACGGTAAGGTAGATTTAAATTTGGAGAAGTCAGGTGGTAAATTAAATTTTGGAGTAGACTTAGTCTCGAGTGGTTAATCCATTACCTGATTTAACACCACCACCTGGCACCTTTGGCACTTTTAGTGGAGACCACTTTGTTGGAAGCATTTGAGCCATACTTCCAGTTTATGAAAATATTCTTCCTTCTTTCCCTCCTTACTTCTTATTTCAGAGGTTCTGTTAAGGAATATAACTGCTGCCTTCCCTCCTAACTTTAAATCTTTAGCATTTAAGCCGGTCATACCCAGCCCAGACATTCTATGTTTTATGTTCAAACTAATCAGATCTGGCCAATCACATCTATCCTATAATGTCATTCAAAAAATTAAGCAATCATATCATTGAAATCTTGAAGATAATGCATGATTAATTCAAAACAATGTGAATAAATAAACATTACATTTGAAAGAGTAATGTGAATGTTAAAGGATTAAGAAAAGAATACCAGTATAGATACTTACTGTAGTATTCACTGCAAACTATTCTTTTGTGCAAGTTATTCCCTGCATACTGAGCAACTTTAGCCCCTTTATTGAAAGAAATGGAAAAAAAGAAACAGAAAGCATATTTAGGTGATGGTTGAAGATATAATAAGAATAAAATAAAAATGGTTAGGGTTAGAGTCAGAAATTCAATAAAAGAAAACCCAAGCCAAGAACATTTTTAATAGTTTTTTATTTATTTCTTTTCTTTTTCAGGAGTATTTAAAGCCTAAACATAAGGGAGGAGTAGAGGAGAGAGAGTTTTAAATAAAAAGCTAGAGAAAATGAAGGGAAAGAAAGAGTAAACAAAATGTAAGATAGAACAGACAAAAAGGAAAAGAAAAGTAAAACAAAAATTCAAAGTAAATGATGTTGTGTTACAGGAAAATTCAAACCAACAAGTCCACCAAGATGTTTAACAGTTTCCACCCCAACATCAATATCAAGACTCTTTCTCTCTATATATTGCATGGATGCACAAACGTGAGCATACATGTGTGTGTGTGTGTGTGTGTGTGGTGTTGGTTGGATGTGGAGTATGTGCTCATAATTTTATTTATCGAATTCACTGTAATTTACATTGTGTCCTACTTCAATGTGTCCATCAGTTGACGTTTATTAATTACATTAATTAATTGATATTTGTTAATTGCTGTTAATAGTGTTATTGTTTTCAGTCCTCAGCATTCAGCTGCTGCCTGCACCCACTGCAGCTGTTGTATGCAACGACTATAAATCTCCTTGTTATTTTGGTAAGTTGACTGACCAGCTGGACAAATAGATGGATGGATGAATAGAGTAACAGACTGACAGCGACATGAAAGGGCGGATGGACGAGAGAATGGCTGGTTGGTCAGTTGGTTGGTATTGCTTTATTTTTTTTTCATTTCCTGAACAAAACCTAAAGAATATCATCATCATTTAATGTCCGTCTTCCATGCATCCATGGGTAGGATGGTTGACAGGAGCCAGCCAGATAGAAAACTACCCTAGGCTACTGTGTCTGTTTGGCAGGGTTTTTACAGCTGGATGCCCTTCCTAACACCAACCACTCTGCAAAGTGGACTCAGTGCTTTTTACCCACCTTGGGGTTGTTAACACTGCTTCAAATGCTTTGGTTTTGGTTATTCATCAGCTGTCATATGTGTGTACATGTGCCCTAGCTGGGATTGAACCCAAAAAGAAACACAACCCAGAAGATTGATGGCTGAAAGTTCAAACCTAGTTACAGCTAATTAGATGTATTAAGTGACATTCCTCTAAACCCTTTTGTTACCAACCCAGCTGAAACTGCCTCTGGCTCTGTAGTACAAATGTCTTGTTTTCATAAGTTTTGAATTAAAATCTTCCACCAAACCTTAGTCACAATTTATGTTCCTAACTTAATGATAATTAAGTTATTTTACAAATTCTTTGTTATATTTAAAATTAATTGAAAGAAACACAGAGCATCTCAAAATAAATACATGGAGCCAGTCAGGTGGCACTGGCATCTACCACGCTCGAATGGTGCTTTTTACATGCCACCAGCATGGGTACCAATCAGGTAGTACTGTCATCGGCCATGACAATGACTTCACTTGACTCAACAGCTAAAAAATTCTTCACAGCAATGCCCCAGCATGGCTGCAGTCTAATAGCTGAAACAAGTAAAAAGATATGACAAGCACATTAATCCAGAAATGAATAAAAAAATTTTCACTGGCCACCAAACAAAATGATACTAAATGTAGAAGGACAAAAGGGAAAGTAATATCCTAAACATAAGGATTGCCAAATCAGTGTAGCTACTTCTGTTTATTATTTTTATTCTTACCAATTACCCAAATTCTAAAAACATTATCTACCTAGATATATTTTGAATGTATAATATATCATACATACATACATATTCAGATTTCTCTGTAGTAGACAGAAAGTGAAAAAAGTTCATCATATGTATTATTGGTTTATCTGTAATTATTCTCATTATCAAAAGTACATTTTCACAAGTGAAGCACGTATATCACCAGCAAATATAATGGCCCACTCACTTGTAGCCAAATATATCTTTTATCTTTTATTTGTTTTAATGATTAGATTGTGACCATACTGGGATACCATCTTGAAGGGTTTTAGTCAAACGAATTGACCCCAGTACTATTTTTAAGCCTGACACTTATTCTATCAGACTTGTTTAAACTGGTAAATTACAAGGATGTAAACAAAGCAATACTCGTTGTCAAGCAGTGGTGAGGGACAAACACAAAGACACACACACATCATTGTCATTTAATGTCCATTTTCTAAGCTGGTATGGGCTGGACGGTTTGAACGAAAACTGCTAAGCCAGAGAGCTGCACCAGGTCCCAATCTAATTTGGCATAGTTTCTCCGACTGGATGCCCTTCCTAACACCAACCACTCCAAGAGTGTAGTAGGAGCTTTTTACGTGCCATTGATGTGACACCGGCATCAGCCATGACTACGATTTCACTTGGCTTGACAAGTCTTCTCAAGCATCGTATATTGCCAAAGGTCTCGGTCACCTATCACTGACTCTGTGAAGCCCAACACTCAAACAGTGCTTTTTACATGCCACCAACATGCAAAAATCACCATTCAAGCATTGGGCCTCACAGAGGTAATGACAAGTGACCGAGACCTTTGGTGCCAGCATGGAAGATGGACATTAAACAATGATGGTGATGATACATATATATATATATATATATATAGGTGTATAAAGGTTGAATGTGGATTTGTCCTTGAATTGGAGGTTTCCCCAAAAAGATATCTAATGTTGATTCTTCATACTTTGCTGGGAGTTTACAGGCATAAATTTGTGAAGATATGAAAGTAGTGCTTGTATATAATGTATGATGTATTTATAGAATGAAGTTCCATAAATCCCATCAGTTTTGTTAAAAATGGAGGAAACAAGTTGTTAAAATATATAAAAAGTTTAATTCTTGCAGACGATCGTCTCATACAGAGATATAATAATATAAATTCATGATCAAATTAAATTAAATAAATATCAATGTACTCTTCAGTGCATGAAGGAATGAAACCATAAAACAAGGAACTTAAAAAGGAATAGAGCAGAAAAAATTGGATCTAAGAGAGTCATACTGGCATCCGTGTGAAAAAGAGATAGGAGTCATGTCGGATATTGAACCATAACTAATGGTTTCAATGGTTAATTGAAGATATAAGTAAAGAGGTATTGGAGATGTTCCCTCTATAGATGAGTATGGAAATTAGAATTATAGCTCCATATAAGTAGCGTAGGGCAAGTAATTAGTAGAAATGTTCAATGGGGAGACAATATCAAATGTAAATTAAAATTAAAACTAACCGTTGAAATTAGTATACAGTATAATGTATTTTTTTAAAAATCTATACAGAAGAATGAAGTTTAGCGTGAGAAAGTGGTATATGAGAAGCTAATACTAGATAATCAACATAAATAAATAGCAAAAAATAGAGGAATGAGAATGAGTTAAAGAGAGAAGATGATGTATATAAAGGACTCATCTTTGCATAAAAAATCATATTAGGTGACACGTATTAATAATAAAGGAGAAATAATATATATATATATATGTATATATACATATGAACTCTGAGTGTTTAGTTTTTGCTGAATGACCTGCTCAAATGATTTGTTTATAATGAAAAAACGTATGTGTCTACATCAGCTCACTACTTCTTTCAAATCAATGTTACCATGCATCAGGATTTGAAGTGATTGTAGAGCAACATAGGATGAAGTGTTTTGTTCAAGAACACAATGTACCACTCAGTCTGAGAACTGAGCCACAATCTCACGATCATGAGTGCAACACCCTAACCACTAGACCATGACCCATGTATGTATGAATATATGTAGGTACATATGTAGGTATGCATATATGTAGGTAGGTATGTATGTCTCCTTTATTTTTTAATTATTATAAATCTTCCACTGAGGAGGGAGTCAGTTTCCAACAAAGATACAAGGCTCCATCTTTGTAGTTAACATTGACAAATTCACATTTGGAACTTGAGAAAAGTTTTGCATATTTTTACTGTTCCACTCACAGATTGGACTTGTACAAATCAGCCAGTCAGTTTCTTTTTCTAAGAATCCCAGTTTATCCAGATTCTCCTTTAAGCATTTACTAACAAAACCTAGTGCTCCTTGAATCATTATTGATATGAATATGAATTCAAAGTCTAGATATAGAAGCTTGTCCATAGATATCCTGTTTTTCTTTGATTTTCAAAGAGATATTTATATCTGCAGGGCACCTAACTTCTATGATGGTACATACCTTTGCCCCTGTGTCCCAAACAATATCTGGCCTGATATGCTTACATTTGACAGAAGTTTTGATGGGAATGAATGTATGTATGTATGTGTATATATATATATATATATATATATATATATGACAGTTTTCTTTCAGTTTCTGTCTGCTAAATTCACTTACAAAACTATGGTCAGCCCAAGGCTATAATAGGAAAGTACCTGCACAGTGCAAAGTAAACTTCTTACCACACAGCCACACCTGTGCCTATATATTTAAGTTATTTCTCTACTCACATACTTACCAACAATAAACCATACAACCAATAAGAAAATTAATTAACCTTCCTCATTCTATATGTAAGTAGGTGTTTTTAAAAAATGCCACAATTTAAACATATCTAAGAAATTTTCTCATAAACACCAAAGCACAGAACTAGTATTTCAGCTGAAATATAATATACAGAACATTAAAAAAAATGCACATTGAAGAATAGTTCAATAGTCAAGAAAATTTTCAGTAACATTAATATAGACACAGGAAGTAACACTGAAGTTAGCTCTAAAACAGCAAGTTAATGAGAATAATCAAATAGATAAAATAAGCAGTTTTCATAAGTTCAAGCAAGATCTAAGTTTTAGGTTCCTGGCCATCAGAACTAGAGAAGTTTCAGGTGTGGAAGCAAGGACTAGAATTGAATGGCCTTAGAGTCAACTTCGCTAAAACCAAAGTCCTAATAAGTAGGAAGGTAGACAAAACACAAACCCCTTCAGGTAGATGGGCCTGCTCGATCTGTAGAAAAGGCGTAGGTCGAAACTCCATAAGATGTACCCAGTGTAAGCTATGGACACATAAGAGGTGCAGCAATATCAAAGGAAGGCTAACTAGCAAGATAGTTTTTGTATGTGGCAGATGCTCAGGAGCAATAAACACTGAAAATGTGCAGAAAACAACCTTTGCCACACTCCAGGGAGAAAAACTAGAAGTAGTTGATAGCTTCCGCTATCTAGGTGACCGAGTTTGTAGCGGGGGAGGGTGCGCTGAAAGTGTAGCTGCTAGAATAAGAATAGCCTGGAAAAAGTTTAGAGAGCTCTTACTTCTGCTGTTGACAAATGGCTTCTCACTCAGAGTAAAAGGCAGACTGTATGACGCATGTGTACGAACCGCCATGCTTCATGGCAGTGAAACATGGGCCGTGACTGCTGATGACATGCGTAAGCTTGCAAGAAACGAAGCCAGTATGCTTCGATGGATGTGTAATGTCAGTGTGCATACTCGACAGAGTGTAAGTACCTTGACAGAAATGTTAGACGTAAGAAGCATCAGTTGTGGTGTGCAAGAGAGACGATTGTGCTGATATGGACATGTGGCACACACACACACATACATACAACAGACTTCTTTCAGTTTCCAGCTACCAAATCCACTCACAAGGCTTTGGTCAGCCCAAGTCTACAGTAGAAAACACTTCCCCAAGGTGCCATGCAGTGGGATTGAACCTGGAACCATGTGGTTGGGAAAGAAGCTTCTTACCGCACAGCCATACCATGTACAAACTTTTAAGCATTTGTTCAGAAGAAATTGTTCATTAAAACTTACTAATAGAAATGTAACGCACTTATAATTCAAGAACAAATTAAGATTAAGCCTAGCCATCTCTTCCTTCCATGAACCAATGAGAGGAGTTCCCCGTGGTTGCTTGACCTGTTAGAATTAGCAGCTAAATCACCCTCAAATCACATTCTGCCAGATTAACAAAAATACATCACACATTGAATAACACAACTCTGGATAGTCTAAAAATAAAATGGAGTAGTCACATCAATCAATTACATCTTCAACAGAAATAAACTTTTATTCTCCAAGAGAGCTAACTGTAATTAAAAGAAGGTCCATGAGAAAGTAATTAATTTGGAATGAAGATAGGTCTGTGAAGATGTGTCACACAACTTACTAGTTCAGAAGAGCAGAGGAAATAATGAGAGAGAGGAAGGAGGAGTGAAAACACTGCTGGGTTAGATTTTATTATATACTGATGAGTGAGAATTTGCATCTTTATATCATTATGTAAATGAACAATTGCATTCCTAATCTTCACAATATTTTAACAAGTAGTTCTAATCTACTTTCTCTTAGCAGTTTGGAAGAAAGAGATATGCAATTTCTGGTGAATCTTAAGAAAGATGAAACTCACCAGTATGATTATCTTTTCAACCAGATAAAAACTTTGAGGTTTAACCATGGAACCTATTTTTATTGGGAGACTAAATATGAAGGGGTGCTGAAAAGTTCCTGCCTTTGGTTAAAGAAAATACAATAATCATTATTTTCTTCAACATGTTCCCTTCTCAGATTCACACACTCATTGCAGCAGTCCTTCAGTCTTTCTAAGCCCTGTAAAAGAACTCAGAAGGTAGGCCTCCAACAAGCCTTTCACAGTACCTTTAAACTTAGGAATTTTTCAGCACCTCCTCATATGTTTATTAAACTCATGATTTTAACTTTAATCAGACTGGAGCCTGGTGTTGCCATCCGGTTTCACCAGTCCTCAGTCAAATCGTCCAACCCATGCTAGCATGGAAAGCGGACGTTAAACGATGATGATGATGATGATGATGATGACACATATTTATGATTAATGAGAGACCCTCTGTAAATGCAGTCTTAAATGTTTGTGTTGCAGCATCTCTATCCCAAATTTGTTGGAATTGAGCCTTAAGAAGATCAAGAACAACTTTTCAGAGTTAAAATATTTGTCAGCATTTTCCAGCAGTTTTTTTCTGTTACATGAAAGATCAGCCAAGATAGGTGAAAACTGGTTTTTATGAAGTTCTTGAAAGTTCTTGCTTGTACATAATTAAATAAGGAGTATTGTTATAGTAACAATAATTTTCTCTACTATAGGCACAAGGCCTGAAATTTAGTGGAGGAGGTCAGTCAATTACATTGACCCCAGTGCTCTACTGGTACTAATTTTATTGACTCTGAAAGGATGAAAGGTAAAGTTGATCTCAGTGGCATGTGATCTCAGAATGCATGCTGCCAAGATTAACTTTGCAGTTTACTCTTGGCAATGATAAGTTGTAAACTCCCAACCCCTCATCTATCCATACATTGGAGGGAATATCTTCTTTTTAGGTCTTGGACCTGTTCAGTATTGTTTTTGACAAGGACTGTGTATTTACATGATTGCCAGAGCTCTCAGTTCTTCTGTGCTATTCTGGAAACTTTTCTATTTCTCCTGTATTGAGCAGCCAGTCCTCATCAGCCTGCATTTTGTTTTCATCTTCACAAATGAACGCTCTTGCTTACCTCACTTTTCTTGTGTTGACTACAAGGCAAGTCTTCTAGCTCCTTACATAGTTTTGATGACAGCTACTTGGTGCTGTTGCTTCTGTTAATCGTTCCCTCTTTTTGTCACTTGCTCATTGTTATATCACAGTTATACTAGTGGGAGAGAGCTTTCAAACTTCTGATTAAACCCTAAAGAAGAGCACATGGCAACTTTTTTTCCAGTATCTTCAGAGTTGCCCCTAATGAACAGTAGTCCAGTAGTCTCCATGATTTGTTGCTGCTATTGTTGTTGATTTCCTGCTTTCAAATATTTTGGGCAGAAAGCCTTTAAATGATATTTACTGCTATATGTATCGCAGCTTGTGTTTCTGCCTGGGATAGTCCTACAGGGAATAGATCTGGTATTCTTTTGTAGTCTTGTAGAATCATGAAGACTTGTATGTCCACAACAATCTCACCCAACTACATATCACCATAAATTACATCAGTACTAACTACTTGCTCATAGTAATAATGACGATGATATTAGCACAAAACAAGACATCTACAGTCGATGGGTATAGTTAATTGAAACTAACTTTCAGCATTTTACAGCTACTCATTTATTTCTATTGATTCCTGAAGGTTAAAAGTTAACACTCTTAGGATTTAAACTTTTATGAAAGGACATGACTAAAAACTGTAAGGCTAGCTTGATGCTCTATCATTTCCGCCAATTCACTGCAATAAAAATAAAATTATATTGATAATTATTTCTAATATAGGCACAAGGACTGAAATTTGGAGAAGAGGATTAGTTGATTAAATTGATCCTAGCACTCAAATGGCACTTTACTTATTGACCCTGAAAGGATAAAAGGCAAAGTTGACCACAGCAGGATTTGAACTCAGCACATACAGAACCAGAAAAAACATAGCAAGGCATTTTGCTTGATATGCTAGTACTTCTTCCTATCCACCATTGCAATTACAATGATGATAATTTTGGAATGCACACTCAATATACACTTATAAAAAATTTTAAGGTGTGAGATGGCAGAATCATTAGCACATCAGGCAAAATGCTTAGCAGCATTTCATCCATCTTTACATTCTGAGTTCAAATTACGAGGTCAACTTTGCCTTTCATTCTTCCAGGATCAATAAAATAAGTACCAGTTGAGCACTGGGGTCAATCTAATCAACCTATCTCTCCCTCAAAATTGCTGGCCTTGTGCCAAAATTTGAAAGCAATATGCACTTCAAAGAAATTTTAATAAGTGCCTTTCCAAGATATCTATCTATCTATCTATATATATATATATATATATATATATATATATATATATATATATATATATATATATATATATATATGATAGACTAGTACACATGACTTTCATCAGGGCCTCAAAGCCTGGTGCAAAGAAGGGAGACAGATATCTTGAGACACAAGACTTTGTCCAAATGCTTGCAACAGAAAGGACTTTGGTAAAGACACCCAAAAGTCATGAGGTAGCAGATTATGCCTACTTCCCAAGATCAGAAAAGGCTTCTCTAATGAAGTTCCACACAGTTTCTATCAACCCAAGTTCACTCAGAAAGTTCTGGTTGAACTGGTACTGTGGTAGAAGATACTTTCCCAAGTTACCAAGCAGAGGGATTGAACCCGGACCTATGTAGCTGTGAAGTGAATGTCTTCCTGATCACACAGCCATGTCTTTACAGTAGAAGCATTATATTTTTTTCCATTCTTTCCCAATACAAATCAAAGCTCAAAAATACAACACAAGAGAAATCAACAGGAAATGATTTGAAGTAAACTTCCTGAGAGTAGGAAAACAATCATTTTTCTTGCATGCACATTGCAAGTTGGTGTGTGTGTGTGTGTGTGTGTGTGTGCATGCACGCATCATGTGGATATGCATATCTGTCAAAAACAGGAAGATCTTGTGATGGTGTCTCAGTATGTTATAAGCCACAATGTCAGTTTATCTGAATTAAAACTAAAGTAAAGCAAGTAACCCAATGAGGAGAGCCTCTATGAGGTTGCTCAACCAGCTAGAAACAGCAACCAAATTCCTTTAAATCACATGCTACTGTCTTAAAAATGGAAGTAAAAAGATGGATACATTAAACAATGTAGTTCTAGATATACAGAAAAATGGGAGGGTCACAGGTGGAACACATTTGTTCTAAAATCATATTCAATTAGTGTGGACTCGGGGTTAAACAACAACAAAGCAAGTTAAGAAAACAGAAAGAACAGTCTGGCACTGAATCTATCAGAAAAAAAAAGAGTAAAAAAAATTTTAAATAATGGCTAAATGGTAAAGCAGACATAAAAATGATGAAGATGGTATTGATGATGTCTACTGTAACAATGCTGCTACACACTGAGCCAAACTTAGTATGTAAGAACATTAGCTGGTCCAAAATACCATTAGTCATCAGTGTTACTACGGTGATGCTAAAAACAATACCCATCTCTCATCGAAAACACAGGGACCCAAATTCAAGTAAATGATAGACAAAACATATCTCTTTAACTTTATAAGTACATTTCACTCTTTTAATACCAACCCATCTGAGACCACCTCTAGTTAAATGATACAAAAATCTCCTGCTTTAAAAGATCCATCATCATTATCACTTTATGTGTACTTTCCATGCTGGCATCTGTTGAATGGGTTGTCACAATCCAAGCCAGTTCATACTGAGAGCCAGTGCTTGAGGATTTCATCTTGCTTGTATGTCTTGCTTTTGGCATAGTTTTATGATTTGATATCCTTCCTATCAAAAACCAACTATTTGCAGAGTAAATTGGGTGCATTTTATTGTGACAATGGCACTAAAGAGGTTGTCATGTCAATAGCAAATCAAATCTAAAAGGGCCCTCTCTACTCTACTCAGTACACAAGAGAGAAACAGATTTGATTTTCAAAATCTGCGTCCCAAGGAGAAGGTTTTTTGATTATCAGTAATCAAAAAATATAATTTTCTATAAGAAATAACTCAACTTTCAGATCACCAACACTGAATGTCTTTGAAGCCACCATCTTAAACTCATGATTACCTGAGTGTGTGTATATTTGTATGTGTGTGTGTGTGTGTCACATCTTATAACAGTCTATCTACCTCTCTTTATCAGTCTTTTTCAGTCTTTCAGACATTTCTCATTGCAAATTTTCTCCTCTCTATATATATTTACTACTACTACTCTCACTTTCTGTATATGTATCTTTCTCATGAATGCTGCTCCCCACTCTCTCTTGATATGCAATACAAGTTAGTGAGGAGAGAGGTGCCTATCTATATATATATCTATCAGTCTCTCTCTGTTATTTATGCTTTTCTCATTGTAAACATCTCCCTTTCTCTATATATATATTTACCACATTCTCTTTCACTCTTTCTCTGTATATGTAAATCACTCACACTGAGTGTATGTTTGTATATGTGTGTGTATGTGTATACATGTGTAAGGAATTTCATTAGGGTGACAGAGTTAAAAGACCTTTACAATGCATCAGCAGTGAGCTCAAGAGACACTCAAAGAGAAGGAATAGACTTGATGACATGCAAACACAAGCCTCCATCACATGATCATATTATTATTATTATTATTCACTGGGCAAAATGCTTGGCGGTATTTTGTCTGCCACTACGTGCTGAGTTCAAATTCTGTCGAGATCAACTTTGTCTTTCATCCTTTCAGTGTCGATTAAACAAGTACCATTTACGCACTGGGGTCAATGTAACTGACTCAATCCCTTCCCCTAAATTTGAGACCTTGTACTTCCAGTAGAAAGGATTATTATTATTATCATCATTTCTCTTCTTTGCCACCAGAGCAATGGATGATGAGGATGATACAGCGACAGCCATAAAATGTGGCAATTTACATAAAATGATGAAGAAAAAAAAACAAAGATAAACATTTTAGGCCAGATATAGTTGATTTGTTCACTTCCAATACATAACTTAAACTTATATTATCAACTGAGGAAGGATGAACAGCAAAGTTAACCTCAGTTGCAAATTTAGATCAGTCCTACCCAAAATTTTAAAATGTGAAATCAGATCTTGCAGGATTAGAAATTAGAGCTTAAATTGCTTCCTATGTGATCTTGGGTTCAGCCCCACTGTGCAAGCACCTTGAGCCTTCTACTTCTACTATAGCTTCAGGCTGACCAAAACTTTTTGAGTGGATTTGGTAGATAGAAACTGAAAGAAACCCACTGTGTGTGTGTGTGTGTATGTGTGTGTGTAAAGACATACATACATACATGCACACATGTGTGTGTTGATTCTTTTATCCTCTACCACAGCTTGACAACTGGTGTTGGGTTGTTTATGTCCTTGTAACTTCACAGTTTGGCAAAAGAGACCAGTAAAATAAATACTGGAATCTATTTGTTTGACTAAACTCTTCAATGGCTGCAGTTCAATGACTGAAACAAGCCAAAGAAACAAAAAAAAAGATTTCAAGATAGTATCTCATGCATTCTAACTTACCTCCATGTCCATCAAAAACTCCAAAATAGCAACATTCTCTATCTGATGGTAAAGACAGTAAATGTGTATGCGCATCTTCCATATCTGTTAGAACCTAGTTAAGGAAAATCACTGTTGTGGAGATAATGAAACTGCAAGAAAGAACTGTTTCACAAAAACATCTTACCATAAAGTAACAACAACACATCATCAACATCATCCAATGACCAAGTTCCATGCTTACAGGATTTCATGGGTTTGACAGGATTTCATGGGTCCAAGGGCTACATCATGTTTCAGTTGTTTGTTTGAGTAGTCATGTGATTAAGCATGTTCCTACCACAATCATCTTTTCTTGTTTTTTTCTCAACCATAGCCCATAACTAGACTACATAATCTTATTGTATTCCTTTTTCCTGAAGCCTATACCTGGACTACAGTATTTTAGTTTTCATTCATACCATGACATTATATTTGTTTTTTTTAGTTCATACCTAAATTCATCATCACTATTGTCATTTAATACCCATTTTTCATGGAAGTATGGGTTGGATGGTTTGACATGATCTAGTTAGCTGCAGAGCTGCACCAAGCTCCAGCATCAGATTTGACATACAGTTCTATATTTAAGAGATGAGGAATTATGTACATTATTTACATTTGACGGATATTTGTCATCTTGTTTGTTGCTAACACGTTTCGGTTGATATACCCTCCAGCCTTCTTCAGGTGTCTTGGGGAAATTTCGAACCTGTGTTCTCATTCCTTAGGTTTTTTTTCGATGTTATTATTATTATCATTATTGTTATTATCAAACAATCAGGCATGTTACTTTTTTTACCTTGGAACCGATGAAAGAAAACATTAAAATGTATCATAAATTATTAGGATTCATTTGGAAGAAGTTTATCATTGACCTGTTAAATCCAGGCAGAAATTAGGTGTGAAAAAAAACAAAGGCAACAACATCAAATTTTCTCTCTTTAAACAAAGCATTATACGTTGTTGATATTCAAGTAAACTGAGTGAAATTCCCTTCATACTGAGGAAACTGATTTCCATTCTACTATCTTTATTAGTACAGTTCTATATTTAAGAGATGATGAGTCATGTACATTATTTACATTTGACGGACATTTGTCTTCATCTGGTTTGTTGTTAGCACAATGTTTCGGCTGATATACCCTCCAGCCTTCATCTCATGTCTTGGGGAAATTTCGAATCTGGGTTCTCATTCCTAAGGTATTTTTTGATGTTGTTGTTATTATTATTATTATTATTATTGTTATTGTTATTATTATCGTTACTGTTCAGGTCACTGCTTAGAATTGAACTCGGAATCTTGAGGTTAGTAGCCCGCGCTCTTAACCACTATGCCATATGCCCACGGGCATATGGCGTAGTGGTCAAGAGCGTGGGCTACTAACCCCAAGATTCCGAGTTTGATTCCAAGCAGTGACCTGAACAATAATGATGATAATAACATTGAAAAAAATACCTTAGGAATGAGAACACAGGTTCGAAATTTCCCCCAAGACACCCGAAGAAGGCCGGAGGATATATCAACTGAAACGTTGTGTTAACAACAAACAAGATGCGGACAAATATCCGTCAAATGTAAATAATGCAGATTTGACATGTTTTCTACAGCTCTCCCTGACACCAACCACCTTAAGCATTTTTTCCTGCAATTAATGTTAGTGAGGTCTCCAAGTAAGTTGCAAGACAGAAAAAGTATGGTAAAAGGGGAAAAGGAAAACAGAAAAAACGTGC
Source organism: Octopus bimaculoides (assembly GCF_001194135.2). Classification (NCBI taxonomy): domain Eukaryota; kingdom Metazoa; phylum Mollusca; class Cephalopoda; order Octopoda; family Octopodidae; genus Octopus; species Octopus bimaculoides. The sequence continues at coordinate 65,080,080 of NC_068987.1, read as the reverse complement.
CACAAATTTGGGGTTTGATTCAGCTTCTATTTCTAGCAGATCAAGATGAATGAATTTGCATTATTTTAGGCCAGATATAGTTGATTTGTTCACCTCCAGTACATAACTTAAACTTCACTGGGTAGAGTGAACTTAATGTGTATCTAGTATAGGACACATTTGGGCTTTGTAAAATGTAATAAGTTATTCATTCCTGGAGTTATTTCAGATGTCTGGAAAGGATAATCAGTCTCCCTGATGAGGCCAAATGTTATTCACATAGAATTTATAAAGTTTTACATGCATGCATAAAAATAAGCAGAAGTGAGTTCCATATGGATTACATTTGATGGGAGGTGGAGGGATAGCAAAGTAAAGCAATTTAGGGTATCTTGGAAGCAAAACAGCAAAAAATAAGAAGAAAGTGATGCGAATGCATCAAGTGTGCTTAGATGGAGTTAATATGCATTATAACTGGTGTAATCAGAGAAACTGAAGCCATAGTAATAGCAGCAGAAGAGATAGATGATACAGCTTTATGGTCAACCAGAGAATTAGTTTACAGAGTGTTGTTAAATAAATGTTTACCTGAAAGCAGATAACATATTCATTTCTTAGATGTGGTCAAGAATTTGTGTTTAAAATGGGTACAGTGAACTTAATGTGTACCTAGTATAGGACACATTTGGGCTTTATAAAATGCAAGAAGTTATTTAATGCTGGAATTATTTCAGATGTCTGAAAAGGATAACCAGTCTCTCTGACGAGGCCAAATGTTATCCATATAGCATTTACAAAGTTTTATGTTCATAAAACATTTTAAAATTATTTATGTCACCGTTATGCATGACACATTTCTCCAGATATCTTCACCTACATTGCATTTCAATCATTATGTATCAGATTTTTCAACAGACATACAATACCATGTTAGATTTGAGCTGGGTACTTTTATTTCTGCCCTAAGGATAATAATGATTATTTTCTTCAAGTGCTGGAACATATGAGCAAGACATGAACCTCTGACCCACATAGGAGGGCAACAGTTCTGAATAAGAACTGGCTCAAACCCTGACAATCCAACACATACTAGCATGGAAAGCAAATGTAAAATGATGATGATGATAGTAATGTAAAATGATGATGATGACAAGAACAACAAGGACAATGATGATAGGCCACTGATGTATGTAAAGTACAGAAACATTTTTAATCTCCAAATATCTGAAATCTGTTAACTATAATCTTATTGATAACTCATCTCTTAATTTTCAATACTTCAAAAAAAGACCATCAGCCAGTCTTAGCAGTAGTACACTAGACCAATATTTAGGCTCTTTCGTCTAGGTCAGGGCTGGCCAACCTGAGGCCCGTGAGCTGCATGCAGCCTGCAGACTCTTATCTTGCAGCCCACTTGATACTTTCTTGAAATGGGTTTATTTGAACAAACATTTAAAAAATTTTTACCAAAAATTAAAGATCGTAATGAGAAGTAAAAAAGAAAGATACCACTGTTTTCACAATGATAATATTTCATGTTGAATCAACAATCATTCATTCATTGTTGTAATAATAGCATGAGAAAGCAAAATGCTTTGAATTCTACCAGTATACAAGCAGCCCTCAAAATACTTTCTGTGATTAAAGTGGCCCGCAATGTAATTGAAGTTGGTCAGGCCTGGTCTAGGATCTAAATTTCAGTCCTACTAGATCTGATTTCAGCTTATATGTTCTTAAATTGAAATTTACAATAGAACCACCACTTAAGAGAGGAAGAGATTAATTTAGTTTACTAGGATCCCAACTCCACCATCACCACCAAAAACTGGCTTTAAGCTCTAGTAAGAAATCTGAATTACTATTTTGATATACAATATTTTCACTTTGCTTCAATAAGGATCTAATGATAGACTTGTTAGTGCTGTTTCTTCTTTTAACTCTATTGACCCCCAACTCACCTGAGTCTGCCCCTATTCATATGATACAAACTTTTGGTTTTAAAATAAGCTAAATTAAAATCTTTCATCAAAATTTCGTGTTAATTTATATACCAAACACCAGCTTAATAATGAAGTTATTTTACTAAATCCCTATTTTCAAAATTAAATGAATTAAAGGCAGTGTATTTAAACAGACATATGGTAATAAAAGGGTTAATGTTTCTTCTCTTAACGCAGATTTTGGTAAAATCAGGAATTAAAAGGATTAAAAATCTAACACATCAAGTGACAGCTGTTCTGCAATAATATCTTCACGAAACAAGATAGATAACAGACAAAATTTTTATATAATCCAGCATTCAAACTGAATTTTCCTTTAAATAATATACACCAAGATTCCTGATACATCTTGAGGAAAGTAGTTTGTTAATATTTGTGGATATGTGAGGTAGGATGGAGAAAGGAGGCATGATGTGAGTGCATGAGACCTTGTAAAAAGGAAGAATCTAGTTTATTCATGTTTGCATGTTTGTGGGGAAGACGTATGTACATGTGGTTGAACAAATCAGCGAGAGTTGGAGAGGCAGTGAACAGTGTGGGATCAAAGTGTTACTTGACATTGACGGAAGGATTTAAAATGTGCATGTATATGTTTTTACATGCGTGTGAGTGTGCATGCACACATTTTTGCATGGAGAGAGAAACAGGGTAATATGAGAGTATTTATGGAGTAAAATTTCAAAGATTTTAAAACATGCAAAATATGTATTTGACACTTTTAAATTAATACAAACAGTTACTACACACACACACACACACATACATACACACAAATAGTTTCCCTAAAAACTGACTTAATGTTGCTTTTACAGTGAAAGACAGCAGTAAGAGATACGTTGATAGATGCTAAATGCCAAGATAGAGTAAGGACATAAAAATCAATAGTAAAATTGATCTGGACGAGCTGGATTGAGATTATGGAAGATGCTCAATTGTATCCACGTCAGAAGAAAGATCAAAATGAATTATGTGCAGTTATTGGAGACCGCTTAGTAATTGGTATCCAGAGCATTAAGCAGTTTATGAAAAGTGCTTGTTATTGCTGTTGAAAAAATACATTTAGCTCTCTCATCAAGCAAACCTTTTGCAAGCAGATCAAATGCATGAAGCAACAGCCAAGGCATGCAAACACAATACATCTTTTGAGTGGGTTAGCTGAATGTTACTATTCAATCAGAGAATATTAGAGATGATTGTCCTAACTTTATTTTCTTTTTTAACAGATTGCCTTAAAATATAGTACTTATCAAAAACAGGATTCCTATTTTCAAGTCAATCATGAATTTATTAAAGGTGATTTGGATGCTATTTTGAGCAAGAATGGTTTGATCCAAAAGTCAGCAAATATTTTAATAAAAATCATTATCATTACTATCACCATCATGAAAGTGGTAGAGTAATGGAAATGGTAGAGAAAACTAAATACATAACCATTTTGTTTTGGCCTTTTGCATTCAAAGTTGAAATCCCACTGAGGTTGGCCTGTTTTTCATCTGAGGTTAGTAAGAAGTATATACAGGGTATCCCAAAAGTCACTGATATGTTTCAATTTTTAATAACTTCCTTAACTTCACAAATAAATGCAGGAAATTTTGATACAATATAAAGGGCATCAAGGAAATTAATATGCACAAGACAAATTTTGCAACACCACTACATATGAAAAATAACATCACTTGAATGGCACCGTAACACCCTCAAGAGTTTCAGACCCCACTACTGATTTCTCTATTGATGTTCTCCTTCAGTGGCACCAGTGTTTCCGGTTTGTTAACATAAACCCTCTCTTTCAGGTATCCATGATTAAAACTTTTTTGCTCCCGGCCATTCAAAGTAGACCTCACACATGGTTCTGGCAAGATGGGGCAACTGCTCATACCACAAGAGAAACAATGCAGTTGCTACAGCAGTGCTTTGGAGAGAGAATAATCTGCTACAGCAATGTCAATTGGCCTTCACATTCCCCAGACTTGACCAACCCGGATAGTGGGGATACCTGAAAGAGAGGGTTTGCGTCAACAAACCAGAGACCCTGGTACAACTGAAGGAGAACATCAATAGGGAAATGAGAGAAGTGGGATCTGAAAACTTGAGGGTTTTATGGTGCAAGTTTTGCAAAGAGCACAGGCGTGCGAAGCCAAAAATGACTGCCATTTAAATGATGTCATTTTTCATACGTGATATTGACGTATTGCAAAATTTGATATGTGCATATTCATTTCTATTATGTCCTTTATATTATATCAAAATTTCATACATTTATTTGTAAAGTTATTAAAAATTGAAACCCATCAGTGACTTTTGGGACACCCTGAACAAGAGATAGTTTCAACCCTGGAAGAATAAAATGCAAAGATGACCTAGGTAGCATGTGAACTCAGAATGTAAAGAATTCTAATTCTTTACATTCTGAGTTCACATGCTACCACAAACAACCAAATGCATTTTTTCTGACACTTGGACAATTCTGACAAATCACCAAATAATAATAATCCTTTCCACTATAGGCACAAGACCTAAAATTTCACTGGTACTTAATTTATCGACCTTGAAAGGACAAAAGGCAAAGTTGACCTCAGCAGAATTTGAACTTAGAACATAGTGGCAGACGAAATACTGCTAAGCATTTCACCTAGCATGCTAACAGAACCCTTGCCCAAGCCTGCAAATATATACTTATATACTGACTAATGGAGACCAGTCAAACCACTTTTACTAAATTCCTCAAAATTCTTGATTGTTTTCAAAATTAATTTGAAAATATTGATATCTTTTCTCTTTTACTTGTTTTGGTCATTGGACTGCAGACATATTGGGGCATTGTTTCTAAAGGTTGAGTGAAACATATCAACCCCAGAACTGATTTTCTTTTTAAAGCCTGTTTCTTATTCTATCCATCGCTTTTCACCAAACTGCTAAGTTACCGAAACTTAAGCAAACCAACACTGGTTGGTGTGATGAGGGACAAACACACTTGCTCACACACACACACACACACACACACATAACAGGATTCTTTCAATTCAGTCTACTAAATGCACCAACAGAGCTTTGGTCAGCCTGAAGCTATAGCAGAAGGCACTTGCCCAAGATGCCACACAGTGGGACTGAATGTAAGACCACATGGTTTGGAAGCAAGCTTCTTAACCACACAGCTATGCTTTATGTTATATCAGAAAAACAGTAACAGAAGTATTAAATAACATATGAAATCAGTCTATGCATAATTGAATGTTGTTATTGCTGTTGCATATCTTAACTTATCATTTATTAGATGAACATCACTATACATGAAGGTGTTTAAAAATATATGTATCAGTAGGTGTACCTGAGAATGTTTACACTTGTGTGTGTGTGTGTGTGTGTGTGTGTGTGTGTGTGTGTGTGTGTGTGTGTCTATATATATATATATATATATACACACACACACACACACATATACACACAAACAAAAATATATATGCATATAAAAGTATGCATATGTGTGAATATGTGTATAATTACATGGTCACCTATGTGTGTGTGTGTGGGGGGGGTTGTCTCTCTCTCTCTCTCAATACATGTGTGTGTGTGTGTGTGTGTGTGTGTGTGTTAGATTACTTCAATAGCTGTTAGAATTAGAGTGAAGATATATTGATAAAATTCAGGGAAAAGAGTGAGGTGGAAGGGAGATGGGTGAACAGGTAGGAGGAAAGAGAAAGGATTGTATTCCACCACCTCCACCCCTCCTCAAGTAGGTCACAGACGAATAAAAGTTATATACGGGAGGGCAGAGGAGTAGCTAGTTATCATTAGGAATCTAGCTAGAATCTATCTCAATACAATCTATCTCAATAACACATCAATGATGGAATAGTTGGTTGGTGCGATGTAACTGAAGATGCTGAAGGATAGAGGAAATGCAACTGAAGGAATGTATTGATCCAGTCACAGACCCTGCCACAATCAAATCATACATTTCCTCCAAGCACGAATAAATAAATGACAAAGAACAGACAGAGAAAAAACAAAATTATAATAATAATGATGATGATGATGATGATGATGATGATGATGATGATAAATAAAATTCATGAAAAGAAATAAAAGTAGAAAAGGTGAAAATTTTATAAACAAGAATAATTTTTTAAAAATCTGTAGAATTTGAAATAAAAAAATAACAGAAACAGAAAAAATTCCTGAAAGGAAACCAATTTTTTATCAAAAAATAAATAAATAAAAAGCAAAAGAAAAAAATAAGCAATAACAAAACTGCAGCAATTACCACAAGAAAAGTAGAATGGCATAAAAACAGCATTTCTGATATGGAATGTATTGGTGTATACACACACATGTATGTATGCATGCATGCATGTATGTATGTATGAGGGCATCAATGCAGTGTGTGAGAGATTAAATTTGTAAGTAGATTTAGCACCATATGTTTACCAAACATATATTTAGCCTTGTTGCAAAAGTAGACCCTGTGGTGAAACCACAGGGCTGTCACCAACATAAGAGTGGAAGATGGGATTGACTAAGTTTAGCTTTCAATAATGGTCTATCACGATTTACTTACTTCCTCCAAAAGTTACATAAGTGACTCAGTTGCCAAGAGTTTCACTTGTGTAACTTTACAGCCAATTTATATACATATGTAGTTAGTCCTACTTTTTCCCTATTTCTCCTATTTACTCAAATCTCTCTCACCATATACATGTATATATATATATATATATATATAGAGAGAGAGAGAGAGAGAGGGGGGGGAGAGAGGGAGAGAGAGAGAGAGAGAGATTACAAGTGATTGAGACCTTTGGTGATTTGCTGTGCTCGAGAAAACACCCCTGCCAGCAACATGTAAAAGGCACCTTGTACACTTTGTGGAGTGGTTGGCATTAGAAAGGGCATCCAGCCATACCATGCCAGCATGGAAAACGGATGTATGATGATGATGATGGGGTGTGCATGTGTGTGGGTGGGTGATTTTCAACAAGCAATATATAGTATTTGATTAGTTAAGGCAGTAAAGATATTATTATAAAGAATCTTTCTTGGGATAATATTTCTGCCTGCCAACATCTGAATCAGTGTTGCCTGATGCATTGGAATTTGCACATCTATAACCATTGATAGGCATGAATTCTATCATTAAAAAATGCAAAATAAACTAATAGGATGCCCAGGAAAGAGTGGGTAGCTGTATTTCATGTTTTTTTGGGTTTTTTTGTAGCTTTCATTATAATAGTGCATATGTGTGTGTGAAGGTATATATCTATGTATGCTATTGAAGATGAAAGTATAAATGACTATATATGCACTGGTAAATGTGTATATCTTAGCAACTTCATTTGTGGTGATGAATGAAAAAATAAAATCAAAATGTTCAAAAAGGATACTGATTCGCCATCCTTGCATGCAAGATGAACCCACTTTTACATAATGGTTTTCACAACTAGACGTAGTCTTCGAAGTCACAGGTTCTGATAATGTGTGACCCATGTCTGCAAGAAAAAAAAAGTTATATTAAATTATATAACACAAACATAAGAAGGCAATACAGAAATTTGAAATGATTTTAGGATATAATTTTTTTATCATTATTATTTTGTTGGATATTCAGGAAGATGAAACTCATGTTCTCAATAGCAGGAATGTCGAAGGTTGTTTTTTTTTTTTTTTCTTTTACAGGTAAGAAGTTCTCAACACTATCTTCATCTTCCATATAATGATAAATCTCTAAGTGGAGGAAATAATGATGGTGAGCTGGAAGAATTATTTGCGAGTCTGACAAAATTCATAGCAGCATATCTTCTAGCTTTATGTTCTGAATCCAAATTCCAAAGTCACCTTTGCCTTTCATCCTTTCAGGGTTGATAAATGAACTTACAGCTAGATTTGTTTTAAATTTTGGCACAAGGACAACAACTTTACAGGACGAATAAATCAAATACATTGATCCTGAGTTCAACTGGTACTTATTTTATCAACCCCCAAAAGGATAAAAAGCAAGGTAGACCTCTGCAGAATTTGAACACAGAATGTAAAAGAGTCAAAAGAAACGCTCCTAAGAATCTTGTCTGACATGCTAACAATTCTGCCAACCTGCCATCTTACAAACGGAGAAGATAAGTTATAGCAATATCTTTATTTGACACAAAGTAATAGATGAGTGGACACTACTAAAACAAATTAACAAAAAAATCAGTGAAGATTTATACAGAATTGATTATGAAAATACAAGCATGAAAAATATCAGTGCTCAAAATGAATGAACTGAGATATCCTGATAGAATGACAATCACCTGGTACCAATCAAGAAAATCTATAGATCCAATATTACCCTAATCAAGGGCAAGTGCTCTCTCCCAGCTGTGTTTTCCTGCACACACATATATATTGAGATGAGTCCCTTTCAATCAGGCTGTGCTTACCACTCTCACTCATCTTTCAGTAAATTTACTGGAGGGCAACACCTCCCTATCCACCTGCACCATCCTCAGTGAATGAAACTCTCATCAATTTTTCAAGTTGGTGAGAATTTGGCGAATGAAGAAAGTATCTGTCTGTCCTCAGTCTTTTCAATCTTATCTATAACACAACCTCTTTCATCATAACAATCAAACAGAGGAAAACTGGTTACTCATCCCAGCCAAAGGAAGGTAGCAGAACAAACTACATGATGGTCAGTCAATAAGTGGATCACTCCTGCACGTGACAACAGTTGCTCAACATAACTTTACCACTCAGCAATGTTCAAACACTGAATGAGGGCGTTTAGAACAGTTTTAATACTCAGAATATACTTGTTATAATAATTAGCATTAATATTTCTTGCAAAACTATAAATTTGAGGAAATGAATAGTCAAATTTATTGATCTCAGAACTTGCTGAGTACTTTATTACACCAACCCTGGAAGAATAAAAAGAAAAGTTGACCATAGCAGGATTTGAACTTAGAACATAAAGAGCCATAACTAAAAACTGCAAAGCATTTTGACCAATGCTCTAATGATTCTGCCAATCTGCAAAAAATGATTTCTTACATAAACACACAGATATACAATATGTGACATCATCATCATGGTATAAAATGTCCTTTACTATCTCGTACGTATCAAACACACAGACACACTCATATAAAATGTCCTGTACTATAGCTGACTATAGAAAGATTATGCCTATGAAATGTTACATTGCTTTAATGGAAATGAAAAAAAATTACATATTGACAGTCGTGTGTGGGGTGTAATACTATATAGTAAGACAGAGACACACCACATTTATTCACACGTTAGATGTCAACATGTATGTGTAGATGTGTGTGTGTTGAATAACATCCCTAACATGGAAACACACACACACACTGAGACATACACACTCATACACTCACAGACACATAGACACTCATATACAAAATGTAACGTCATCAAATGCAGAAACACACACACACTGATAGACACATACAGATTCATACACACACACACATACTGACAGACACATACATACTCATATACAAAATGTGATGTTGTCGTCATCATCATGGTATAAAATGTCCTGTACTATATTTGACTATAGAAAAATTATCTCTTATAAGATTTTATATTGTTTTAATTGAAATGGAAAAAAAATTACATGTTGACACTGGTGGGGTATGATTTCATTTGATGGAACCATTTGATATATATATAGATTAACCAAATAGAACTGCTAATTTAATGGTAAATCCCACAATAATTATCATAGATAGTTTTACGATAGTTGATTTATGGTAAAGATTATGCTTAATTTTTGAAATGCAAATATATGAATGAAAATTAAGATCAGACCTCTACATGGTAGCTAGACCTGGTAGAAATAGCAGCCAAAGGCAGTGAGCTGGCTAAGGCGGTGAGCTGGCAGAAACGTTAGCATGCCAGGCGAAATGCTTAGCGGTATTTCATCTGCCGTTACGTTCTGAGTTCAAAGTCCGCCAAGGTCGACTTTGCCTTTCATCCTTTCAGGGTCGATGAATTAAGTACCAGTTACGCACTGGGGTCCATGTAATTGACTTAATCCCTTTGTCTGTCCTTGTTTGTCCCCTCTATGTTTAGCCCCTTGTGGGCAATAAAGAAATAGCAACCAAATCTCCCTCAAAACACCCTACTGTCTTAATCCAACGATTCTGCCTATTATGTAGTTTGAAAACTCCTGAAGAATGAATTTGTACGTAGTCTGTTTGTGAGAGCTATTCTATTGGACCTCTGACTAATCATGAAAACATTGATTTAATTATGAATATAGAAAGAAATTATACATTAATCCCCATTTTTGTAAGCAGTTGTATCTGTAAAAATTTTATTTGCAGAGAGCAAAAATTGAAAGAAGATATATGAAATGGACATGTGTGTGTGTTTCTGGCTAATTTGGCAGGAGTTTTGCAGTCAGCACGAGGTGGTTTGGGTTTATCTCTCGAGTCGAATTGTTAATTTGTCTGTAATAGCAATGCCCGGACAAGTCAAAATATCTTCGTTTTTGACTCCTTTGCCTGCAGTAAAAGGAGCCAGGAGCCCTTCTTCAGTAAGTTGAAGAAACAATAAGAATATTTTAATAAATTTTAGCTTCAGTTTATATTTTATGTTACCAGACAATGTTTTTATAGTTAATGTATATATGTGAGATAATAGTTTCAGTATTAAAGTGAAACTATTAAAGTGAAACTATTAAAGTGAAACTATTAAAGTGAAACTATTAAAGTGAAACTATTAAAGTGAAACTGTCTGACATTAGAATAGAGAGATGTTATTGTTTCACTTTTGACACGTAATACTGCAATAGTGGAGGAGATGTGATATTGCACTGGGTTTGCACTAGACAAGAAGTTAAAAAATTTTTTGGCCTAAAACATTACCTGGACCATAAGTAAGGCATGTGTAAAATTTGAATGAAATTGGTTGTGTAGTTCTCAAGTTTTAGGGATTCACACAGACAGACTCACAGACACACATTCTCATCTTTATATATATAGATAGATATATATTAAGTACATGTATTAAATGTTAATTTAAGGGTTAATATGTAATTGTAAATACCTTGTAACCTTGCAACTGCTGGGACAATTATTAACTGGTAATTGAATAATAAATGTGCATTTTTATATATCTTGAACTAAGTGTTATCACATTAGAATTAAAAGTGAAAGAATGAATTAAAGGTAGCTCCAAGGTGATGAGGTATCACCCCTATTAACAGAAAGCACAGCATTGGTAATTCAACCACTATTATTCATTCTTTCATGCGTTGAGCATTCATGTTTCTCATTCTGTAAAGAGACTGGCAGGTGATGTCGCTGCGAATCCTTTTAATCACATCAAAGCTATGGCTCTCCCTTTTGTGCTAGTATCACAAAAAATGCATCTAGTTCATGTTATAAAGTGTGAATCTTGCTGAAGACATAACGCCTCCCTAATGCTGGGTGTCATGAAAACAAGCATCCAGTACACTCTATGTGAAGTGGTTGATATTTAGGAAGGGTATCCAGCAATAGATGCCAAACCAAAAATGAAATGCGAATGAGATGAGATCCCTTGACCCATCTAGTCGAGAAATACTCACAAATATGTGCCGATTCCAACCATGATGACCTCTCTGATCCATTTTTGCATGAAAAACAAACATATGATGATGATGATGATGATGATGATGATGATGATGATGATAAGCAGGAGGTATGAGTTAGAATGGTCCAATAAGTGGTATGAGAACTAACTTTTGCTTGTAACAGAGAATGATCACATATGTGCCAATCAACACAAATAAAAGGCTGCTACATGACTGACCAGATATCACTCTCCTATGGAAGGGGCCCAAAGGGTGGACCTTCATCAGTGTAGCTACACCTGCAGACCAGAATATTGCAAAGGCAGTGAACAATAAAGCTGGGAAGTATGAAGACCTTGCATTGGAAGTGAAACACATCCTCAGAGCCTCAAAAGTGAGTGTGGTACCTATTGTGATTGGTGTACTTCAGGCCATCTCAAAGAAAACAATATTCTGGCATCAAAAGCTGTAAATACCAAACTTCATGGGAAGTACTCAGTTGGCAGCAATACTTGGAACAACTCATGCATTGAGAAAAATGTTTTGCATTTCTAAGCTGCAGAATGGAGCTGAGATGTGACATAGATAGCTCTGGAGAATATAGAATAATAATAATAATGATGGTGATAAAAATGTAGGCAAATGCATTGAAGATTCATGAGTTCAAATATTGGTAATTCAAGCAGGATTTTCATCACTCAAAGGTAAATAATAATTAGCACCAGTAACATACTGGAACAAATATTTCAATCTCTAAGTAACATGAATGACAATAACACTGTCCCCTACCCCAACATCATTTCAGTTAAACAGACCTTATTACACAGGAACAAAAGGCTCTCATGGTCTGCTTATGCTCCTCACAGCTATTGTGGAACACTAAGATTTACTACAGCTTATCTCAACTTATCCAGATATTTGCTTTCCATTTAATTTCACCACAAAGTTAACAGAGAAAATATAAATGGTTGTTCTCTACTTACCAGCCCAAATGGAAGTGAGAACAAGAGAACAAACAGTTGTGGAAGTTATAGCTATTGTTTTGATTGTCAGCATCAAGCTGCAATATGAAATGGAAATTAGAGCATTGTGGCAACATAGAGCTTCATTAATAATGACTTGAATCATCTTAGGTTAACAATTGCTGTTGTCTATTATTATTATGAAATATTATCTCAATCAGCTGCTCTCTGCTTGTGTTACTTTGCTTTTAGCTTCCATTTTCAGTTTGTTTTTTTTTCTCAATATTAGCTTTCTCATAAATTCTACAGTGATTCATAAACAGTTCTGGTTTCTGGTATTGACTTACCAAGGTTCATGAGAAACATGAATGACATTAATCTCACTGGTGTTGGAGAGCCTGATAGGTTATGGGCACTGCCCCTTCCTCCAGACCCACCAAGCAAAAAAAAAAAGTTTAGGTCCAAGTCCAGCTCATTTTTTTTTATGGTTGGTTAGGGAGAAAGTATAGTCTTGAAATGACCACAATACATTTATTTAGGATTTGAATTTAGGAAGAAGCACCAAGGTAAAGAACATAAAATATCTATTTTGAATTTGTACCATCTTAGTCAACTCAGCTACCCTAATAACAAAATTATAATGGTAAAATTCCTTATGACGGCATGAGGCTAATATTTATTGAAGAGAAAGTAACTGTGACCTAATTTTCTCAATCAGCAAAACAATTTCTTAAACACATAAAGACTTGTAAGAGGACCCTTGGCTGGTTGTGATGTTTATACCTTATTCCAATCTAGTAATGAATTAGTAAAGTCGTTCACAGAAAGAAAAAAAAATCAGCAACTGCAGAAGTAACACCAAACTGTCAGATCATGTTCCCAACAAAGCAGTACAACTCAAGTACAACCACCTTGTATGGGACAATACTGCTAAACACAGATATCCTAGACCATATTTAGCAATACCACAACCTGTAACCCAAAAAGTCATACTTTCCTCACTTCGATTCTTCTAATAATACTATATTAGCCTCTGCTTCTCTGAATTACTGAGTTACACACCACCTATTACCAGGTCATTCATGTCTTCTCTTCCAATTATCCTTACTGTGTCTCAAGGAACACTTTGTCCAGTCTTCCATCTCCAGAACTGCAATCCTCTAGAATTCAACTGCTGTCCATACTTTTCCCACAAATGTTGGCCTATAGGTGTTCAAGCTGAAGAATATGGCCTTCTTCATGGACAGGAGTGTTCACGGAGATGGGTTTATAAGGATTAGAATAACTATTTTGGTGACTTACTGCTCCACAAGTCAAAACCGATCTGGATCAACTGTATTTTTCATCTTACTAAGTTTTTGCTAAATACTAATAATAACCTACAAATAAATTTTCTTAAACTCTTATCAAACAATGAAATGGCTGGCAGTAGTGCATCATTGTTGCTACTGTCATCATTGTTATAATTGATATTCAAAGTGGTACAAGGATCTAATTCTGCTTTTTCCTGTTCTTCAGTTAAATTCCACAGTTGTAGATATCATGATTCAAAGTTAAAAACAATAACAGTATTAACCCATTTCCTTAACCATATTTCTTTCTTTCTTTCAATTAATTTTGAAAATAATAAACTATTTAGTTAAATAATTTTGTTGTTATTAAATTGGTGCTCGGAAAGTAAATTAACATGAACTTTTCATGAACGGATTTAATTTAAACCACTTTAAAACAGGAAGTTTGTATCATAGAACCAGGGGTGGTCTCAACTGGTTGATATAAAAAAAAATAATACAATGAATTACACCAGGAATCTTGCAACACAAATTCATAAATGTAATTATATTTTATCCACTTATATATAAGTGGCATTGTGAAAAAAAAAAAAAAAGTAGAACATTATAATTTGAATCTACTACAATAAATATTAGAACAGTAAGAATACAAAGCCTAAATTCCAGAATTCTATCTGTGTATTTAATATTTCATCCCAAGTGATCATATTTTAGTCTGCTTGTATGTATAGCTGGTCTGACTTTAGAAGTCACAGATATATCAACCATATTGAATCAGTAAAGTTCAGTCCATAATATTATTAAAGTAAATGACTTACTATAATGACTGTATATCATATAATTAATTGTTAATTAATGTAGCAGATATTATAATATAAAATATATATTTGATATAGGAACAAATTTAAACAAACAAGAAAAAAAATACTGCACATGATCTTTTTAACAATACTCTACAAAAGCTTTCATAAAAAAAGTAAAAATGCAATAAAATTTTTAAAATTGGAATAAAATGTTTTGGATACTTATGAAAATTTCTATTCCTATTATTTACAGCTAACAAAGCTGATTTTCCTAGTAACTAATTAAATTATTCTTCGACATCAAGTTAACAAAAAATAATCAATTACATTTGGTTGCCTATTAGGAGAGGCAGTATTATTATAATTACTTATGAAAACATAACAAAGAATCTAGAAACACATTTTAAACTGAAATAAAAACAGGTTCTCTAACATTAAACTCTCCAATGAAAGCATTTATGAAAATTTAAAAGAATAATTAAAAAAAAAACAATTTGAAATCATCTTCTATTCTTTCAAAATTTACAATTCACTCACAGGACAGAGTGAATTGTAAGCATCACACAACAGTATTAGCCTCCCAATATTCCTAGCACACAGTCATTTATTTTTCACTCACACAGTTCTTTAATAATAATAGTAGTAAAAGTTTTTAAAGCTAGAGATATCTGGTCCCTAACAAGATGACTTTGCATGATTTTACACATAACAGTAGCAGGACATTTTAATTCTCTTAAGAGTGACAGCAGTAAAGAGTCAACAATTCATATCCAATCCATATAGGTCTCACTTTCTGGATCAGTCTGCTTGCTATAAACAGGAACAGCTTAATGCCACAGTTAGTGAAAGCAATGCATAACTAATGAGTGATCAATTAGCTTGAGGACAGAGCACAAATTTTCTTATGGGCCAAGGGTAGACATCACTGCATTTTATTGTACTCAAGAGTTTTTTTTTTAAAGTCAGTAGAAGCACAAAGAGGTCATTCTCCCTCTTTCACATTCAACTGACAAGGACAAAATAATATCACATACAATCATACTGCAGGATCATACAGACTGGGAAGTTGTGATAAACACTAAAAATTTGTATTTCTCAAAAGGTTTCAATAGATTTTTGTAGCCTCCCACTAGAACTGAAATCAAAGTCAAATACGAAATATGGGAAATTATAGTTACTGTTTCATTATCAATTATTTTCTAACCAGTAAGATTTCATTCCCTCTCCAATGATGTACTTTCATTTTAAACATTTTCCCCTACATTGAGGTGTATCTCCTAGTGACTTTTAATGCCATTATAAAAGGTTCTGAAGTTATATTTCCTACCCACATTTAAACTGATTTAATTCACTCCATACTTTGGCTTCCAATATTTCTCAGATCTTGTGTCCAGTCCTCAAAAATTTCCATTCCAATCACATTTCTTCAACTACAAACTGAATACCAATAGCACAAACTATAACAATTCATCATTATTCCCCATCCAATGAAGGCCCAAATATTCTATGGGACCAAGTATTTTCTAGTTGGAAAACATATAAATAGTTCTCACTTCCAGTTCTAGTATTCCTTTACTCATAATGTTAAAATGTAATAATTCAAAAGTGTGATTTCACATACCCTTCATCAAGCCTGAGAGTGACTGGCTTTGACACAGTATGCAAACAAAACACTGGGCAATTATACGATGCTTCCAAAACCATACTGCTGAATTTTACTTGTAATACTTACATAAAACTAGGAAGACTGGAGCATTAATAAATATGAAAATTTTGCCACCAGAGACACAGTTCTAACACTGGTGACAGTATACAAACCATCAGACCTACAACCAATAAGCTGACTGCTTTACTGACTTCATCAGCTGAGTTAATATAATACTTTTGATGTAAGATTGTCATCCAAAAGAGTATCTTAATATTATTCAAGGTTAGGCTCAACCGTCAATAAAATATAACCAAAACGAAATATTATTAAAACCAAATTAAATAACCTACTTGTTATTTGGTTATGCTACTACACTTCTGAACTATATTACTTGCAGTTGCAACCATTACATAAATTTCTATATTTGCAGAATTATGTAAGGCCTTTTGACACCATTCAATGCACCATTTTAAAGATTTTCTTTTTTTCTCTTTTATAACATGTTAAAAAAATAACCAGAATAACCACCTACTTATATTCTAACAGATTTTGTCATCGGGGGCTACAATTAGCTGAGTCATTGCAGTACTGAGTAACCAACTGAAAGTTGATAGACCAGTCCTTATCACCAATATTGTGTTGAATCCCAAAGAAAAAAAATCAACGCACTATGGCCTAATCCACTTAACAGGAAAGTGAGACTCACTACTGTCGAGAATGGTACACTGTGTAATTAATAAGTGTTCTGTAAATTTTACAATCCAAGCTCATTACTTCCTATAAGTAAAGCCTGTAAATCATTTTCTTCTTATCTAGTAAGGCAATGTTTCTCAACTATTTGATGCTATAAAAACTGGGATAAGCTCTAAGCTTCTTCAGAACCCAAAATCTTGTTTGGTTGAGATAGCTAACACTTCACCAATTTTTTTATACTCAGTCAGCAAAAAATACTACACATACTGGCTACAAGCATATAATGTTTATAGTCAATCTCTCTGTCAAAGGAAAATCTAAAAATTAATAACTGTTATTATAGGAATGTAATAAAAGCAAATCTAAAGACTTAGTTTTTGGTAATGCAACACTACTAATAATATATAATAATATAACACACTGTAAAATCATCTAGTAAGAAGTGGTAGATTAAACATAACATAAATTGATATTTATGCTAGCATATGTTAGATGGCTATGCAAATTTCAATAGTGTCTTATATCATTAGAAAAAGTTTTTATTTTAATGATAGACATCTAACAGAAATGTGGACAGGGTTAAAACATTCCAACAAAATAATATTCTTTAGATTAAGTTACTATTATTTCACATTGCTCGAGTTCAATGTGCAAGGCAGGCTTTCAACTAGAAGAACATTTTATACTTTAACTGAAATCCACATATCTCTCAATTTGTTTGCTATGTAACTAAAACTGTTATTATAACTGAAATTGTCAGTTTTGTGGCTCAGTGATATAGGACAACACAAGTCAAAAATCTATTAAAGTTATGTTACTCATTCCCAATAATTTGGAGGAAAACATGTCTGGTCATGGGGAAATATTACCTTGCTTCAAAAAAGATAACGGTTGGTGACAGGAAAGGCATCCAGCCACAGAAAAACTGTCTCAACAAATTCGATCTGACCCATGCAAGCATGGAAAAATGGATGTTAATTGTTGATGATGATGATGATGATAAGGAGGAGGAGGATTTGATAAATAAACTCTAGCTATCTTCTAAATAAATACCATGTTTCTCCACAAGATTCTTAATGACAGCTTTGAAGTTAAATGGATAATGTAGTCTAAAATAACACTGCTATTTTCATGGTCAGAGTGTCTTTGATCATAAGCAACAACAATAACAAACTGCCTATCGTCCTTTCTTCAATACCTTATTCATGTTCATAATTATAAATGAAAATATTTAAAATATTTACTTTACTAGACAAGCTATTCTCACCTACCTTTATGATATAACCTTGATTGTTTTGGGAGTGTTTCCACTTATTTGGGCTGATGTCACAAAGTCACAGATTTGACAGTACACAGTTTTAATTATGCATTTAGTCACATAATTACATACTTTGAGAAGCATGTTAGCCAAATAGATAAAACACCAAGAGTTCTCAAAAACTGTACTATTTCTAAATACATTATACAGCCATTCCATTAGAGACGCAGGCATAACTGTGTGATTAAGGAGTTCACTTCATAATTCCCTGATTTCAGCAGAGGGAGGGAGGGGGAGAGAGAGAGAGAGAGAGAGAGAGAGAGAAAGAGAGAGAGTGTGTGTGTGTGTTTATCAAATTATATACAAAGAATAAAAAGAGATTCAAAATCTCTCTCTCTCACACACACATTTTAAACAAATGTTCATACAAGTGGTTATGATATCCAAGAAACTGGAGGAAGTACCCAGTCTCTTCCATAGAAATTTAGAAGCAAGCCAACCCACCCTGTTCTCTTCAGCAGCACTTATTGACAGCTGTTGTTCTCACAAGAGGTAAAACAGTGATGATACCAGCCCCACTAACATGTCAAAGAGGCTATTTCAGAAAGACATCAGATGATGGAAGAGAGTTAAATGGTTGATCAATATTGATCAAGTAAACAGCCAGTGTATTTTAATCAAAAGAATGTAGACTCTGAACATGTTATCCAACAATTCAAGACTTTTATAAGAAAGCTGATGGTATTCTAAATAGGGTATTAAGTCAAAATTATACAAAGCTTTCATATATTTAAGAAACACTATTTTTCTTCTTTTCATTATTATTATTATTATTAAGGTGGTGAGCTGGCAGAATTGTTAGCACACCAAGCAAAATGCTTAGCGGCATTTCGTCTGTCTTCATGTACTGGGTTCAAATTCTGCCAAGGTCGACTTTGCCTTTCATCCTTTTGGGGTTGATAAATTAAGTACCAGTGAATCACTGGAGTCGATGTAATCGACTGGCTCCTTCCCCAAAAAGTTTCAGGCCTTGTGCTTATAGTAGAAAAGATTATTATTATTATTATTATTATTATTAAGGAAGTGAGCTGGCAGAATCATTAGCATGCCAGACAAAATACTTAGCAGCATTCCATCCATCTCTACATTCAAAGCTCAAATTCCACCAAGGCCAGCTTTGCCTTTCAGCCTTTCGGGGGAGGGGGGTTGATAAAATAAGTGGTAGATGATCACTGGGGTTAATGTAATTGACTAACCCACCTCCTCACAAAATCCCAGCCCTTGTGCCGATAGTAGAAAGGATTAATATTATTATTATGTGCAAGTGTATACACACACACACACACACGATAAGATTCAGTTTCTACCAACCAAATCCATTCACAAGGCTTTGGTAAGATTCTTAGACACAAAGACATGCCTATAGCAATTTACTATAGTTATCTTCATGAGATGATGAATGAGGAGGTACTTGTCCTCAGATGAATGGTCAATGAATGGGAAACGTGTCAGGACAATTTTCCTTTATTTTTCTATGCATAAAGAGACAAATAAAATGTACTAATAGCTGTTTAAAAATTCAGTCAAAAGCTTAAAACAGAAATTTAACTAATTTAAATTTGTCTCAGATTTCATACCATACATGTTGTGCCATGTACAAATAAATACCTATTAATTACATGCACACACACATACCACACATGCGCGCGTGCACACCCACACACACACACACACACACACATAAAAGGCTTGCAGAGTTTCCAGATACCAAATTTCACTCACAAGGCATTGCTCAATGCCTAAGATACCATACAGTGAGATAGAATCTTGAAACAATGTGATTGTGAAGTGTAAGGTAATATTTCCCCATATGCAGACACATTTTTCATGGAAGAGTGGAAACAAACAACACCACTTGTATAACAGTGACACTTGTTTTCAACCATCACATGATGTCAAGACAATGGTATGCATACTCCACTCTCACACACATACACACAAACACACACAACAAGCTCCCTTCAGTTTCCATCTACCAAATCCACTCACAAGGTTTCAGTCGGCCCAGCGCTATAAGTAGAAGACACTTGCCCAAAGTGCTGCACAGTAGAACTAAACTAAAAACCAGATGGATGGGAAACAATCTTCTTAATCAGAGCTACAACTGACAAGCAAAATTAGTATTTCATATATACACACATACACACACACACAGACTATCGTGTAAGATAATAGTGACTAGTATAAGGTCATGGGAAAGAATATTTAGTACAAGTGACAAGAGGGGGAGAAAGTGGACTTGTTTGGGTGGTGGTTGCATGCAAGTAGTTAGGCTCTGTGGAACAGGTGGTATTTCAGAAGTAGAAAAACCATTTATGGGTTAAATACTGCAAAGCATTAGAGCAGCATAACTGCATGCTAATTAGCTAGATTTTTTGATTCTTTTATGTGGTGTAAATGTTTGTGTATACCACAGTAGCATTGTCCAAGATATGGCAGCAAAATTTTATTTTATATTCTTGAGCTTTTTGTCAGCTGTTGTCCAAAGTTAAAAGATTTTCAAGCTCTGGAAAAGAGGACCAGTCTTTAGGGTACAGTTTTCTTTACTATGCTGTGGTTTGAGATTGCCAAGAAAAATTATAATGTATAACACAATTTTTGTTCTTGGGTAGCAACTACTATTTCCTGTATGCTTACCTCTAGAAAGTATGGAAAATGGCTAATATTTCCTTCAAACTTTGTTTTTGTTACATTTATTCAAACCCCAAAGAAACCCTCTCAAAACATGGCTATGGTGCTCCCCAGCTACTCCTGCTCATGATCAGAGATGCACATATGGTCAGCCACTAAGGAACATGCTCAAGTGGTTAAGATCAAACAACTGACAAGCAAATCTGTGGTACTGAGCAGAATATTTGCTATAACAATATTTCTGCTTCAACAACTCAAAGATGAATCTGCCTGAAATGTAATGGAAAATAGGTCAGTTTCAAAACATTGATGTTCAGGTCACAAAAGCAAAGTTTGAAGAAAATAGTAGTCGTTTCCTTTGATTTCTAGACAGAAGCAAATAGGGAATAACACTTACTGACCAAAGACAAAAAAAAATTATTTTGTTACACAGGGCTCTCAGTGACTGAGATATCCACATTTGTATATGGTGTAATATGACAGCAAGTTTCCAGTCTAAGAGATGAGAAATGGAAAGAGTCCATAGGTAGGCAGCTTATCCAGGAGATAATATTATCCATATTATTTCTCTCCTAACAATAACAATATAACTATTATCATGGAGATGTCAGAACCCAAGTTCAAATCTTTCTAAAATTCAACTTTGACTTTAATCTTTCTTGTCTTAAATTAACTATTATACTCATCAAGTATCATAGTTGATTTAATCAACAGTTCTCTCTCACAAAAACTGTGGTCCTGTGCCAATTCTAGAAATCATAATGTACACAAAGGAGTCACAGCAGTAAGTTCATAGTTTAAATGATATTGTGTAACAGTTTTAACAACTACTTTTAACTACCACACTTCATTTATATCACTAACAACCTAGAAAATGACACTTAACTTTCACTGGTTCTGTTTTGTTTCTAGTCATAGGCAGTAGAAGCACTGTATACCCGATAAGAGTGTCATTAGTTTATAATGCTCATTTCAAATCTCCCTTTGAAAAAAAAAAAAACCTTTGACAAGCTAACACTCTTTCTTATTAGATTAATCTATATAACCCAATGAAAGCCTCAACAAGTTCTAATAAAATATCTCTACAACACAGGACAACTTTCAAAAACCAAAGGATTTCTAAGAAAAAGATCATGCATAAATTAAGTTGAATTGATATGGCCTTCAAATCCAGCCTTGTACCAAAATTTGTAACCAACATTGCCTTCAAATATTACAGATTCACTCTGTTACATCAACACCAAATGCAACATCTGTTACAATCTAATGAGGGTGCCGCTATGTGATCACTTGACGAGCTAGAAAGCAGTCAAATCCCACCTCAATACACATGCTGCTGACTTCAAGAAAAGAAGACTACATTGGAAAATGTACACCTCTAGATAGTATTATATTCTTTATTTTTTTAGTCTTTTACATGTTTCATTCATCAGACTGTAAGCACGTCGGTATATCACCTTCAAAATGTGTCCAATACTTTGGTCTCTCTTTGCTGAACTGCTGGGCTATAAGACCACAAGCAAACCAACACCTGTTTTCAAATGGTGAGTGACAAACACAGATACAAATGCATGCACACAGAACAAGCTTCCACACAGTTTCTACCTACCAAATTCAATCACAAGACACTGGCCAGTCTGGTTCTATAGCAGATAACAAAATTGAACTTGAAACCATATGGTTGCAAAGTGGGGCAATAACAACAAAATCAGTTAAGCCGTACATTGACATACTATAAATGCGTAAATGACCCAAAAGAGCTAGAAACTGGCATGATTTACAGTATGACCAAGGTATTATTCATTAAAAATCATGACAATATATGGTTCGTTTGTTCATGTGTGTTAATGTATACATTAATATCAACACATATCTGTGTGCATGCAAACGTGTGTGTGTGCATGTATGAGTATGCTTATCTGAATTTATACATGTGTTTGCATACATGAGAATGTGAGCTTATTACAATAGTGTAATCCTGCTAGCAGAATTTCCTGTCATATATACTTGACATTTGGATATCCTATGCTACAGGCAGCTGGTTATGTAAATTTTTGTGACATGAATTTCAATGATTTCTCCTCAAGGGGGATATCACACATGGACACTTCTACATATTAGATTCCTCTTTCATTATTCTTTTATTTCCTCCTAATATTGATATGCAGTAGCTGAAAGGCTCAACACAAGATGTATACATATTATCTAATTTCTTCTAGACTTTACTCCACCACTGCGCCATCTATGTAATTCAGTAAAATATCCTCATATCCTCAAATGCCATTGTCAGTATGATGGAGTACATACCATAGAGCAGTGAAATGCATGACTAAATAACAGAATATTGAGTTAGAACTTCTCTATTAGAAGCAAGTTTGGAGAGTTCAAGTCCCACATGAAACAACTTTGTTTTCATCTTTTCAGAATCAATAAAAAGCAAATGGACCAGGAAAAATCAAGTTGTTCCAATCAATTGTTCTTCTCCTCTACAAAAATAGTCCCAGATTTCTAAAAAAAGAAGGAATTCAGCATGAAAGAATCAATATAATAAATAAATTGGTGCAGGTAGAAGCATAGCTGTGTGTTAAGAAGTTTGCTTCCCAGCCATAAGGTCCAGAGTCCAGTCCAGCTATTGCATGGCACCTTGAGCAAGAGTCTTCTACACAATAACCCTAGGCTGACCAAAGCCTTACAAGTGGATTTGGTAGATAGAAACTGAAAAGAAGCCCACTGTGTGTGTGTATGTCTCCTACCACTACTTGACAAATGGTGTTGGTTTGCTCATGCTTATGTAACTTAGCAATCCAGCACAGGAGACCAACAGCATAACAAGTGAACTTAACAAAAAAATAAGTACTGGGGTTCACTCATTTAGCTAAAACCTTCCAAAGCAGTGCCCCAGTATGGCCACAGTCCAATGATTAAAACAAGTAAAAAAATAAACCAGAAAAACTATTTATTTCACTTCAAGAACAAAATAGCTTAATTTAATTAGAAGTCCTTTCCACCTAAATAAAAATAATACAAAGTATAACACACAATATACAGGCTTCTCTACTCCTGTAATAATGGAAATTTGTAAGTGATTGCTTGAAAACTACAAACAGCAGCCAAATCTCTCTCCAATCATATACTATTATTTTAAAAAGGGAAAGACACATTAGGTAATATGGTCCTAGATAACCTTATCTTTTCTCTCACACTACTCACATACAATTTTCAGAATGAAAACTAATTACACTGTTATTCTAGTAAAATACATAATGACAATATAACACTTCAAAGTAGCTTCATAAGAAACATATGAAGCATTGCAACTGTCACTCATTCTTGTTTGAAGGGATCATTGACTCTCAGTATTGTAAGTTACTAAAATATATGCGTGTGTCAATGCCCAGGTAACTGGCAGTTCTACAATTAGGAATATTGGAAAAGGACATGTTTTATGTCCTTGCACAAAATGCAATGCAGCCCCCACGTCTTATAATTATTATTATTTGAGTTCAAATCTTACCAAGGTCAATGTTACCATTCATCCTTTCAGGATTGATAAAATAAGTACCAGTTGAGCACTAGGGTTAACGTAATTGACTAAACCCTCCACTCAAAACTTTCAGGCCTTGTGCCTACAGTTGAAATAGAATGTGGTTAGCTAACAGAATTATTGGCACTCTAGACAAATTACATTTCTTCTGGCTTTTTAAGTTCGGAGTCCAAATTCTGCTGAGACTGACTTTATCTTTCTTCCTTTCAGGATCAATAAAATAACTACTAGTTGAGCACTGGGACTGATTGTAATCAAATTGTCCCCTTCTCTGAAATTGCTGGCCTTATGCCAAAATTTTACATGATTATTATTATTATTATTATTATTATCATTATTGAGTGAGAGAGCAGCACATGCCATCAAAGTGACACTGGGGCACAAACATACAAAGCCCAATATACCTATTATGACTACCCATCTGATAAGGGTACATCAGGCACATGCATCAGAAACGTATGTGCGTGACATGATGATATCCTATCAAGATAAACAGCACATGACCTTCCAGGTGGTGCCCTGTTAGAATTATTTTTCCGGTCAAATAGCTTATCCAACTCAAAAGTCCCAACATCACTTGACAACTAATGCTGGTGCGTTTATGTCCCCATAACTTAGTTCGGCAAAAGAGACCCATAGAATAAGTACTAAGCTTA
>NC_068987.1:65052508-65054524 GCF_001194135.2 Octopus bimaculoides | reverse complement strand
ATATATATATATATACCATATTTGATGGCCTATAAGACGCACCTTTTTTTTACCTAAAAATGGCTTTAAAAATCCCCCTGTGTCCAATGCACTCAATGTAGACTCAATACTCGCTCAAAACGCTATGTATGTTTACAAAACATGTGCTGCCATCTATTGGTGAACAGTTGCCTATGGTATGTTTATATCGAATGTGGATGCAATAAATTGCTTATAATTACCGGTAATAACAAAGTTATACAGGTAAGTGGAGGAATTAAAACATTATTTTATTGGTAATTTATTTTACAAAAGTTTAGCCTAGGCTAGGGTGCATCCTATGCACTTGTGCGTCTTATAGGCCATCAAATATGGTATATATACATACACACATGAAATTTGACAGTAACGACCCCTGCTGTCATCTTGCAGTTGTTTTTAGTGTAGGAAGCAGAGAGAAAATAGGGTTTGCTAAGAAATAAAAGTGAGGGAGAAATTTCCCTCGAGAGAAGAGAATCGCTGAGAGAGATATACTTTTTTTTTTCTATTTGATAGTTTATGTTTCTATATAATTCATTCTTATTTGTTTTGTTTTTTTTCAAGTAGATGCAGATAAATTTAAATTAATTTCATTCTTTTTTTTTTTTTTGGAAATTATCAATGCAACGTAACTTGAAATAAAACTACATTGTCACTTAAACATTTAGGAACTACATAAACAATCAACTCTACTTTCCTTTTCTTTTTTCTAAATAGTGGAGAAAAAAGATGTGAGAAGAGGGGATTAAAAACCCCTAAGTCACTTACAATAGAGATTACCATTAATATCATACGGAGTACAATCAATATTTTCTATTTCATCTACTTTTAATAGTGGAGATGGATAGATGGATAGTCACTTACCTCTGATAGAAAAACCAATAGCTTGTTATGAGCAGTTGTTTAACTCTCCTTGATTTTATGACATAGTCAGGTCTAAACCATTTCTTTCATATTAGTTTTTAGAAACTTTCACAGTGAGTGATCTCAAAATTATGTGAATGAATTTACACATGAAGTCTATGAGTTACCCCACTCCTATTTTATTGGCTCACCTGACAAGTGAACTGAAGCATGAAAAATTAACTGAATAGCTAAAATATATAAACACAATGAAACGTATACAATGAATGTAAACCAAAACTATGCACAGACAGTCCCTGCCCACTCCATTATTTACCTTTGACTTACCCTCAGCTAAGTACATGTCATTGTAATCACTGATATAGTCTCTAACAGAAAAGACAGAGAAACAGAGTGAACACAGACATATCTTGAGAGTTAACTAGTAGTTGCTGAGTGTGGGTGACTAAATGTGGATTGTCTATCAGCCAGTTGGTCCATTTACAATATCATCATCATCATCCTCATTTTAACACTCACTTTTCCATGTTCACATCAGTCAGACAGAATTTGTGGCAGATATTCTATGACCAGAAGCACTTGCTATTGCCAGCCCTCAAGACGATAGATGTTTTATTTTGAATGAGATGTACAGAGCAATTGAAATTTCTAGTGAATTCTATTTGCAGAGTGTAATTAGATATTTACATTTCAAAACAGAAATTGCAGACTTATCCAGTCTTTTGTTTGATATGTGTATAGATATAATGGGCTTCTTTCAGTTTCTGTCTACCAAATCCACTCACAAGGTTTTAGTCAGACTCAGGGCTACAGCAGAAGACACTTGCCACACAATGCACTGAACTCAAGGTGCCACACAATGGCACAGAACTCAGAACTATGTGGTTGGGAAGCAAACCTTTTACCACACACACACTGGCATTTTATCCTATCAACTGACCATATCAGTTCCTAAGGACTCTTGCCTGACAAGCTTCTCAAAATCACACCTGATATACAACATAAATGATATTCTTTCTTTACTCCCTCTTTCAATGCATACACACATATATATACCCACACACACATACACACAAACATTTCTCTCTCTCTCTCTCTCTCTCTCTCTCTCTCTCTCTCTCTCTCTCTCTCTCT
>NC_068987.1:65043971-65052463 GCF_001194135.2 Octopus bimaculoides | reverse complement strand
ATATATATATATATATATATATATATATATATATATATATATATATATATATATATACACATATATATGTATATATATGCACACACACACACACTCAAATATATATCTATATCTATTTACATATATTATACAGACATATGCACACAAATATATGTAAATAAATGTTATATATACATACATAAATATACACAGACACAGACACACACATTAAAACACAAACACCTACATATCATAACGCTCAATAAAACATCAGAAGCATATAATAGAAAGATTAACTCAAGTAATTTAATGAGCAATACAGCCTTGACTGGTTTCTGTTGATTTCCATAGAAGCTGTGAGTAGTGAAAGGCCAGAACTTTGAACATCTAAACAAAAGCCAGTTAGGATTTCCTGTTTTATTGTAGTAAAACCAAAGAAGAAGACAGAAACTAATAACAAACAACAGCAACAAGAAAACATATATGCACACAGTCCTTGTTGTTGTTTAGCCCCAGGTTAGCTGTGATAAAGTAGATCCATGCTCACAAGATCAAAACATTCTAGCTATGGCTTCCTCACCTTGTGTTTAGTTTATATATTATTATGTCTTTAAAAAAAAGGATGGATGCACTGAATAAAATAGTATTAAAAACACCATCAGAGTAAAAGATAGGATAATCACAACTGGATTGTCTTAGTTCATAAGTATATTCAGTCAGAGCTGACGTGAGGCTAAATAGCACCTAGAGTAAGTGTATATAAGGCAATGTAGATAATGTCTAAGACACACCATCAGTAAATAAAAATGGGATGGTCATGGCTGAAACACCTTTGATCATATTAAATCATGCCTAATATACAACACCAATAACACTGTTTCTCTCTCTCTCTCTCTCTCAACATACACACATGTACATGCCCAAATACATATAAACATACACATGTATACACTTGCATATATTCACACACACATATATATGTAAAAAACCATGCCAAAACAGACACGGTAGCCTGGTGTAGTCTTCTATCTAGCCAGCTCTTGTCAAACTATCCAACCCATAGCAGCATGAAAGACAAACATTAAATGATGATGACAATGATAACACACACATACATATGTGTATTACATAACCCAGTATACAGAGGGAAGTGGTTGGTGAATGAATATAGACACCATAAGATTGAGAAGACTCTTTTGTTTAGCTGAGGACACTTGCTTCTCTAATGTTGGTGCCTTGTACCCAATATCCTCAGTAAACTGACAGGAAAATGAACAGAGATTATGTTGGACAGTGAGTCTTGTTAACGCAACAACCCCTCAGTGTTACTGTTGCTTCAATAAAATGCACACTGTGAACTCTGCTTGGTGGTTGATGTGAAGAAGGGTATCCAGATATAGAAACCACATCAAATGAAAGATATGCACAATTTTAGCCCACCACTCCGAAAGCCAACCTACCAAGGAGAGCAATGATTTTGAATAGGAAATGATTTGGACTGACAACCAATTCAATCTATGCCAGCAAAGAAAACACATGTAAGAAGAGGAAGAGAAAATAGGGTGTGATATAGCTGCTATTCATTACAAGTACAGTAGCTATTTAGAGCCTCCTTTCATACCAGATATCTGTTGTTGTTGTTGTTGTTATTTAGCATCTGAGCAATCTTATGATCTAAAGTATTTCAAATGTGAGCACTTTATCTTTCTTTTTTTTCTTTTTTCCTGGTCAAAATGTATCTAAGACCACATTATCCAGTGCATTTTTTTCCTTCAGAGGTTAAGGCTCAATTTGAGGGAGAGTTACTCTTTCTACTCTTTTACACATTTCAATCATTTGACAGCAGCCATGCTGGAGCACTGCCTTTACTTATAGAAATTGCCCCCAGGACTTATTCTTTGTAAGCTTAGTACTTATTCTATTGGTCTCTTTTGCTGAACCGCTAAGTTTCGGGGACATAAACACACCAACATCGGTTGTCAAGGGATGGTGGGAGGGGCTCACTGGGCAAATTGATAAAGTATTGAACACTCAACCAAGAAGTCAGTAGTTTATCTTGAGACTGCCATTGTGTTGTGCCTGTAATCAAGATCTCTACAACTAATTATACCTAGCCCTACAGAGTGGTATAGTTCCACACTGAAAGTAGCAGCGATGTTAGTGTAAAATTAACAAATGTTTTGTTAGATTGTAGTGGCTAAACTGAAGGATTAATTTTAAAAACTGTTTACTTAGGAAGGAGGGTAGCACCCTTGTCATTTTGCAGGCCCTCCAAGAGTGGCAAGATTAATATGGCTGATGACCAGTTTGAAAATGTAAGTCAGCTTCTGCAGGAGAAAAAAATCATTTAGGAGGGGATTCTCTATGAGTTGACAGTCTGAGGAAGAAGAATTGGAAACTATGGCTAATGTAAGTTCAGGAAAGTAGGGAAAATTAGGTAGGGTAACAAAGAGAGACAAGAGGGCCAGGTGAGTCAAAGTGAAAAAGGTATACAAGTAGCTAGCTCAGAGGAGCTAGTAGTGAGGGAATTTAGCAGAGTACAGAGATAGTATGTAATGTGTTGGTGAGACAGATTTTACAAGGGGTCTGGAAAGCAAAATAGGAAACCACCCTAAGTTATTTCTTCTCTGAGCTCCAATATGAAGACTGTATTCACAGTTGTCCCATTAGGGTTATGGGATAACTAACAAAAACATTTTACTAATATTAGAATCTTTTAATTATATTCATGTCTAAACCCATTCTGTAAGATGTTCAATGGATGATTCTAAAGTATATTTATATTTGTTAGCAACTTGTTTGGTTTTCTATATGGTTAGCAGCAATCAATGGATCAAAGATGTTTACTCTGTGAATTAGATTTTATAGAAATGTTAAAACCTTTGAAGAATTTTCCATTATTAGATTGTATCCACTGCTTAAAAAAAAAAAGCTTAACTGATTATGCTATACATCTATAGTGATTTCACAATGAATTGCTAAGTTGAACAACGAAATCAAATTCCTGCATGAATGTGAGCAACAATAACAAAAATGGACAAACAATGCTACATCTATTTACTCCACTATACAGTAGGAATGTAGAAACAAGGGTTCCTGAGATGGTTTCCATACTGAACAACTAACTCTTCCATACCTGTTACAAATACTATGCAGTATTCATTTGGTACAATATAAAGGTTAGCTAGAAATTCAGCATAAACATAGACAACATTACAACAATCCATTTCAATAGAATATTCTCACTGAAAACAAAAAAAAGAATCAACATTTTAGAACTTTACTGCAACCATAGTTAGATAAACCAATGCCTACTAAATGGTGAATGATTAAGAAACAGTACACATATATCTGGGTAAAGAAATCTCCAGTAAAAAGAAAAGAAGAATATACACTACAATCAGAGAAAGTGCAAAAGTCATTATACATAACACACCAAAACTTTTCATCATATAAATAAGAACATAACAGTTTTATCTAAACATATTTGGTCACTGGATAAACAAGTTAAAACTTTATATTTATGTTGTAGCAATAAAACAAACACCTACTCACTCAAAAGTGAATGCCTAGAAAATAAATGCTAAGGAAATGTCAATCAAGGGTTACAAGGAAAGCTATTTCTGATTAACACAAGAATACATTCATTAACTATGGCAGACAAAACGCCAGGTTCTTTCACTACAAAAATCCCTGCCTATGAACAATACTCAGCTTCTTTATTACATTAGCAAATAAAATGCTTTATCTGAACATGTTTGTAAACTAAGAGAAATTTCAATTCTAGAATATGTGAAAATGTGCACCAGGGTAGCAAAAATGATGCAATTCACTGCAAAGCACAAAAATATAACACTTTATCTGTGTGAGACTCTCAACAAAAACATAAAATTATATATCATTTACATTATTTATATTTGACGGATATTTGTCCTCATCTTGTTTGTTGTTACAACAACGTTTCGGCTGATAGACCTTCCAGCCTTCATCAAGTGTCTTGGGGAAATTTTGAACACGGGTTCTCATTCCTAAGGTATTTTTTGATGTAATTATTATTAAGATCACTGCCTGGAATCGAACTCTGAATCTTGGGCTTAGTAGCTTGCACTCTTAACCACTACACTATATGTCCGTGGGCATATGGCATAGTTCTCTTAAATATACAACTTTAAAAAGATAAGAATTCATCCTAAAATATTAACTCAGTAATTAGCATTTTTCAAAAACTCTAACCAGATTGACTATACCCCTTTATTTTTTTACTTTTCTCACAGATCAGTCTGTGACCATGCTGGAGCATCTGCTTGAAGGATTTAGTCAATCAAATCAAATCCAGTACTTATTCAAAAGTCTATTGCTACTTATTCTATGTAGTACTACTTAGCAGTTTGGCAAAAAGAGACTAAAGGGCCCATAAGCAAGCCTACACTGATTGACAAGCATTGAAACACACACACACACACACACACACACACACACACACACACACACAAGATCTAGCAGTTTCTATCGGCCAAATTTACTCAAGACATTGGCTGACCCATGGATATAATAAAAGACATTTGTCCAATGTGCTGTAACAACAGGACTAAACCTGAGGCCATGTGATTACAAAATCTTCATAACCACAGTCATACCTGCACTTATGTAATTATATATTCCAGTCTAGCTTCTAATAAACACCAATCAGAGAAACAAACCAAGAAAATAACTTGGGAGTCTCTAACAGAAATTTTATTTATTTGTGTGTGGTAGGGTGCAAATGTAAGAAATATCTACAATGAACAGTAAAATAACCAAATAAACTAACTGTCGGTATGTCAAGGCAAAGGTCACAAACTATGAATAAAAATCAATCAGAAATAGTTTCCAACATCAAGAAGAAAATATATTTTATGCACCAACCAAAAAATGATTACAGTATACTTGTAAGCAATTCAATTAATATATAACATAATTAAGATGCTCCTTAAGTACCTTCTAGGAAACTCAGAATATTATTTCCTAAGATATTACCAAGATACATAGAATGACAAAAATATAGTGGCAAGTAAAAATAAACAAAAATAAATGTCTAAGTGCTCAAACACAGTTCATGTAATGGATTCAGTTAGCTGTAATCAAGTCAACTGTATTAGAGATTATTTCTGAGATACTGACATTGAAGAATTTAACCACATAAAAAAATGTAGCTTATGTACTTTACCAAATCTTGAAAAGTCAAAAACAAAATCAATATAATTATTAAAACAAAAATTAGGAGTGGCTCTGTGGTAAGTAGCTTGCTTACCAACCACATGGTACTAGGTTCAGTCCCACTGCGTGGCACCTTAGGCAAGTGTCTTCTACTATAGCCTCAGGCTGACCAAAGCCTTGTGAGTGGATTTGGTAGACGGAGACTGAAAGAAGCTTGTCGTATATATATATATATATATATATATATATATATATATATATATATATATATATATATATATATATATATATATATGTACGTGTGTGTATATGTTTATGTCTGTGCTTATCCCTGCAACATCACTTGACAACCAATGTTGCTGTGCTTACGTCCCCGTAACTTAGCAGTTCGACAAAAGAGACCAATAGAATAAGTACTAGGCTTACAAAGAATAAGTTCTGGGGTCAATTTGCTCAACTAAACGCAGTGCTCTAGCATAGCTGCAGTCAAATGACTGAAATATGTAAAAGAATAAAGAACATTTTAAAATTTCATATCTAAAAAAGTAACAAAATTTAATATAGTTCAAACAAATACAAATATTCTTCTAGATTTTCATGCTAGAATTACATGCATAAGCATCAATTGTTGAAAATAATTTCTTTCTACAAATGTCAGATGTCTGTTTATGCAAGTCAATACTAGTAAATGAGAGATTAAGTTAAAGAAAGACTCTAGTAAACGAGAGATCAATGGAGATGAAGAATGGAATGTAAGCCCCAAGGAATGGCATCATTTAAGTGATATATAATAACCTTTAACCATTTAGCATCCAGATAGTAGAGGTACATGGCTTAGTGGTGAGGGTGTTGGAACTCATGACCATAATATTGTGGTTTCGATTCCTGGAGCAGGCGACACGTTGTGTTCTTGAGCAAAGCATCTCATTTCACGTTACTCCAGTCTGCTCAGCTGGCAAAAATGAGTAATAGTGCAATGGACTGGCATCCCAACCAGGTGGGGAGTATATATGCTATGGAAACCGGCCCTTAGGAGTCGGTATGACTCAAGAAAGAATACTTTACTTCTTTTTTAGCATTCATATTACTCTGTCAAATGTAAAGCAGATTTATTCACACTGCTTTGAATTTATCATACATTATCTCATAGCTTGGGGTTTTAATAATATGACTGTTTATTTTTAGAATGACATAGTAGCATAGGTGTGAAAGGCCTGAACTGTCCAGTTTGAACAGAAAACTGGACGAATACTTGGACCTAATACGGCTGGTTTGAATACTAAAGGGTTAAACCAGCATTTCTCAACTGGAATACTCCAAAACTTAGGGTTTCACAAGATATCACTAACACTAAAGATTCTGTAAGAAATAGTGATAAATAAGCAAAATTAATTGCAAGTGCATATTTTATTGATTCTCTTTTTTTTAATTAATTCTATATTAGTAATTCTATTATACAGGTACAACACTGATTTACAAGACAGAACCTCTCATAATCCACACTAATATACAAGCAGGAACTTCAAATTTTCATGGCCACCAGACTAGTTTACTGGTACTTTGCACAATACAGTTTATACAGGTATCTATGTTTCATTTAATTATTTAAGTAAATTTAATATTTGTTTTATGTGATGTGTGATCACCCCTGCTTTGGAAAAAAAATCAGTAATCTAGAATGGCTTGGAACTGAAGATTCCAGACTATTGGTGTACCCGTACATGCACAACATATTCTTTAGTAAGGGAAGTCTTAGCATAGTATGTACTAAGGAGACCCAACATAAAGGAATTTTGAGGAAATTTGGACAAAACAAGATCTTGGTGATAATGAAATTTCTTAAAGCATTTTTGTGGCGCTGATGTATTTAGAACAGCCAAACCTTTCAAAAACAGTTGTATGATTTGTCTAATTTCTTATGAAATTTAATTTAAATGAAAGAGAAGAAAAAGGATTAATAAAGATGTATAATAAATTTTACACAAGCATTCCATGAAACAAGGAAAGTATTTCAAGGTTTCCACAAGAATAAAAAAAGCTGGTATAAGCACTGCTTTAATCACTGGTAGACATCAAGAGCTTTGGAAAACCTTACTTCTTTGCAATAAAAAAAAATAATACTTATCAAGTACTTAGCAATCAAGTATTTTTAACAGAACAATTTAAAAGGAAAAATCAATAAATCTAAAATTTGGCCAGTCATGATAACTCGGTTATGAGCGTTCCAATTGATTTAATCACTGGAACAGCCTACACGTTAAATTAACATGCAAGTGACTCCACAAACGTGTACCTTAGTGTACTTCTCAGGGAGACTCAGCATGACACAGAATGTGACAAAGCTGGCCTTTTCGAATTATAGTACAACTCACTTTTGACAACTGAGTGGACTGGAGCAACATGAAATGAAGTGTCTTGCACAAGGACACAATGCACTGCCAGAAATCAAACTCATTACCTTACAGTCATGAGCAGATACCCTCACCGATAAGTCATATGCCAATCATGATGCTGAAACCAAAGTTTATATATACATGTAGTATGTATAGAGTTTTCCCACATGTAAATTGAAGCCAGGCTACCTGGGTGAAATCCAGAAATGCAAACTACTAGACCACATGGGAATGTGTGTGTGTGTGTGTGTGTGTGTGTGTGTGTGTGTGTGTGTGTGCATGTGTGCGTGTGCGTGCGTGCGCGCGCACACACACACACACGCACACGCACGCACACACACACACACACACACACACCAGCAATGCAAACCAATGGTACATTTACAGTTAATATCATGATGCCCCCAATCTGCCTTATTTTGGTACCTATTCAGAGCGAGGTGCTCTGAATCAGCAACGACAGAGCTGCTGGTGATGAAGTAATAGTCATTCACTCTTCAGCCTGTAGGCTGGCACATTGATAATTTGGTTAGCCAAAACTGTCTAATGAGAACAATTACTGAGAAAAAAAGAAAGTAAGAAAGAATAAAGCAAAAGTAATCTATTTTAATAAAAACTTGATGGAAATGATTGGTTTGGAGTATAAAACATAAAATAGCCAAATTACTTCATTTCAAAAGGATTTGGTTGATCTCTTAAAAGATTGGCTATGTTTACAAAAAGACAATCTCTATGTAACAAGACGCTGCATGTTAAGAATAGCCATGTTACTGGGGCTACAGTTATATTATTATTTAGTTAATTACATCTTGTCGCACATAATGAGCAGATTGCAACACAAGTGTAAAAAGCATTTTGCATTATATATATGTGTGTGTGTGTGTGTGTGTGTGTGTGTGTGTGTGTGTGTGTGTGTGTGTGTGT
>NC_068987.1:65035864-65043353 GCF_001194135.2 Octopus bimaculoides | reverse complement strand
AAAAGATAGTAGCAACAAGATCAGTGGACTTAATGATTAAAAGAACGTGAAGGAGAATGGTGTGATGAAGAGAGAGGAAGAAGGTGGTGAGAGAAGAACAAAAGGAGAAAAGAATGAGAAAATGAAGAAAGGAATTAAAATGATTGAAGAAGAAAGATTTCAACATGGTTTGTTTATTTGTTTAAGTTGTTTTTTGTATTGGTGGGGGGGGGGGCACAGGAGTGCAATTTATTTCTTGAAATATGAAGACCTCTTTTCTAGGTCAATATTGACTTTTGAAGTGTGACTACTTCAAGAGAAAGGTCAATTTAAATTGGGCTTTAATTTATTAAAAGTTCTACTAACATCTGGCAAAAACTAGAGAGATGTAGTTTGCAAGAGTATTTACAATAGCAACAATAAGTAGTAATTGTAGAACATCATAGAAACCCAACCATTATAATTATCATTATTATTTGTGGTTATCATTATTATTAATGGTTAAGAAAATGTTATTCAGGCCAAGTACTTCTAGTAGAAAAAAATTATTATTATTATTAATGATAATAATCACAAGGACATCAATCAACAAATAATCACAAGAACATCAATCAACAAAGTGAATTAAAATGATACAACCATTATTCTACAAGAGTCTACATTTTTCTAGAACAAACTTGAAATGAATTTTCAAAACAAAAAATAAAAGAGAATAATAATCCTCTTAATGAAATTTTGAGAGAAGCAGGGACATTGAAAACAGTAAAAGTTTTCCAAACCAGAGTTGTTGTTTCTTAACCCCAGATCACCTAATTACAACATACAAAATGGAAGGAATTGTGGCCACAACCATTCCAGTTTTCAATTCTCAAACATAATGTATCCAGGACTACATTATTTAAGTTGTTAGAGTATGATTTTAAATTTCTAGCCAGTCATATCATGTAGGAGCTACTTTATTGGCTTGCCAGGCCAGAGTCAACAGATACTGATATTAGTATTATACATGGTGAATGCAATCACCTACACTCCCTTCCCCAGCTGAAGTTTCACAGGGAATATATATGTATTTGTATATATTGACATCATCATTTAAAGTTCACTTTTCTATGCTTGCAGGGGATGAACAGAATTTGTTGAAGCAGATTTTTGATACCTGGATACCCTTCCTGTTGTTAACTCTCAGCCATTTCCCAGTAAGGTAATAGTCCCCTTGACCAGGCATGTTTCCACAAAAGATTGGCAATCAAGGACACAGCTTGCAGAATGGTGACATCTCAACTACTACATGACATCAAAGCAAGGAGAAAACACACAGACTATATATATACATTCAATTTCGGCCAACCAAATACACTCCCATATATATATATATATATATATATATATATATATATATAAAGAATAATAATAAATGGAGCAAAACGTATATAATCAATAAGTTCCTTTATATATTTGAAGAACCTACAAGAATAGGTGCAAGCGCTAATATTTATAAAACATGTGACGTATTAATAAAAATCTGTAAATGTACAACCATCCAGATATCTGAGTACGTTATTATTTTTTCTAATATATGTATATATATATATATATATATGTATGTATATATACATACATGACAAGCTTCTTTCAGTTTCCGTCTACCAAAGTCACCCACAAGGCTTTGGTTGGCCCGAGGCTATAGTAGAAGACACTTGCTCAAGGTACCATGCAGTAGGACTGAACTCACATCTATGTAGTTGTGAAGCAAGTTTCTTACCACACAGCCATTCCTGCAACTATATACACACATGCACACACACATACATATGTGCACACACACACACACACACACACACACACAAACTCAAGGCAGGAAGTTTGGTTCTACTTAACACTTGACAGTGGTTACAACTGACAGATTTAAACGATAAGCTTGTAATGAGTCTCATACATATACGTAAGTATGTGTGTGTTTGTGTGTGTGTGTGTGTGTGTGTGTGTGTGTGTGTGTGTGTGTGTGTGTGTGTGTGTGTGTGTGTGTATGAGAGTGTGAGTGAAAAATAAAGAAAAATAATTCCATGTATATTTTAACAATTAGTCGACATTCAACTTGTTTTCTTGAAATAAATTTAAAGAAAGATTTATGCATAATTTGAAAGATTGAACATTTCTTTTCATGGAAAACTTCTAGTGAATGACTGAAGCAAATCAAATTTCACCCTTTTGAGGTCAGTAAAATGAGTACCAGTTGGGCACTGGTGCCAACAGAATCAGTTTTTCTCTTCCCTCTAATTTCAGGTCTTATGCCAACAACAGAAAGAATTATTTTGTGGAGTCATTAGACTGTCAGTCTGAATGCCCTGTAGTAGTTGTTCCAGTTCTTAATGTTCAGAGTTCAAATCCTGTTGAGAATAACTTTGCAATTCATCCCCTCTGATGTAGATAAAATGATGTACCAGTACATACTTCACTCAAAACTGCTGGCCTTGTGCATCTAAATCTAAGACAATTGTTAAGGACAATGCATTGGAAAAATTTGATTAGGCATCAGACAAAATGTCTGATGGTATATCTCCCAGTTCTTTATGTTTCCTAGACATGCCTATCAAATGTACCAGCATTAATTCCATTTGATTAGTAATTTTTTCCATATATAATGAATGCATTTTTCTTTTCCTCTCAAGAATGTCATATATAGAATGATAACAATTCAGGGCATAATTTTTGTCACTCAGTTCACATAAGGAACTTGCCTGATACTAACCTACATAATGAGACTAGAGGACAATTATGTAATCTGTTCTATAATCTAAAGTGCCAAACAACTAAACCTAAAACAGAGATAATAAGCAAAGAGATTTTTTTTTGTTTTTTCCAAGAAGCAAATCATTTTACTCCCACTAATTTCAAATAATTGTATGACTTAACATTAAGTTTTTAAATAAACTCAAAAGAGTTTATTTGTAACAGTTCACTATTTAAAGATGCAATATTATTTGAAAAAAAAAATGAAAGCACTTAAGCATTTAAGCACATCAGTAACATGACCTATTCATCAGCTCAAATATCAATTTAATGTATTTAGTAGTCTTTCTACTTACCAAGACAAACAAAATTCTGCAACATACTGATGGTAAGGTAAACAAATAATGAATTGAAGCCCATTTCTAAAATGCACTGTCTAAAAACATGGAATCTACATAAGATTTGAACTAAATGTAAATTTAATAACATTTTTATGATCAACCATAAATTATTCAAAGCATGAAAAATTTCAGGATAGTTATATCTAAGTGAGCACATCTGCTCCAGAACTTTGTTTTTTATATTCTTATTTGAGAACATAGAAAAATTAATCCTGGTTGTGACTTATTAACTCACATAAAGAAAGGAGAGATAAAATAGCCACATTGTTGAACATGGTTTAATTAAATAATCATAAGAGATGAGGAAGCACTCAGTGCCTTAGCAAACACTCACAGGATGGTGCAATTGATGCAGCTGATGTCCAGTTTGAACTGCTAAAGGTCAGTACTGGTGTAGGGGAAGAACTTGGGTGGGATAGATTTCCTAGTGGTTGTATTTCAAAGGTTATTCCAAGAACTGTAACCATTGAGAATATCTACAGTTGCTTAAAGCGTTTAGTATAAAATCTGACAACTGAGAGACTCCTGATCAAACAGACTTATAGACAAAAGTATACCAGCCATGACCATCTCAAATTTTTTCAGACAAAGAATATGCAGAACTGCATTTCCAATACATGCTTTCTTTTTTTTTTTTTTTTTTTTTTTTTTTTTGAGAGAGAGAGAGAGAGAGAGAGAGTATGATGTAATTCAAAAGAGACATAACCACTATTCCTAGTGAGACAGTAAAAGTGATAACAGGAAGAGAGATGTTGAGTCAATGGTTTGAAGCAGAAGTGTTATAACAATTTGCAACAAAAGTACAATTAATAACGTAGCTGCCTGGCAAGTGATAGAGACATGGTTCAAATCCCAATAGGTTTGTTCTTTTTCTCCTTTGAACTAACGATTGGCATACCACATATTAGAATACCAGTCAATTTGCAGGCATGAGTTCATACCCACACTCTGTGTGTGTGTGTGTGTGCGTGTGCGTGTGTGTGTGTGTTAATGACTTATGAGGAGAGGGAAATT
Organism: Octopus bimaculoides; assembly: GCF_001194135.2. Classification (NCBI taxonomy): domain Eukaryota; kingdom Metazoa; phylum Mollusca; class Cephalopoda; order Octopoda; family Octopodidae; genus Octopus; species Octopus bimaculoides. The sequence continues at coordinate 65,039,229 of NC_068987.1, read as the reverse complement.
TCAAGAGTTTTTCCCCCAAGGCAACAGAATTTAGTCAAACTTTATTTTGAGCACCTCAAGTAATACATGAAGAATCACTAAAATGAGAGAAAACTAAAATTTCTTTTCTGAGTAAATAGAGAGCTCACAAAAATAATTTTTATTTTTCCTCAGTAACATATCTTAGATATTTCTATTCCTTGTAGCAACCAACAAACCTAATTTTATACCGGTACATTTGTTTACTGGACAGTGACCATACTGGGGCACTGCCTTCAAGGGTTTTTGCAGTTGACTGCATCACTCCAAATGCATATTTCAGTCAGGTATTTATTGTACTGATCAACATTTAGTGAACGGCTAAGTTACCTTTTTGCCATAAGGTAGAGGTTTTTGGCATTTTTATAACCAGTTGTATTGTGTAATGTATAATCACAAAAACAGACACACCCATACACACACACACACACTAGCTGAATAGCCCATCATTGCCAGGCAATTTTTACAATAGAATGTCTTATATAAAGTTTTGTTTATTCTGTCAGAGCATGCCTACCCTGACAGGCGTTTTAATCAGGACAGATTTGTGCAATTTTTTGCAAAAAACTGAGGATTTTTTTCCTTTTTAAATTATTTACCCATTCTACATGACTTTATTCATAAAAACTTATTAAAACTTCAGAAGTTCTTACAACTTTGGTCGTCATAATGCTTTGCATTTCTTTGTTTAATAAAAATTCTTCCTCCTAATGATTTTGCTTTCATTTTGTGATAGACAGCTATCATGCAGAAAATGCCAGCTTCCAAATCCTGTTTTCTAATTAGGTAAAACTGATTAAACTTTAAACCACAATAACATTTTTATGCAATTTTTCTGGAACAAATAAATAAAATCAGATTTAACATGGAAAATTATTTCAATATACCAAATTTGAAAATTTTGACGTAATTTTAAAATTTCACAGTATGTGACAGCAGCAGGGAAGACCCTACAAAAGTAGGGACAGTCAGTCATAGGACATCAAACACACACACATTTACAAATGTACACAGATAATCACGAGTTGAAAATGGAGTATAGTAGACATATGGATGTATGTATGTACATAAGTACATATATGAATGTGTGTAGAAAATCCACCTACCCCTCTCTCCTTAAAGCTATGTATTCCTCACACTCACCTTTCTCTCCCTTTGTTGGCATTTTTAAAGTTAGTTTTGTGTGTGTGTGTGTGTGTGTGTATGTTTTTACAAAAATATGTATGCAGTGTCGCATGTATATGACTGCTGTATTAACATTACACCCCGTTGCCATTCCATATTTGTAACTTACAGAACACTGTACTCTCCTTCCTTGATATCAATCACACTCACTCTGCTACTACATTTCCCTCAGACTAATACTTTTTGCACCCTTCTCATTTTATCATATAATTCGCCCAACACCCCTAGGGAGCACATTATAGATTTTTGTTGAAATCCAAATAGCCTATTATTGAACTGAATGTTAGTGTAACATGTATGCAAAGTTTGGTGAATATTGGTTTGCTGGTTTAGGCAGTAAGATGGTAACAGAAGACAGAAATTGTCATATATATATATATATATATATATATATATATATATATATATATATATATATATATATATATTCTTTTATTCTTTTACACATTTCAGCCCCAAGGTTGCAGCCATGTTGGGGCATGTATACTAGAATAAAAGTATGAACAGTCAAACAACTGGTATCTACTGCTCTTTTTCTGTCCCAAAGTCGTATTTATGGATAATATCACTTTGGGATCCGACTATCTCTATGACCTTAAGCTAGCTTTTATCAAAACAGATCATAATTACCTTCCTCATTAGAAATAATTCAATTATTTAACAAGGAAACTGCAACCACAATGCTAAAAGTGCTCCGAAACTAATTTCACAGACTGATTGAAATCATGGCTGATATGATATTGATCCGACATGAATAAATCTTCAATAATTTTTACAAGAGTTAGTATCCTACATGGGGAAATGTTTCCAAGCTACAAGAAATCAATATATCATAATTGATATTAACCAATACTTGACATTGTCTATGGTTGTGAAATTAAGGTGTTGAACTACTGACCATAATGGTTTTGGAGTTCAAATCTTACAACTACTGTATTATGCTCCTGAGTAAGTCACATAACACTGCTAGCCCCAGTATACCTGACTGGCAAAAAGAAAAGCCCATTCCTAATTCACAGTTAAGTGGTTTGGTTACAAATAACAAAATAGGTATCAGCAATAAAACATGCTACACGGCAGTGAAACATGGGCCATGAATGCTGAGGACATGCATAGGCTTGAAAGAAATGAAGCTAGTATGATCTGCTGGATGTGAAAATGCCCTGAGAGAAAAGTTGGACATAAGAAGCATCAGAAATGGTATGCAAGAGAGACGACTGTGCTGGTATGGTCATGTGTTGCATATGGATGAGGACAGCTGTGTGAAAAAGAGTCACACCCTAGCAGTAGAGGAAACCTATGGAAGAGGTAGACTCAGGAAGACTTGGGATGAGGTGGTGAAGCATGACCTTCAAGCGTTGGGCCTCTCAGAGGCAATGACGAAAGATTGAGACCTCTGGAGATATGCTGTGATTGAGAAAACCCAGCAACTAAAGTGAGATTGCAGCCACGCATATCCAGCCCAGTTAAGAGTACTCCTGATGCGTTGTGCAATATGATATGCTTGAGGAAACCTGTTGAGTCAAGTAAAACCAATATCGTAGCTGTGGCCAGTGCGCCTGGACGGGCTCCTATGTCAGTGGCATGTAAAAAGCACCATCCAAACGTGGTCGATGCCAGGTCTGCCTGACTGGCTCTCATGCTAGTAGCACGTAAAAAGCACCATCCAAACATGGCTGTTGCCAGTACCCCCAACTGGCCCCCGTGCCAGTGGCACGTACAAAGCACTATCTGAACGTGATCGATGCCAGGCCCACCCAACTGGCCCCTATGCTGGTGGTATGTAAAAAGTACCCACTACACTCTCAGAGTGGTTGGCATTAGGAAGGGCATCCAGCTGTAGAAACATTGCCAGATAAGATTGGAACCTGGTGCAGCTGCTGGCTCTCCAGACCTCAGTCAAACAGTCCAACCCTTGCCAGCATGGAAAACAGACGTTAAACAATGATGATGATGATGTGGTTAACCATGTATGTGATTAACCATGTGTTTAACCATGTATGTGGTTAATCGTGTATGTGTTTAACTATATAAACCTCTATATGCATGTGTGTGTGTGCGTAAATATGAATGCATGTATGTCCAAGTATCAGTATTTGCAAGCATCCATGTTCTTTGTGTGTGTGTGAGTGTGTGTGTGTGTGCACGAGAGAGAGAGAGAG
>NC_068987.1:65030953-65035854 GCF_001194135.2 Octopus bimaculoides | reverse complement strand
ACGAGAGAGAGAGAGAGAGAGAGAGAGAGAGAGAGAGAAAGAGAGAGAGAGAGAAAGAGAGCATGTGTAAGCCTTCATATGCAATTAAAGTTAATGTACTAGTAACATTGCCTGCAGCCATAATTGCTGTAAACATGCACAGATGTCATTTGACAAAGTAATCAGTATTCTAGTAGCCTACTAACAAGACTCTTTACAAATAGATAGAAGCACAATGTCACTGTACTATTAAGTTCTAGGAGCTGAACTACAGGCCACAAGTTCCAACATCTATAGAGTTTTGCCCTTTAAGCAAAGTACATCATTCTGCTTCTTTATATAACAAGTAATAACCAAATGCCATTGATCTTTCTTGACTGAAGTTGAGCTCAATAAGAAGAGTTGAAATGGAGATCAATAAGAAGAGCAGACAACGATAAAAAAAATTAACACCTGTTACAACAGTTGCTCAATCTGCTATAACTAGCAGCTAAATACTTTCAGGTTACACTCAAATGTCTTAAAAACATAAAGAAATGGTGGACCACATGGTCATTGATATACAAAAGGACTGGGTAGTCAGTTGGGTTACAGAACCCTTCACTGGAAACTGACTTTGGGTTAAACAATAACAACAAAACATATACAGTAGATAATGTAGTCCTAGATACACTGAGTCTTACAGCTGGAGCTCCATAGATCTGCTTAATCAGAAATTGCCTTATGGCTGAACAACAAGGAATATATACTGTAGAGATAATGTAGTCCTAAATACATTACGAATAAAGATGGGTAGGTCATACCCAGAACCTCCATCATAGATCTGCTTGATCAGGGACTGACACTGGATTAAACAACAATAAAGAATACACAATAGATGACATAATCTCTAGATACACTATACCTCAATAAAAAATGAGAAGGTTACATTTGGAACGTCTTCCATCTTAGACCAGCTCAATTTAGTTGACAACATATAAATATTCAAAAAATAATGTAGAACAAGCAACAGAGATACGTAGTAAAAATAAAAATAAATTAACTGAACAGTTGCGATGACTAAGATACATAAGATGAATACATTTATGTTCATCTCATGACTAATATTGCAGAAATCTTCAGTAACTAACACACTCAACATATGTTGCACCATTTGTCATATAGTAAAACTGCAGGTAAGAACAAATCTAGAATAATTTAGTACTAGTGCAGTAAACTTATTAGAAATGTGTAAACAGTTTTCTGGTTTAATGTAACAGAATCTTGGAATTGTATCATTGGTAATCAAATAAACAAATGCTAAACATTTATGACATGGCTTTATGCAAATAAATGACACTAGTAGTACCAGTGGAAAATGCAAATTACTCTGAAAACTGTAAGAATAGTTGGAAGTTTAGAGAGAGCCACAAAAGATATAATTTCTTTTGAAATTTTAGTTGATTTAAAACATTTGATTTTTTAGATGGTGCAAAAGTCTGCATACGTAGTATCAAATGTATAATCTTATGAGGTGACATTTCTGAAAGCCATAGTCCTTGTTATACATTTATCACCATTTCTACTTTGAGAGTCATTATCTATTGTTTTGCTTTTCTTTGACTTCATGTCAAGAAAAACCAAATGATTGCAAAGCAAACTTCTCGACAACACAGCCACACCTGTACCCCCAATAACAAACATTTACAGGAAATCTCACTCAACACTACTTCAACCAATAAATTCTCAAAGTTATCAGCTCTTTTGATATCTTTTGCTGTTAATCTCTCAATTAAGACAGCAGATTAGTCAAATTGTTCAAATTGTTAGAGTGATAGGACAAAATAGCCCTGCAGTATTTGATCTGGTTTTTTTATATCCTGGATTAAAATCCAACTGAGGTCAACTTCCTGGGTTGATAAAATAAAGTACTACTGGGCTCAATATAATTAACTGTACCCTCCAAAATTTCTGGCCTTGTGTCTATTTAAGAAATTGAAGAGCAGAGAATTGGTAGAATCGTTAGGTAATCAAATAAAATGCCCCTTAGTATTTAGTTATGGCTCTTGTCATTCTGAGTTCAAATCTTGTCATGGTCAAATTTGTCTTTCACCCTTCAAAAGTTGATAAAATAAAAATACCACTCATGTACTGAAAGTTGATTTAGCTTATTAAACCTCTCCTAAATTTGTAGACTTGCGCCTCTATGTTAGAAAATGGACAATCTATAACATCTGTCAAAAGTTTTTACAAAAAGATAGAAGCTAATTATTTATTCATTAAATAAGTAATAATAGAACTGTTTTTGTTTTACTTAACTCCTAACCCAGAAAGACATGAATAAAATTTGCTGAAAAAAGCTGTTAATCAACTATGGTGACAAAATTAATCACTAAAGTAAGTGGTGGGGAGCCATATGTGTAGGCATAAAGATCTTAGCATCAGCTAATTTAAATAAGACTTCTAAAGGATTATAAAAAGTGACAGTATCTTGTATTCATAATACACCACAAACTTACACAAATAGGTTTACACAAACATACATATGAACATGGATGGACACATACACACAAGGAATATTTATAGATTAATTGCTATTGCTTAGAATATCCATATTACAGATATAAATAAATAGAATGACTAAACCACATTGCTTCTTTATAAGAAGAGATTAAAAAAAGCAAATATTCTATAAACAGCTTGAAACTGGAATAAAAAAGAGCCATTTCACTCCCATTAAAATGTGAACATATTAAACCTTAAGATTAATGCTTTACAACATTAAAAACAATAGAGACTTGATGCATTCTTTAATTAACATTATAGCTTTTCTTTTAATTAGTTTGTAATTAATGCAGTTTTTTCTGTTGACATCACAATGTTTATAATTTTTTATATGGTTTAGTCAAAGAAGGAAAGATAGCATCAATGATCCATTTCCATTTTCCAGGGTCTCCAAGACTAGTTGTGGAGAAAGGAGGAGGTTGTTAATCAGAGACCTGGTTCAAATATTTGGAACACTGCACTAGGTAGAGGCACTGAACCAGGCAATGGATTGAGAGTGTTGTAGTGATCTTAAAGAATACATACAAATTAGAATCATAAAAAAAACATCACTAAGCCAGGTAAAAATTTTGATATTCAATCAAATATTCAAGCAACAACAGGTAAAGTGACAATATAACGTTGGCTGTCAGCCTGTTTCAACACAAGAAATGCTTACCAACAATAAATCTACAGGAATCATGATTGTTGAATCAGTTTCAAGCTATAGATGTGTTTGAACAGAGTTAACATTAACTATTGAACTACAACCCACATAAACCTTCTAACTGTATTGTCAACCTTTTTTGCAGCAACTTATACAATCAGCAGAAAGGAATGGCTTTACAATATAATGCTAAAATTACGACCCCCCCCCATTCCCACCCACTCCACACATCTGACCAAGGTAAAAATGACTGAATATATCTAATATATAAATTACTCTTTGGGGGCTTGAACCAACAAGGGAACTTTTATATGTTCACCTAATCAACTAGAAATAGCAGCCAAACCCCCTTCAAATTACACCCTACTGCATTAAACAAGAAATAACACATTAGATGTTTAAGTTTCATGATAGTCTTTAAAAACGGTATGATCGTGGGTGGGATACCTTTGATTATAGGTTTGCTCAAATGAAGTTCACCTGAAACTAAACAACAACTTCATTAGGTCCTAACTCCACAGAGACAGTGAGATAGCTAAACTGCAAGAATCTCACAGGCCATTCAACTACATTCTCCCTATACTCTCAGACATATAGCAAAATAAGAAAAAGGAAGAAAAGACTGGGCTTTAGATACATGCAACACTTTAATCAACACAACCATAACATTTCATGATAGACTAATAGTGAAAGATGCTTTTTTAAAGCATACTAGATCAATACTACAGGTCAGACTATCGAAGAATCTCAAGTTTCTAGATGACAATGTAGTTCATACTAAGTTTAATTAAGATTTTAATATGAGTGATACTAAGCAATAAATTAGAAGCACCAATTTGAAATAGAAAAGAGCAGCAGACCCATTTACAGTTAAATATAAAGTAAATTGCTTCAAAAGCTACACTGCCCTACATTAGAAGACAATACTACAGTAGTAAAAGAGGGATAAGTTAAATCATCTTTCTGCCACCTGCACATACAGTCTTATCTAATGCAGTTCAACATTAGCTTGTTTTTACTTGACACTATAATGATATCAAATTCCGACCATCATCACCACTCCTCTCACAAAACAATATGGCTAAATAAGATAAAATTATACCACTAATGCTCCAGCATGGCCCTGATTGAGACAGACAAAACAAACTAAAGCAGTTACTATATCAAAGATTATAATTTATATCCATTGTTATGATGTATCTTGGGAAATTCATATTAATACCCTGCGTATGCCAATCTGTCTGTACTGTGATGTAGAAGTAGAACCTATGTGAGGTTGTAATCAGTCGATCATTAGCATTGAGAAAAGGCATTCAGTTGTAAAAATACTTATTACAAACAACAATATGGAAATATGGTGAACTGCAAAATCTACTTAATCTATGATTCCAGTAGAGTAAAATGAATAAGCAACTGTAGAAATTAATTTGGCTTTATAATAGCTGATTTAGAATGAAGGTAGTCATCCCCGAAATAGCTGTTTCACAGTGCCATAGTGAATCTGTCTTTCAGCAGCTATCACATCAATCGAATAACTTTCCAACAAGGATGACTTTTTAAAGCTGTGAGGCAAGAAAAGCCATTAGAACCTACAGGAGAGAGGAAAGAGAATGACAAAATCAAAATTTTACCTTCAGCTGTCACATGTCATTCATGTTTTGCAAATGAAATCTTTTGAGCAAGACTTTTTTTTTATCAAACATTTCAGACACTTAATATGTAATATATATAT
>NC_068987.1:65025414-65030419 GCF_001194135.2 Octopus bimaculoides | reverse complement strand
ATATATATATATATATATATATATATACATATATAAAAATATTAGTTAAAGAATAAAAAGATTGGGCTGCAAGGAGAAGTGCTCAGAATAACTGAGACAAGCGTAAAATATTAGTTATAGAATAAAAAGACTGGGTTAACGACTCAACATATCACACCCCGTCAATGAACATATATAAGAAATACAACATAATCCGTCAAACATAAGGAATAAGAAGAAATAACGCAAGAAGAAATAACGCAAGAAGAAATAATAAATAAATTAAAATATAGCATATAGTATAAAATTTTTATACACGAATATATTGTTTCAACCGATAACATGGAACTGAAAAAAATTGAGTTAAAGGTATAATACAATACACGTGAATATCATTTCATAGAAGTTAAAAAAGTTAAAATTAATACGAATAAAAATTAATACGGAAGGAGTAAAAATATCAAATAACTTATATAATAATATAATATAATATAAGTCGATATAGTAAAATAAAATGAAATGAAGAAATGAGGTACCATAAAGTAGTCTATCGGTTGAAAAAACAAGGACAGAAGTGATTTAACACCACTTAGAATTAAAGTTCAAAGTTCTTCAACTCCCTCGGGCACATTTTACACCTCAAAACCAGTAGACACCAGACTAACTGCTCATGGCTCAGAAACTCAAATCTGCTGGTAGTGATTCATTTAATTTAAGGTGAAATGATTCTACTTTATATTACCTCAGTCCAGTTAGTCATCAGAAATACGAGGGGGGCTGAAAAGTTCCTAGCTTCAGGTAAAAGAAAATACAGGAGGATCAGTCAATTATGATTTATTCAAAATATTCCCCTCTCAGATTCACACACTTATTGCAGTGGCCTTTTGGTCATTCAGTTTTTTTAAAACCTGTAAAAAAACTCAGAAGGTTGGAGCCTCCAACCAGACCTTTTGTGATACCATTAAAGTCACAAACTTTTCAGCACCCCCTCATATATACCATAACAATTTGGTCCATCATCCAATTGTCTATGTCTTGCCTTGCTATTAAACCAGGCATGGCTGTTGGGATACAGTGTTTGCTTTGTAACTATGTGGTTTTGGCTTCTGTTGCACTATGTGGCACTAGAGGTGAGTACTATAGCGCAAACCAGCCAATGCCACTGAATGGAAATGGTAGACAGAAATTGCATGGAAGCTTGCCGTGTGTGTGTAATTTCTTTGATCCTATGCCTACTCAATTAGGACTGAACGAGAGCTTGACAGCAACAGCGATTTCTTTTAAACCAAAAGACTAGTAGTTATAGAATGAATTAAACTGATTTGGGTGAATACTGGTTTATCAACCCATCAATAGAATGTGAACACTGAACAGTTATCTCAACCACTGAATCAACTAATTAAAGAATATGGGACAAATAACAAGAGAACTCAACTGTTTAACATGTTCATAATAGAGGGATGTTACGATAAAAACAAATAACCAATAGGATGTATTGGCAGACTATCCAAAATAGTCATGATTCTTACCTTGTTACTGAAAATGCTTAATTTTTCAGGACCTAGCCACAGAGGTGTAAATGAATGATGTAAACAGTGGGAGTACTGTACAATGAATGGCTGCTTTGTTATTTTGTAGTGATAAGATTAAACTCTATCCTTCCTATAAGCTTTTTCACAGCACAAAGAGATATCACAACCAATTAGCACCTTTAAAAGTGGAATAAGGTCCCTAACACACAACAATATATTACAGAAAACAGCAGTGAATAAGAAACAAGGAAGAAGGTAGCTATCTCTTTCAGCAGAATAAAGTCAAGATACTTCCTGCAGATAAAACTGAATTAATAAAAACTGTTTCTGAATTAGGAACAAGGCCAGCAATTTTGAGGGAAGGGGATTAGTCAATAGCATTGACCCTAGTAATTAACTGGTACTTTATTTTGTCAACACCTTTGTGGGAATTGAAGTTAGAATGTAAAGAGTCAGAAATTGGAATCATTGATAAAATATGTTGGAAATACAAGTAATAAAAAATAGCATACATAACTAGTCAGCTTTTACATACTGATAAATAAGCGCTAACTAATTAAAGTCTAGGTTTTTTTTACTTCATAAAAATTAAAAAAGAAAATCCTTAAATAGTTTTTCAAAATAATAGAAATAGCCAAAGAATATTGAAATAGAGAAAAATATTCAAGCACTTGCATATCTTGCAATCTACTGTTTTTCCAAATTTGATAAAAGCAAAATGAAAAGCAGTATTTTCATCCATCTCATAATTAAAAGATATCTAAACAAAATATTCAAAAATGATGTGTTCTTAATCTACAGAAACACTGTGACATAATTTTAAGTGCTTTAACTTACAGGTATTTTATTTTAGAACTTTGAGATTGCATCAATATGTAGAATACAAGTCAATGAAGCAAATTCAATCTCTGTAATCGGAATGTGTATTAAGTTCTACATGTTGTAGCTTGTACTAAAATCTATCAGGTTTAATCCTGCTCATCCGCTGTTTGAATATAAACAAACAGTAATAATGAGTGTAACACAAATACAAGATGTTTAACTATGGAATCTAATTATAAAGCAATTGTTAGGCAGGAAAGGAAAAAAAAAAAACAATGCAAAAAAAGGTCTAGTAAAAAAAAAACAAGAAATAAATGTCCATAAAAGCTATTATTGAATATAAAAGTACTTAGAAGAATTTTGAGAGATTTAACTCCGAATCAGGAGTAGGAAAAAAAAGATTTAATAATTATCTAATATTAGGAAATTGTTTGATAAATATTTATAAACATTTAATATGGAATGATTTATTGTTATTAAAATGACAATTATCCAGTCTATTCATCGTTAGAATGTATATTTATAAGTGACTTTATATTTCAACTAGTTCAATCTCTGATTGTCATCAGGTGCCCTATCTCCAAATGTACACTTGTTTCAGGCAAGATTCAAACTAGCAGCATTTATGAGCATCTTACAGATGACTCAATAGATATAGATGGTGATACCTTTCTTTGAGAAATAAAGATTCCTACTTTGAATTCATGTATACATGACAAAGGTACATATTTGGGAATAAAACTGATGATGTTTGAAGATAAAATCAATATAGTGTAAATTATATATACACAACCTAAAGATTGTGTTTAATAGATTGGAAACTCATCATCTACTGAAAAACCATACAATTGAGATTTCAAATCTCAATATACAGCTAAGAACCTTACAATTCAAAATCATCTAAAATATACAATGATGTTGACTTCTAAATGCAAGGCATGAACAGATTCAACCTGTTCCTATCAAATATATCAAGTGTGGTTGTATAGTAAGAAGTTTGCTTTCAGACCACATGGTTCCAGGTTCAGTCACACTGCACACTTGGCACCTTGTGCAAGTGATTTCTACTATAGCCCTGGGTTGACCAAAGACATGCAAGAACAAAAACAGCCCCAAAATCCTTTACAGTGCAATTCATTACAGCAAAATATATGAACACAGAATCCAGAAAATTGGAATTTAGTTTAGGGTATTTAGTTTATCAACTGCTATGTCTTTTTGTGAATCTTACCAATTATCAGTAGTGAGAGTAAACCCATTTGAGGGAAAGTGAACGAAGATAATGCTAAATTATTTGCATCTGGCCTTTGGCTACTGTTAGAAAAAGTCAGGTGTATTGCAATCATTCAAATAAAAGAGGTTTTGTTTTCCTTTTGCTAAGGCCTAGAAGAAGGGGCAATGCCAAAGGCTTCTGTAGGTCCAGTGAGACCAGTGAGCTTGATGTCATTAATGCTCCATTTAAATTGTTGCAGGTCAATATTTATAAGAAAGACATGAGCAGGGAGAAGATTCCAAAGAGAATGTTCTGGGCAGCAAGGCATGAGCATAGTTATTAGTGCAGGGCCAGGGTTACAGTGGATGCAACTTCGATGATAAGAAGAGATAAAATGATAAGAGGAGATAAAACGGGTGCTTGAATTGAGAAGGCATGAAAAAACTATTTCTGAGAAAGACGACTTTTATAACAGCTATAGGAAAGACAGAGAGAGGGGACAGTATGCCTGTGGATAGAGGCTGAAGTGTGTTTGTTAATGAGAGATTGCCAAACAATGAATGGCTCTTCTCTGAACACAGTTCAAGATGTCTAAGAATAAATTCTCTTTTCATTTCACTCATTTTTGCAGCCCTGAAAACGGTCATGGGAGCTGCTTTTTTCAAATTAAACCAATTTAAAAATACAAACACATGATATCATCCTCAATGCTAATGAATTACAATATTGAATAATAAACTCATGAAGCAAATTTTTCAATATTAACTCTTTCTCTCTCTCTCTCTCTCTTTCTCTATCTATCTCTCTCACACACACAGTGCTTTAATCTTAAGAAAGATAAATTACTGTACTTAATTCTATCTGCCAAGTTAGGAGAAAAGTGTCAAGGGTCTGTCAAAATCATTCAAGCAACATCTTCAATATCACAGCTCAGTTCAACAACAACGACATAAATATCAACACAAACTCCCTAATCAATATTTCCCTCAGATTGGTCCATTCCACAACTGAATATGATAATAAAGTTTAAAAAGTCTCAGTGACAAGGTGTAACTTATCTTTACTCTTTTAGTATTAAGAAGCTGAGAAAGAAATCTCCTTTTGGATTAGAACTCAGGAAACTTTCCCAGATAATCTCATGCCAGCGAGGTCTAATAAAGCAACCTTCAAAATGCCTACATGCTCGAAAATGTACATACATCAAGGTATATTTGTAGAAAATTTTACGAAAAAATATTCATTTTTCCTGGAAGTTAAGAGGAATTTAAGTGGACTCTGTTGGTATTTCTGAAAATTGTCCCCCACCCCCATTCCAAAACACTTTCACCGAAAATTTTTGTATATTTGGAATCTACATAATAAATAATATAAGCATAGAAGATTTCATTAAAAAATATTCATTTTTCCTGGAAGTTAAGAGGAATTTAAGTGGACTCTGTTGGTATTTCTGAAAATTGTC
>NC_068987.1:65006445-65023945 GCF_001194135.2 Octopus bimaculoides | reverse complement strand
TCAAGAATGGTGTGAAATTATGATTTTTTATTAATAACTGATGAGGGATAAGCATGTCCATTATCCATGATTTTACCATGCGTTCTTTTGTCATCCTTCTGTGTAATTTTTTTACTCCTATATAGTGTGTGTGTGCATGTGTTATATATATCGTCATTTAACATCCATTTTCCATACTGGCATGCGTTGGACAGTTTGACAGGGGCTGGCTCAGCAGAAGACTGCACCAGGCTTCACTGTCTGTTTTGATAGGGTCTTTATGGCTGGATGCCCTTCCTAGCACCAACCACCTAACACACACATACATACCCACACACACAGAGGATAAAAATTTTGTTGAGAAAAAAACCAACCACAAGTCCTTACATTAAGTTAGACAGTCCCTGGTCACTCACCTTTAGAAATACAGTGAACCAGTGATTGGTAAACTGGAAATCAGTAACCAATGACCTTGTTCACTAATTGTGATGTAAAATTTAAGAAAACAAACAATAATAATAATAATTAATAAAACAAATCCTCAGACTAAATCTGATAACTCTGCTTCTAATTGCTTGTCTTTTAGCAGTATGAAAGGAATATAAAAAATTAATGAATCTTTTTTTTTAAATGGAAAAAAATGGAGATAAAACAGTAGAATTAATATTTAAACTTTACTAAAATCTGAAAATCGAATTTGCTCATACTGCATTTTTGATAATAACATCAGTAGCACATTTTTGATAAATAACATCAATAGCACATTTGTTAACTAACTGTAACTAGTAGGCCTTGACAAACAAAAACAAAGAGATTTTTTTCCAATTTTTCTGATGGAATATCAAGCAAACAATACTAATGGGAGGTGGCATCAACCATGTCAAACAACCTTCAAACATAATTTACAACATGAATGGAAAAGTCAATTCATTTCCAGTATAATGCAACCATATTGAAATATATAGACAAATTTCATCATTCTAAAAGCTTTTGGAATTCAATTACTTTATAGAATCTAACTTCCGTAATAAATTCTATTTACTTTACTATATTTTTATTATCATCAATCATTCAATCAATCAGCATTTAATTCACACAACAGAGTCAATTGCTTGAGTTTTTCTAATCAGATGCATCCATTACCAATGGGTAGCTAATTATTGATACTGAGAGAGAGAGAGAGAGAGAGAGAAAGAGTGCCTGCATAAACTATATCAATGAAAGGAGTTGAGCACAGTAATGAAAAAGAATCAATGAAGCAATTCTCTAATACAATGCTTCTCCAATTTACACCAAGTTGTACCCTAGCTATAATTCCCTTATAGAATTATATGAGCTGTACCAGTTAAAAGTTAAGAGCCTTAGAAAGAGACAGGATATGAAATATTGATATTTCAGCCCGATGAACTAACATTGTTGACTTGGCCTGTATGTTTTCACATATAAATAACTAGGAAGTAACTTTTTCCTACTCTGTTTCTTTTTTATTTCATTGTATTCCTGTCACTAATTTCAAATCCCTACCTTCACTTAAATTTAAATGGAAAGTCAAGGCTTATTAAAATTATATAATTGATATGTAACTCATTTTCATGCATATTTGCAAGTGGAAGTTGCACAGAAGCCCATTGTGTGTGTATGTGTGAGTGAGAGAGAGAGAGAGAGAGAGAGAAAGAGTACATGCATGTGTGTCTAAGTGAATGTTTACATTCTACTTCCTGCTTGAAAATTGTGTGAGTGTTAGCAATAGGAAAGGAATCCAGTTGTAAAACAATACCTCAATAAGTAACCATCCAACCCATGCTTACATGGAAAAACAGATGTAAAACAAACAAATGAATGAAACAAATTATATGATATACCTGCTTATAGAGTGACTGTTATAATGAACTAATGTTATATTCATAATCATAGTCAAAACACTTTGCAGTATTTCATCTGTCTTTACATTTTGAGTTCAAATTCCATGAAGGTTGACTTTGCCTTTCATCCTTTCAGGGCCAATAAAATAAGTGGCAGATGAGCACTGAGGTCAATGTAATCAACTTACCCCCTCCCTCAAAATTATTGGCCTAGTGCCGAAATTTGAATTCAATATTTATAATCAATAGTAACTGTCAAATATTAAAACAAAATACGTGGACATTGTGTTTATATCTTATATTATTGGTTGGCTGAGACAGAAGTAAAAGAAGTAGGGTGGGGAACAATAGCATTGATTCAATTGAAGATCATTCATGATAAAGTGATAATTTGGTAAAAGTACTGAAAAGAAATATGTACTTGAGCAAGTGTTTTAAAGCTTTATAATAATCATACAGTAGTCTGGTCTGAAGCAAGACATATATTTACTCCTATCTTTGAAAGTAAGCATTATTATCTATCCCAAGTACTTAATTATCCGTTTCAGTGTTATAGATATTTTGAACTTAAAGTGTCAGAGCTGACTGAAGCTATACAACCTTAGTATCACAGACTGATATACTCTACATCCTAAATATGTAAAAGTTTCAAAGTACATTAAGAAGTAAAATACCTGCTCCAAGCACTCATGCAAATGTATAGATTTATTAAAACCATATTAATGTACAAAAAAATGTTACAAGAAACACTGAAAAAAAAATTAGATAAATATACATAGTTACTGTCCTTTATTGATTTTTCTCTCAGTAGGAGCTCCCTCACATGATATTGTAATTATTTCAAGTCTCCTGATCTACATAAATATGCACACACTTTCTAGATACTACCACAGAGCAAATCACAGCATTTTTGCTTTACTTTCGCAGCATACATTTTCACCTTAAGACTTAAATATTGCAAAAACATCCCACTCCAATACACCAGCAACTTTCTTCCCTCCTGCATTTCTTCATTCTAATAACTAGATAATTTTTCAGCACTACAGTTATTCATTTTACACATCAAGATTTACCTCTAGACATTTTTATCAAAAAGTTATGAGAGTAATATGTGAAAAATCCAAAACATAACACCTCACAATATTTTGTGTTATAACCTAGTGGAATTTAAACTGTGGTCAATCAGTATCACCAGTTGATCTCTCTCTCTCTCTCTCTCTTTCTCTCACTCCTTCCCCCTATGACATACCAACATTAGAATTGTTAACCTGCATATCTCAGAAAGCAGAAAAGATAGTTTTGGAAATATTAGGTGAAATTATATGTAAACACTTAGCTACAGTTTCATAACATTAAGTAGATAGATAATTTTCCTGGATAGAATGCTAGTTCATCTCAAGTAACATTCCCAAATGATCTGGTACCTTTTCCCAAGAACTTAGTGAACAAACAAATCAAAAATAAGAGATTCGGACTTTTATCTTTACTTGGTAGAGTTTGGACGGTCAAGGCAAAAAGCTGTTGGAATATTTAAGCCATTTGGTCAAATCTGCTGCAAGCATTTTTTGCATGTCTAAACTGAATCTCTTATTTTTGATCAGTTATGTTCACTTAATCGATAGTGATAGACACCAGATTATTTGGGAATGCTACCAAATAAAAAAAAATGTCATCTCATTGACTTCAGCATGGCTAGACAGATAGATCTCATAGATGTAATATTCACCTGTAAATTGAGAGAAACTCAGTACTGGACAGACCATAACATGGAACTGAGAATGGTTGGAATGGAAGTGAATACTTAGAACATTTGAGAGTATAAACATCAACAAACTTAATTGCAGCAACCTAAGCAGCCCAAATATCTATAAACTCCTTCAAATGCATTAAGACAAGTAGAACATGTATATTTTTTGATATAAAGACACAGAATTTTTCTATAGCTCCTATCAAATTGTCAGATGGCACCATTCTACTGAAACATCAGTAAGCAATAGCTTGTCTTTTAGCTGTTATTCCATCACCATTCACTTTCCTTGCCAGGGATTTGTACCAGCCACAGATCTGTTCAGCAGCTCTCTGCAAGTTATCTCATAGAAACTCCCCAGTTGTCCTCTATGTTGTAAGTTTCTGTCCCCCACATCTTTCTAGCATCAGCATCAACTAAAAAAATACGAGTATTCAGTGAATGGGCAGAAGAATTTTATGTCCATTTTTTAAATCTAAAATGAAGTTTGAGTGATTGCATATCATACATAGCAGGAAGTTTTCCACCAGTTGACTTAATATTTAAAAGAACTTGAATGAAAAGCAACAAATTACTACAAATAACCATTAACATAATGGGTGTGTCCGTTGTCATGTTTTTATATATCCTGTACTAGTTGAGGAGAGGTGGGATCCAAAACTTTGTTAGATTTAGATGTATTGCCATAAAGATATAATTACATATACACCTAAATATCTGCATACACAACACACAAGCATACACATGTGCTAACATATGTACATATTCATGTATACATGTAACACGTACACAAGCACATATATACAAAAGGGTGCTGAAAAGCTCCTGGCTTTAAGGGTATTGCGAAAGGCTTGGATGGAGTCCAACCTTCCAAATTCTTTTACAGGGCTTACAAAAACTGAAGGACCACTGCAATAAGTGTGTGAATCTGAGAGGGAAATATGTTGAACAAAATATAATTAACTGATTTTTCTGTATCTTCTTTTACCCAAAGCCAGGAACTTTCCAGCACCCTCTTGTATATATGTAAATATGTGTATCAAAAGTTTTGATGGATTTAGAGAAGAGAGAGATGGTCTTATGTATATATATATACATAGTAGTGGAGACTCAGTGTATATGTGTATCCATGAGAGTAGAGAACCTATGAATACAGTCTCAGAAATAGGCTGACTTTATAGTGCTAGTTTATAGTATGTGGTGAGTTAAGAATACATGTCTACTTCCAGCTATGAAATAATAAAAGAAATAAATTGCATAATAGAAAATTTGAAACAAAAGTGAAAAAATTTCTCTAATTTACCTGCCTATATAGGCTGACTGCATTCTTATTCAATAGAACTTTAATTACAAGTAACATATTTCAGGCACATGATAATATTTTTTTTTTCTTTTTTATACAATCCAATAATACATATGTCAGGATGTGAATTGAAAGAAATAAGCACAAAAACAACACTAAATAAGATAAATATAAAACTATATTTGATATAAAATGAAAATTGAAAAGATAAAACAGAACAGGAAAATAAAGAAACATATTAACATCAAATAACACAAACTAAAATAATACTAACCTAATTGAGGCAAAATCTAAATTAAAAATATTGACCCAGTTCAATTGAATCTAGACATAACAGATACACCTACACATTGAGCAGGAGAGAGAAAGAGAAAAAGACAGAATAATTGGGCAGATGAGTGTGTGTGTGATGTTTTAATGTTATGTAAATGCTTCCAGGAATCTCTAAGACAATGCTAAACTGATTTTAATTGCATCCAATCCCTACATGCTAAATTAAATGTATCTTTATTCTTATCAAACTCTTTTAATCTCTCTCTCTCTTTGGGAATATACAGACAGTATGTCCCATTCCCAAATAAATATACTACCAAATGTTCCATTCTCTCTGATTCTGTCAACTATCAACCACTTGTCACTCACTTCTAGCATCTCAAATGGAAACAGGAAGAGTATCATGCCATAAAATCTTGCTTCAAATAAAGCCCCATTCAAACCCAAACTAACATCAGAAAAACAAAACATATTAAATGAACAATCCAATGAACAAGTAGCAAGGAGCTCAGAATTCATAACCTACTTTGAATTTCTGTCCACAACATTTAACTATTAAATGTACCAGCCCACTTTCGTTTTTGTCTTAGCCATAAGAGGAAAGGGCAGAGTCCAAGATTGCTTTTTTTTCAAGATCTTTAAGTTTGGTGAGAGGAAGAGGAGCTATCCTCAGATCAGAGATACAACCCAAATTCTTGCAACAGAATGGACTCTGGCAAAGGCCTTCAATGTTCTAGGTGATATATTAAATACATACAGCAGAAGCACAAATAGCAGTTTAGCTATAAAAAATAGGAAGTGTTTTGCAGTATTGCAATGGTGAGTTCAGTTGTGCCCACAAGAAAAGTCAACATGGGTAAGCCTGGTGTCCTATCCATGGGATGAGATTTGGCTTTCAGTATACTTTAAGAGTATATCAACCAGAAGTAGCCACCAGCTTCTTAGAAGACATCCAAACTCACTTGAAAAAGAGATTTAAAAATATATATATATTGTAACTATCATGAATTTTGAAAAAAAATAAATTATGTTGCTCTAACTTTCTTACTCGAATATATATGACACTTAATCCCAGGTCAATACTGATTGAACAAACCTAGGTTAAAAGGCTCTGCTCATCCTATCTCTTTATTTTTATCCCTAAGATTGCATATCTAAGACTACATTAATGAATGTCCAACTCATTTCAAAATGACACGGTATTATCTGAGGATAGTTTAACTATTCAGCTATTTCAGCAGGTCTAGCAACCACATAGCAGTGTTCATTCATTGCCTCATAGATAATCTCTATAACAGTGACTGTGATCGGTGGAAAACATGTTAAAACAGATGGTTTCAAGGCATTCATAACTAATTACATGGAAACATGACAACCATTTAGAAACAAAATCTGTTCAACAAAAAATTTAAAAAAATTTTTTTTTGTTAATGGAAAATTCCAACTGCTACAATTCAGAGATAATTTCTTTTATTTGTCAGAGAATTCTATTCAATCAAGTTTCTACTTGACCAAGTGAGTGCTAATTTATCCTGTTCTTTGTCTGTTGCTACACTTTATTTGCTGCAATCATTGTTTAGCCCCAAGTCAACCCTGGTAGAATATAATATCTATAATCAAAAGTGTTGTAAGTGGGACTGTCAAATCTTTATTCAGACCATGAATTTATGAACATATTAATGTGTCCTTTAATTTAACAAGATAGAATATTAGTTGAAAGAGATTTGCCTACTATTTCTAGTAACAATGTAGAGTTTCTATCATTAGCTTGCAGATACTTTGTTGACGCAGACATGTCAGTCTGAAAATCACATGCAAAGTATCAAAGGTTCTATTTTCACACTTTATTTGCAAGTTTGAAGAAGATGAAAAATTGATAATCTTTTGAAAGACCCTCCTAGACTGGGAAAAAGTAAGGTGGAGTGAGTGGAATTAATATTCAGGTGAATATCTGAAGATACATTGAGTGGTATAGTAATTCCAAGCAGATGTTATAGTAGAGGAGGACTAGATAAAGAGTTTTAAGCATAAGGTTTGTCAGATGAGATACAGAAGTAGGTGAGTGAATCAAGTAGATTTATTGAGGGAGTGGAAGCAAACTCAGAGAACACATTAGTGTCCTACTTAGAAGGAAACAAAACAGAAGGAAGATGCAATCAACGGTAGGTAAAAGGTAAAGAACAAAAAAAAAAAGAAATAGAAAAGAAAAGAACCAAAAAAAAACCCTTTAATGAGTTTGAATTGAAAAAGTAAACTAGATAGTCAGATCATGTGGCTTGAGAATTCAAAGGGTTAAAAGTTTAAAAAGGTGTTTCTCTTAAAAATCAATAGGAGAAAAGAACAGATTTAGTTCTTTACTTTTACTTAAGGAGAAATATATTCAACAGACTTTTGCTATCTCCAAGTTTAAAAAATTGTATTTTCATTTTTAAAATGATATCAATTAAAGTACCTGAACCTAGCTAGATGACTAATTGCTTATATTTTATTTAAATTTTTCAAGTTGTTTATTAAAGACACTGTGTTTCTTGTACTCAAAGATTCTAAAATTGCTCATGCTACTGAGTGTTAACATTGAAATTATTAAGTTAGTAAAAAGCAGGGAAATGCCCAACAAGAATGATGTTTGCATCACCAAAAATTAAAATTAAAAAAAAAACATTATAACACTCATGAGTATGAAAATAATTATCCAATAAGATTAAGAGCAAACTTGATGCTAGAAGGATTTGAAACTATAAACCAGACAGATGAAATTAAATATACTAAATCATTTACTTCAGCAATCAATCCTTTCTACCAACTTCATTATTCTTCTTCATAAATATCGACTGGTTTCTTTTGACTTGGCAGAATGCACCAGATTTATAGGAAAAAGGAAAGCAAGCATGCAGTGTGACAGTTGTTCCTTTTCTTAAAGACACTGGCACAAAGTGACACAAAGAAACACACACACAAAATCAAAAGCAGGTTACAGTTGCTTTCTGAATCTGAAAAGAACTTACCTTTCAGCTAAACAGTAATTTATACTTTTACTTATCCTTCCTTGTTCTATTGAAGAACAAGCTAGAGGTGAGAAGAGGAAAAGATAGAAGAGAAATAATAAGTAAAATAGTAATGCTAGAGAGAGAGAGAGGAGGAGGAGGGATAGAAGAAACAGCAAAGGCAATAAGACAAGGATGGGAGAAATATTCACTACAATGGTAATGACAAAACAATGCCAACCAAAGTAGTTAAAATAGGAGTAGGCTTCTTTTTTTAATTCAGATCATATCGTGTATTATACAATGAAGTAAAAGAGGGCACATGCACTCATGGGAGTAGGATCTGCAAAGATCATGGGGTATGATCCCTCCTCATAATTGAGGTATAAACAAAACAATAAAGGCTAGAAAGTGACAACTGTGGATGAGGGTCTTTTAGGGAAAGCTGAAGAGAGAGAAGGTCTGATGTGACAAGTGATGACATAATAAGCAACCAAAGCACACAAACTTGTTCTAACAGTGTCTGCACACACATATATATAGTGGAGCAGCCAGCAAAAGCTAACCAGCTGTTAGGAAGGACCCACTAATTAATATACACCATCCTCTAGCCCACACCACAGACCCATATGTGTTGTCTTCTACCACTACTGTAACAGCATCTACACCTCAGAGCAATTTAGTTACATGTGACATCTCTCCAACCTCACCTGAGACTCTTCTTCTTGTCCCTCTCTCCTCAAGTTCCAACACAAGCCAATTTCCCCAATACTTCCTCTACAAGATGTCAACCCCTTGCAATTCCCTTAGCAATCATCTTTCTCCAAATGGGTTGACTTGCAGTTGTTAAAGCTGAGCAACAACCACATCAATACAATCAGTTACAGAAGGCTTTCTTCCTTTCTTCTGAAACTATTAAAGTAAAATATTTTAAAAGGCTGAGTATGTACTTATACACATAACACTGAGCAACCAACAAACTGATACCTGACTGGATAGAAAGAATGCTGACATATCATGTGATCAACAGACAAGTGAAGTTTTTGTTTGAACACTAATTATGCTTTTATGGTATGTCATAGATGTAATTTAATTTTGATATCAGTTACACATTAAATATATTAAAAAAATATAGAACAAGAAAATATTTCAGAAAACAAAAAACTAAGTCATTAGTGTTGATCCCTTATTGAGAAAGTTGCAATGTGCTAGGCAGTAAATAAATTGCTTTTCTTTCTCTAGAAATAGTGGTTAAATCTCCCCCGTGACACATTAATAATGTAAAGTTCATAGACATAACATATCTGAAAATAACAGCTGAAATCTTAATGGCTGGAACACTTATGATCATAGGGTTACTCAATTTGGGCACATTTTGGACTAGCCAAAACGTTTTTTTATGGCAGAACAGATTCGTGAAATTTTAATTTTGTCTTGATTTAATCTCTCAATATCATGATTAAATCAATGTATTTCCTGACTACCTTTGGATGTCTTATATATGCACATACAACTTTTTTTAAATTCAAAATGAATATATCGTTTCTATGCTACAAGTTCAATCAGAATATTAATTTGCTTCAAGGTAAGCGTATTCCTTTGAATTTTCAATGCTCTTATTTACTAAACTGCAATTTCAATATACCCAATATGTTGTTTGCCTCTGAACAATAGATTTTCTCAAGCAGAGTTGACTGGATCTAGCGCAACGAGAACCCTAATGTTGCATGAATGAACATTTAGCACAGTTGCAGGGAATACTGAACCATGACATATAACTCGTATCAGGAGTTAAAACCAGATCATAGTCCTTCTTTACTCAAGAGTTAACCTTCTAATCTAAAATTGCAAACATTTTTATACTTCAATTATTCTACATAATTCTTATATTTCCTCATAAAACTAGATGATCATACATTTAAGGGGCTTATATTTCACAACTTTTCTCCCTACCTAAGTTCACAAACATTTTTTGTTTGAGTGGGGTTTGTGGGAGTGTTGCTTTACTAATGCTTCATTTGAACTAAATTCTATCATTTTCTTTCACTCACCACCTTGTATCAGGGAAATGAAATGTATTGAGGATCTAACACCATAACCCCTGCTAAAACACGCGCAAAGTGGTGGCTTGTCCTGCTAAAAATATCAATTAAATCTCTCTCAAATAACTATCAGTTTCAAAAACAAGAAAACCACATAATGGATAATATAGTTCAAGATTAATTAAGCTTATAAAAATAAGGTGTTCATGATTAAAATGTTTTTGAACATAGGTTTCCTCCAACAGGAGTGATCTGGGGGTTAGAATTATGAGCCAGAGCAACATTAAACCTGCCAAATACCAAAATATTTTGTTCTGTAAGATCAACCTAACACCAACTTCACCCATGACCACTAACACGCTAGGAAACAACTTTTCAAAGAAACAACCCTACAAACACTACATCCCCATAGTAAATAGTGAAATAAAAATAGGTCATGATCCTTAATAAGTTTTAGGGGTTAACACTGAAGGTTTCAGTTTTATATGGTGTATGAAAAGTAATTTAGGTTAGCAGAACTAATTCTTCCTCATGTTGTTGACAAACACTATAAATCCATTACTGAACTTACCAGAAATAGCATCTAAACTACACTGAAGTGGATTTTGAGTATCATAAATGCAGGCAAAGGTGTGTGATTAAGAAGCTTGCTGGTTTGGAGTTCCGTCCCACTGCATGGCACCTTGGGCAAGTGTCTTTTATTAAAGATCTAGGCTGACCTGAATTTGGTGGGTGGAAACTGTGTGGAAGATACATGATGTATATGTTTGTCCCCAACACTGCTTGACAACCAGAGTTGGTTTGTTTACATCTCCGTAACTTAGCAGAGCTTCACTAGGGCTAACCTGGGACTAAACGAAAAAGAACAAAAAAAGCAAATGAAGAGAGAAGTGAATTGTGCTGGATTAATCAGGAATCAAACAGTCACTGACACAGTTCAATGGGAATCATCCTGTATGATAGATAACACCCTATTTTTTAACCAGGCAGGGAAATTTCCCCACCAAGGATAAATGTTAGGATTCCAGAAAGAAAACTAAAGATTCCAGTGGGACATTTGTTTTTATATGGAAAAATTCTTTACCATTATTTCAAGTGCTTTCCTTTGTTCTTTTTTGCATGTATCTTATTTTCTTTAATGTTGATTTTTTAAGAATGCTAATAATGCTAACACTAGTAACATTACGTAAAATAAATTGTCTTATATACAGGTTGTTTTTTAAAATTTTTTTGGTAGTTTGTTTTGCTTTTCGTTTTTTGGCGGGGTTTTTTGCTATATGCAAGAAAAGGTTGAAGTCAGAATGGTGAACAAGAGGAAATACGAAAAAAAAAAAAAAAAATTAAGAACCAATCACACCTCATTAACAACAACAACACAGGCTGCCCAAACATTTCTCATATTTTATTGGCTAACAATCTCTGACAACTTAAGGAAACACTCCATTTACCAGAGAGCCAAGATTGCATCACAAATGTTGAGTCTCCTCTGATGAAGCCAGAAAATATTTCAGACATGAACAGTTGTAAATATATTTATGAAGCAATAAATATGCACTGACCTACACTAGAGTTGACACACAGAGACTTATAGATATACACAAACACAGATACAAGCAAATATATACATATATATAAACACAAACTTGCACAGGCAAGATCTTACACACATGCATGCACACACACACAAGTCACAACCAGTAAAGTAAAGAAAGCTATCCAGGTGTTAAAATGTACATGATTTCTGAGATGGAAAAGCAGTGATTTGAATAGTTGACACTCGGATCAAATTTCATGATATAGTATACAAGAGATAAATATAACGTATCGTCTCTTTCACTAGATGATTATGACCAGCCAATTTCATGTAACATTACCAGAAAATCTGGTACCTTATACTGTCACATCTAAGTGAACCAATACACAGACAACTGAATGTTAAGACCCAAATAAGCAAAGACATGGCCAAGCGGCTGAGGACTTCACATCATAATCATATGGTTGCAAATTTCATGTTGATGTGAAAACTTTTTAGCAAGTCAGATATGTGCAGGTATGGCTGTGTGATTAAGAAGCTTGCTTCCCATATGGTCTTGGGTTCAAGTCTCACTGCATGGCACTTTGGACAAGCGTCTTCTCCTGTAACTCTGAAATGACCAAAACTTTGTGAGTAGATGGAAACTTAAAGAATATATGTATGTTTTTATATATATATATATATATATATATATATACATATACATATATATACGTGTGTGTGTGTGTGTGCACATACACACACACGCATGCATATATATGTGTATGTGTGTGTCTGTGTTTGTCTCCACCATTGCTTGACAATCAGTGTTGGTTTGCTAAGGTTCCCATAACTTAGCAGTTCTGCAAAAGAGACTGTCAGAATAAGTACCAGACTTAAAATAAGTAATGAGGGGTGATTTGTTCAACTAAATCCGTCAAGGTGGTGCCCCAGCATGACCACACTACAATGACTGAAACAAGTAAAAGAAAGTAAGCCTATATTCTAACCTGTGATAGGGTCATGCATAAGCAATGCAGCTGCAATTGAGATGCATTTCACCTGGAATTACACATTTCACTACACTTCACTCTGTTCTCCAATCTCCAATATATAACATTCAATATGGCCTGATGCTCAGCATGATAACTATAGCTAGCATAGCTTATCCTGCTTTAAACAACAACAGCAGAAATGGGTGAAGTCATTGTCATCATCATCACAGTTTTCCTATATTTGCCATGCATTTGATGACGACTAATACTAATAAGTATAGTAATAACCATACCACATTGCTTCCAACTGACTGGATGACAATACACTATGTGGAGTTCGAAATACACGAGTAGCAATTACATAGCTAACTGTACACAAAGAACTTTGTGTGTGTGTAGTTCAAATTTACAGAAAACAAAAAACGAAAACAAGTGAAAGAACAACAAGCAGGTGTGTTAGTGTAACACTAAAGAAGAATGGAAAATTCTTAAGTTCCGAGCCTATGCTCTTTGGCAGAAAGAATTTAAGAGAAAAAACACAGAGAGGGAATGAAAAAAAATGGAGATAGAAAAAAATGTGTAAAGGTTAACAGTTCAACATCATAAAAAGTCAGGAGATATGAGAGGTGAATATATTTATTTACATCCTGATTTTGTTTGTATACAGCCAAGTTAAAGCATTGATTTTACCATAATATTCTGTTGATCTGAAGAGCTAGCCTTCTTTATCTGCATTGGTTTATAAATGTATGATAGTACTGTGCAATGTGTAGCATGCATGTTGATGCAGACATGTAAGATAATTTATTATACACTGAAATTATTATTACATGATAAAAGGTGTGAAACAACCATCATCTTATGAATATCATCATCATCATCATCATCGTTTAACGTCCGCTTTCCATGCTAGCATGGGTTGGACGATTTGACTGAGGACTGGCGAAATCAGATGGCTACACCAGGCTCCAATCTGATTTGGCAGAGTTTCTACAGCTGGATGCCCTTCCTAACGCCAACCACCCAGAGAGTGTAGTGGGTGCTTTTACGTGCCACCGACACGAAGGCCAGTCAGGCGGTACTGGCAACGGCCACGCTCAAAATGGTGTATTTTACGTGCCACCCACACAAGAGCCAGTCCAGGGGCACTGGCAACGATCTCACTCGAAAGTCCTTACACATGCCGCGGGCACAAGTGCCAGAAAGGCAACGCTGGGCACAGGTGCCATCACGATTTCGCTTTCGCTTGCCCCAACAGGTCTTCGCAAGCTGAGTTTCGTGTCCAATGAAGGAGATGACGTTGGCATGGGTGCCAGTCATCGAATTTAATTCGATTTCGATTCACTTGCCTCAACAGGTCTTCGCAAGTGGAGTTTAGTGTCAATGAAGGAAAGTATGCATAAGTGGGCTGGCTGAGGCCTTAGATTTAGGTCTCACTTGGCTTGCCGGGTCTTCTCACGCACAGCATATTTCCAGAGGACTCGGTCAGAAGTCATCATCTCAGTGAGGCCCAATGTTCGAAGGTCGTGCCTCACCACCTCATCCCAGGTCTTCCTGGGCCTACCTCTTCCACAGGTTCCCTCAACTTCTAGGGTGTGGCACTTAAATAAATATATTCACCTCTCATACCTCCTGACTTTTTATGATCCATACAACCCTTAAGAAATAATTTCATAGATTGGATTGCCTGGATATCAGCAGCATAGAACTCTACATTATACTCCTCTGTATTGGGTTACTATGTGGTATGGTAGCTGGGCCCACTGGAGAAGCTCTTTGTCATTCCCACAGGATTAAGGATGTCGTTATAATACTATTCCACATATACAAAAACAGCCATGCCAACAATCCAACATACCTCCATCATCAGCTGCCCCATGGATATCATGGTTTTGACACCTGGGCAGAACCGTTCAATCTGACAGTGTCAACAGCACTAGAATAAGTGTTGTTAAATTTTCTTTTATTTTTTTTTTGGTTTTGTATTCATGCCATGAAAAGTTGGACCTTCATGAGAAGCCTGGTGCATATAGCCTCAATGTGATACATCACCACATGTAATTAATAGTGAGTTGGATATCTTTAATTAATGAGATTATCCAATCAATTATTAGACAAAACTTCTCTGTTCAACTGTTAGCCAAATCATATTTGGGAAACATTCTCCAAACAAAATATATGGCCTAGTCTATCTAGGATAGTGGAAATGCATATCACACACACCCACACACATACATATACACATGCATGTGCAAGCACACACACACACACACACACAGAACACATGAAGATAACATGAATATACACACAAACTCACAAAGTCATACATACACAGACTCATGCACAAACTCACATACACACACCAACGCAGGTTAGCAAGTGACAATATTTAAAGTGACCTTGTACTCAAATACAAAAACCTTATCAATGATCCACCCACCCCAATCCACCAAAACTTTTCTATGGACATATGTTGAGAATCACAAATACAATTTTCTACTATATTATCAATTTAAAACAAAGAAACTACTTATGAACTAACATCCTATGCCAAAAAACAATACCATCTACCATTCACCACCCACATCTGAGTAATTCTTTACACATGTTCAGATACACATACATGCACATACACACAGTCTACAACCCATGTCACATATACCCACATTTTCTTACACCCACAACATCTACACACACTTGCATCTACTTACATACACCCACCACACACAAATTACATACTTACACACACATACACACATTGAAAAACTCCTGCAAGTTTATCTGTATTTATGTACAGACATGGCTCCCACATGCACACACAAGCTGACCTTGAATATGCACACGTGCACATGCATGCACACACAATCACAACCACAGAATCCCACTTGATCATGCAATAACCATAATGGTTCAGTCCTGAAATAAATTCGTCTAGCTCACAAGAAACCCAACACTCTTTGATCATCAACAAGTGCAACCAGTTACCTCAATGACTGCAGTGTAAAATTATGTAACAGCTTTGAGCATAATCCCTGCTTTCTCATTGAAGAAAATTTAAAACAAAAGAGGGTGATAAAACATGGCAGTTGCCTATAGAATACCATTTAACTATTTAGTATATAAAAGTAAGATGAAATAAGTCACCTGGCTGGTTCATAAAATCCACAATCACTTTATTGGGGGTTTTTTTTCATTGGGGGGGGGGGGTAGAGTTTTCATTTGTTGCAAGTATTCAGACCAGGTCCCCAGTTTTTTTCACCCTTCCACTCCATAGTTTTACAGCAAATATTCCATGTTGGGCATTATCTGCATCATTTTACCCAGTTATGCACTCTGACAAACTGTTAAAAGAAATGTTAGTTAAGACTGTTTGGTAAGAAGTTTGCTTCCCAGTTACATGGTCCTGTGTTCAGTCCCACTGCATTGCACCTTGGGTGTCTTCTACTACAGCCCCAGACCGACCAAAGGCTTGTGAATGAATTTACAGAATTCACAGAAACTGAAAGAAGCCCATTATATACACATATCAAACAAAAGACTGGATAAGTCTGCAATCTCTGTTTTGAAATGTAAATATGTAATTACACTCTGCAAATAGAATTCACAAGAAATTTCAATCGCTATGTACATCTCATTCAAAATAAAACATCATCATCATTGTTTAACATCCGCCTTCCATGCTGGCATGGGTCGGATGGTTTGACATAAGCTGGCCAAGCAGAAGACTGCACCAAACTTCTGTGTCTATATACAGACATTTGATTAATGCAAACATACAGACGTGCTTCATGAGGACACAGCTTGGATTATAATCACTTACATATATATAAATGTAAATATGCATGTGTGTGTATGTATTTGTCTTCCACCGCTGCTTGACAATTAGTGTTGGTTTGTTTATGTTCCCATAACTTAGAAGTGTGGCATAAGAGACTGATAGAAAAAGTACCAGGATTAAAAAAATATAAGCTCTAAGGTCAATTCATTCAACTAAAACCCTTCAAAGCACTGCCCCAGTATGGCCACAGTCTAATGACTGAAACAAGTAAAAGGTAAAAGGTTCTTCCTTGAACTTCACTAAAACTGAAGGAAAATGTATATGTAAGAAATAAAATGATTTACAGTGGGGAAGATCAAAAATGAGAAAGGTTCACTGGATGAGTTGAGTATTATTTGACAGAGAGAAAGGCATTGTGAATTGTAGAAGATGATGGGAATATAACCAATGATGTAAATTGCAAAGAGAAATGGGATGAAATGGCTGAGCCATGTGCTGAAGAAGGATGAACATGACTGGGTAATGAAGACCGAGAAAGATGATGGAGAAGGAAATAAGGCCAAGAGTGTAAGTAGGATGTAGCAGATAAGACAATATGGAAAAGACTGTCATGGAGTCAGGAGGTTAAGCTCTACTTAAATAGTGATAATGGACTTAACCCTTTCGTTACCATATTTCTAACCAAATTACACCCCTTATGTGTTTCAATTAATTTCTAACATAATCATAAATTTAGGCTGGTTTCATTAAACAACTCTAACTTTTTTATTTATCAACATATTAATGTGATTTTTGGAAGATAAATTAACGAAAGGTTCTCAACCAATTCTATACCAAAATTTTTGTCACAAAGTGACTTTAATTACAGGTAAATTCAACAAAATATAAAATTATTTAAATTTTTGTTCAAACATCGCTATAGAAAATGGGTTATTAGCTAATATTCAATTGGGTATACAACAAAATATTATTATAAAAGAGTTGTGCACATTACTGGATTTATTACTGTCTCTTTTGCCAGTAT
>NC_068987.1:65005768-65006405 GCF_001194135.2 Octopus bimaculoides | reverse complement strand
CAAATCTTTTCCAAACTTTGATCCCCCATTTTGTGCGCTTTCCTGGCATATACTGTTGAAAACGCACTCGGCCTTTATAGCCCACCATATCCTTATCTATAAACTGTTTTATATGTGCTTTGAACACAGTCAATGAGGGGTCTTATTTTAAATAAGGGATCAAAGTCTGGTTTTCCACGTACTGGTGTACTGCTCGTGTCTATTACATGTAGATATTGAGTCAATTTTAAAAACCGTATCCTCGTCATTATACTTGAGACGTATTCGTCGCCAAAGGGTTCATCACTACTCCAGTAATTTGTTATTCTCGGTAACTTGCTAATGCCCATAATAATATTTATGGCAAAATATGCTTTAATTTCATTCAAGTTTATGGGAAACCTCAAACTATCCTTTTTTACGCTTTGTTTACATTTAGCGTAACGGTTTGTTTCCGCCGTAATCAATTCAAATAGGTACATCGGAAAAAGCAAAAAGAAATAGTCTAAAGCTTTACTCTCCTGGGTAAGACTGTGACTTGGTCCAGTTTCTTCAGAAAAATCACTGAAAGGAGTTTTTAAATTTTCACTCCATTCAGGTACTAATTCATTCTCTTTATCGCTATCATCGGAGCTCTCGGATTCACTGCTTTCATTTT
>NC_068987.1:64993750-65005588 GCF_001194135.2 Octopus bimaculoides | reverse complement strand
ACATACAGAGTTAGATTTATCAAGGTCTTCAACGGAAAATCCTTCGAATTCTGACTCGCTGCTTCACAGAATAAAATTCGTATCCATTTTTTTGTCAGGATTACAAATTTTGAAAACACAACAGGAACAAATTTGGAAAAAAAATCTCCCAAAATTCACAAAATTAAAAAAACATGTTGATCGTCGTACAAAACTATAGCTGAACTGTTTACACAAATAATCACGTGTTTTCACGAATGTACTAACGAGATTTGCTCAGATATTCTCATTTAAATATGAATAGGTGATTACGGGCGGTTTTGGGCGGCTTGGTCACATGAACCAAAATTTTTTTCGGGCGGCTTTGGGCGGTTTGGTAACGAAAGGGTTAAAGCACCAGCTGCCTTCTGTATATAACATGCCATTATGATAGAATTATTCATTCTAACATAATATTCTGCAAGTGGCTGCAGACTGTTGCAGGTCAACAGGCAGTAAGACTATAAGCTACATGATTAGAGGTTTATGTCCTGCCACCAGCATGACATAATCCAACACAACAATGATTTCAATTTCTCTGAACTAGTAGGAGCTGAAACTATCCAAGAACACTAGATCCACCTCCACCTCTCAACATACATTGTTTAATCCCTCCTATCTTTACAATAAAGCACTTTGCTAAATGTTTCCTTCATGAAACTACAGTTCATAGAAATTCCCTTCTTAACAGCATTATTACTGTTTATCCCCATGTCTATCGTGATCAAGTAGGACTATGCTAAAAAGCACACTAGACATAATCATCTCATCATTTGTTCATACTTAATATATCTATGACTATATTATAGATGGCACAATGTAATTTGAAGAAAATTTGGCTGCTATTTTTAGGAGCTCAGTCAAACACTTATGAGACCTCCTCATTGGTTTCCTGACCTTCATTTTAATCCACAAGCACCACTCAGCAAAAGTTCAAGCTGAACATCAACTAAATCGACCCCACCCATCTGGAAAAGCCTATAAAAGTTATAGACACTGCTTGTTGGATTCAATAGTAAAACCGAAAGAGAAAATCTGACCAAACCATTTAACACACATGAGCCTTTAACAGTAAATTTGTACAATGGAGTAATGTACAGTGTAGAAATTTCTAGATAGAATATTTTGCCAAAGTACTTTTAAACAGCATTCTACCCAAGCTCCATAATAAATCAAATTCATTTTATCCTATAAATAACTGGAAATCTTAATCTCTCTAGCTATAAGCTAGTTGAATCACAAGAAATAAATGAACCTCACATGAAATGTACTGGTCCTACTTCATGGATGAATGATTGTTTTGTTGCTTAACGCCAGATTAACTCCAGTCCAGTAGTTTGTGATCAAAGGCTTTGCAAGTGTGACCCATCCTGTCTTTTCTAGGGTAATATAGAACTAAATTAAGTAATATGTCCTTTCTTTACATAAGATAGCTAGGTATGATTTGTGTGTAATTTGGCTGCTATTTTTCTTTTCTGGGAGGTCATAGAGCACAGAGAAATTCACTCAGTCATTCTCAGGCAGAATTGCTTAAAATTAGAAAATGTATTCGTCCACAAAAAAGAAAAAAATTTGCATCCCCCCACCATACACACACATACACAAATAAGAATAACTTGAAAATATATAAAAATTTCCAGAATCATCAACTCATGTTAGCTTACTACAACAACAAGAGCAGTAACAAAAGAGAAAATTAAATGCAAACCAAATACATAACCTTAATGAAGGGAAGGAAATTAGCAATGTACAGTGGAGTGAGATCAAGGAAGTGGCCAGAGTGAACCTCATAACTGGAAAAGATGACATAGAAAAAAGACATATGGAAAGTATGTATGTTGAAATGTAATCACGAGAATACATGGAAACTAGCAATGGTGTTTGTTAGCCTGTTAGCTTTGACTGAGCAGATCTATGATCAAAGCTATTTTAACTAGGAACATACTGGTTTGTTTGCTCTTTGCATTTTTTTTTTTTTAACAGTAGGGGACAACTTGATGGAAATTTGGCTGCTAATACTTACATATGGTGGAGGCGCAATGGCCCAGTGGTTAGGGCAGCAGACTCGCGGTCATAGGATCACAGTTTCGATTCCCAGACCAGGCGTTGTGAGTGTTTATTGAATGAAAACACCTAAAGCTCCACGAGGCTCCAACAGGGGATGGTGGCAAACCCTGCTGTACTCTTTCACCACAACTTTCTCTCACTCTTACTTCCTGTTTCTATTGTACCTGTATTTCAAAGGGCCAGCCTTGTCACACTCTGTGTCACGCTGAATATCCCTGAGAACTACGTTAAGGGTACACGTGTCTGTGGAGTGCTCAGCCACTTGCACGTTAATTTCACGAGCAGGTTGTTTCGTTGATCGGATCAACTGGAACCCTCGACGTCGTAAGTGATGGAGTGCCAACAACAACTTACATACTAAATAACCACATAGTTAGTTCTCTTGTTAACGTGAAGAGAGTTGTGGTGGGTTTTCATTGGTAAGTGTCAACACAATGCAAGTAAAAGCAGAAGGTAAGTCAGGTATTCCAATGGAAGATTGTCTAAAACATTACATAACATCTTCTCACAAAGTGACCTATCATATCCCATTTGCTGTATAGCAAGCCTGCCTCAGCCATACTATAATGGAAAAAAAGAAAACAACAGAGCATAAGAAAAAACCAACAAAAGCTTCAATGTTGTTGCTCAACCTGCCAGAAAGAGCATCTAAATCTTCTCAAATTATTCATATTAGAAAAGGAAGAACATTGAATAATGTAGTTCTAGAAATACAACATTAAAAAAAAAATAAAAACAATTTTTAAAAAACCAAAAAGATGTGGCATATTACAGGTGGAATGCTTTTAGTAATAAGTCAGCTAAATCTGCACTGACCCATAGCTAAACAACCGAAACAAAACCAAAGATGATGATTATAACAGGCTATGTTTTTGTTTTAGGACACATTAATAGTTGTTTCTATTTTAAGAATTTCTGTTATTATTTTTTCAATAAATAAAACTTAATGATTCAAATGATATATATAATTTCCAAAAAAAATAGCTATTTTACCATGTATGCCCAAGGTTTGTCCCAGCCAGAACTCCAAATGTCGTCCCAAGCTCACAACACGTCTACAACACATCAGAGATTTTACTCCAAACCAGGAAATTTCTGCAGACTAAGAACCTCTTGTCTAACAACACTAAGAAACAAGTAAACAGATTAAACCATATAAAGATAGATCTAGTTATCTGTGCATGATAATCTCGTAGCAGAATAGTGTCCTGATATTGAAATGTTGTATTCTCTCAGCTAATAACAATTGGAATGTAACCTAAAAATACACTTGATAATTCCTGAAGCTCTAGGCTACACAAATAATATTAATAATAATGATAATTTTTCTTTTTTTTTTTTTGCCAGAAGAGCAGTATCATATATTTGACAAGAGAAAGATAGTCAATGTTATAGATATGCATTTTCCTTCCTTTTGTTTGTACTTTTTGTTTGTTTTTTGTTGCTGCTTTTTTTACTATTAAGAGTAGCTATGTGCATGTGTATTTGGTTGTAATACACACACACACACACACACACACACCATATTTCAGTCTAATCTGACACCATGTCACAGATGCACCATATTCCTACAGTATTTGCTTGTGTATAGGGTGCATCAAAGCACACACAGGGCATGGTTTTGTAAGAAGACAATAGTAGCAAGACACACGTTTCTGCATGTGCAGCTGGTTGTATGGTGATAGGATGAAAGAAGGCAACATTCCAGAGGGCAAAGAAAGTATCTCTGTAATTATGCACTCGTGTGTGTGTGTGTGTAGTAGTACATATGTATTGTTTTCAAATTCATAACATGAGGAGAGGTTGTGATCATGATCATGGAGACCATCCTTAAATTGTAAGATTGATAAAGTCAATATCCTGCAGCTCAATGTTCTAATGCTTGCATCAGAGTGAACTCTGTTAATATATATATGTTTGCAAAGGTAGGTTGTTGCAAAAGGCAACAACTTTTTGACTGCCTCCTCATAACAAGGAACATGTTTTTTATATAGTTTTACTTATGTCTAATGAATCCTTGTTACCCCCAAGAATTTCGTTTTTACCCCACTTGGGGTAATTTACCCTATTTCGCTGATCCCCAATCTATTTGATTAGAGATGACCAGAAGCTAAAATAAAAATCAACATACACACCTATATATAAACATGAGTAATTTTTTTTTTTTTTCAAATATATGATAATATAAAACAGACACAAAAGTAGAAGGAAGACTGAGTGTACACCAGATGTGACGACAAGCTAAATTTTCAATGAGTAAAAAAGAAAGAAAGAAAAAAAAATCAATACACCACTGACTTGCACATGTTTCTCTAAATTCCATCAACAGACATATTGTATACATTAACGGATTCTTACAAAACAAAGAGTTTAAAATTGGTACACTGCAACAGTGCAATTAACATTTTGTAATAACGAGCAAATATAAACAATGAAAATACAAAAATAGAAAGATTTTAACAAATAAAAAAAGAATTTAAAAAAATAACATTGCTGGAGAAAAGTGATTTGATAGATGTATCCGATTTCTTCTAAAAGGAAGAAGATATGAGTGGAGAGGGGATTCGACCTAAATGATATGATCAATAAAGTAAACAGATAGAACACACACACACACACACACACACACATTAATTAACCACAATCTTCTTTAGTTTTGCCGAATGAATTACATTCACATTCTTGTTTTCTCCTTTGAAAGTCAGTGCAGCTTTGTTGTTGTTGTTGCTGCTGTTTAACCCCAAGCCAGCTCGAAGACATTCCAACCATAACCATTCTGCCCTTCTCTCAAGCATCATATATCTAAAACTAAATTAACCAATCTAGTTTTTAATTTTCAGGATGTTATGGCATAACTTAGGGAAGTTTGGCTGCTATTTCCAGCAGGTTGAGCAACCAAATAGAGGCTGCCTCTACAGTAGTTATGGTGGTGTCATATAACCAGCAAAGTCATAGAAACATCACTGAAAACTTCAATTCTATGCAAGGCAGCCCTTCTGGTTAGAGCTACAATAACATTGATATTGTACAGAACAAGATAAGAAACAATCATCTTAATATATCATTGTGTGTGTGTGTGTACATACGTATGCATGCATGTTCCAAGTTATAGGCCAATGTTTTTGCATTTTAGGTAGGTGAAAGACCTTAGGGTGTTTTAATTTTTCTGATAATTTCTATATTCTTAACAAAAAAGAAATAAGAATGTTGTACATCACCAACCACTGCAATCATTACTGGCAAAAGATACTGATTAGAAAGAAAAAGAGATTAATTCAATATATTAGTACAGTATTTTTGGTGAGGAAAGTGTTTTCACAGAAATTGAGGAAAAAGTAAAATAGTATTTTGGTTACAGATATTCTTTCACTCTTTTACTTGTTTCAGTCATTTGACCCCAGGACTTATTCTTTATAAGCCTAGTACTTATTCTATCAGTCTCTTTTGCCGAACCACTAAGCTACAGGGACATAAACACACCAGCGATGTTGGGGGCACAAACAGACACACAAACATATATATATACATATATGATGGGCTTGTTTCAGTTTCTGTCTACCAAATCCACTCGCAAGGTTTTGATCAGCCCAAGGCTACAGTAGAAGACACTTGCCCAAGGTGCCACACAGTGGAACTGAACCTGAAACTATGTGGTTGGTAAGCAAGCTACTTACCACACAGTCACTCCTATATATATATATATATATATATATATATATATATACACACACACGCGCGCGCGCATCATTGCCTTCTGGTTTCACTGAATCACTCTCATCTCTTCTAAAATGTGAGTAGTCAAATAGCTCCCCTACAGCAAGAAACCTGTTCTACTTGGCCAAAAGAGAGAGGGGAAGAAACCAGGGAAGATAGTGAAAGGAAACATTTGACGGCCTTACCAACTAGCTACAGAAAGACTAACCCATAATCTGCTAGGTTGTGTATGAGGTGAAAGGTGGAGGAGGTCCATGATCATTGAAGCCTGCAGGCATGGTACATGGAGATAATCAAACAAGAAACTAGCCAGTTGCAAGTTCATATTCTTATGTTGACTTTACCCTTTTCTCCAGACAAAATACTTATAATGTAAATTACATCAGTGGTTGTTCAGCCTCGAGTCAGCCTTCAATGAGTGGACTTGTGAGCAAAGACATCCCAGCCACGACAATCCAATTTCTTACTTTTTTTTTTAAAGACAATAGGCCATAATTTCAAGATTTGGCTACTGATGCTAGTAAATAAAGCAACCTCATAGAGGCTCACCCACCAACTTTTCAAATCCTGGGGGTTTTGATTATTTACATTAGTTTATTGAGATGCAGAGCCAGCAACAGATGTCAGAGAAAAGTTATCGGCAATAGGCTAGCATTCTATCCAAAGAGATTAGTTTCTCAGCTACTTAACACCACATAGGTCAAAGTGAAACACCAATTTTTAATATTATATCAGTCCTTAGACTTTGAGTTATTAATGGTACAAAAGATCTACGACAATGCAACATGCATAGAATTATGAAACATAGTTGTATATGTTGCATAAATTTAGGTTGACCAGTGAATCTAGTGAGAGTGGTGGAAGAAGTGGAGCATCATGTTAGGTGTGGATTTGTAAACCTAGATAACTTTACAGTATAATCAACACCAATATACTATAGTACAAGAAAATTATGAAGGCGTAGGGAGAGTTGAAGAAAGTAATAGCAACCCAGAAAAATAGAACAAAAAATAATAGGGAGAGAAGGAACAGAGGTGTTGGTAAGACACGGAAGGAATAAAGAATAACACAGGAATGGATCAAAGATGGATAGGAGAGGAATAAGAGAGGGAAAATGAATAAGTGGAGGGATAACAGGAGAATATGAGAGTGAGAAAGAAGGGGGAAGATTAGGAAGAGTTGAAAGAAGAGAACCAAAAAGAAAAGCAAGCATGAACTGTTGCGATAGAAGAAGCTCACCACCGTCTTTGTTGTTATAGCATCTGAACTGCAATATAACACCATTCTATACCATTACACTCTCTGCTTCATACATGTACTGTTTCAAAGACTAATATTATACATGCATACATACATATGAATAAATAAAACTTAAATGAATATTAGAAGAATTACTAATTGAAGTGAAATAATATATTCTATATTCTCATTATACATGTAATTTTGCATTTCTTCAAGTTTCAAACCATTAAAAAAAAAATTTCTTCCCAACCACACTTCCAGCTCATTCAAATTTTACTCCAGCATAAAAGTTGTTATTGAATCATTAAAATTATCCTTTTGCTATAAGCACAAGGCCTCAAATTTGTGGGGAGGGATAAGTCGATCAAATACTGGTATTTGACTGGTAGTTGATTTATGAACCCTGAAAGGCTGAAAGTCAAAGTCAACCTTGGCGGAATTTGAACTCAGAACATAAAGACAAGTGAAATGCTGCTAAGCATTTTGCCTGGCATGCTAGCGATTCTGTTAGCTCTAATAATAAGTATAGCACAACAAACATTTTAAGGTCATATCTTGCTAAGGCAGAGGTTAGCTCACAGGCCCCATAACAGTCTTCTCCGGTTTGTCCCAACAAATTAACTCTCATGTCCATATTTCTTTCTCCGTCATTTTTAACCATACTTTTGTCAGTAAAAATGGTCTAAGGTAGTTCATATGTATTTATTACCATGGTCCAGATGATTTTATCCATTCCTAAGATTCTTTATCAGATGCATCAGCAATTGATTGACATGCTGGACATGATTTGGCTATCACATCTGCATTGGATTACATTTTTGACCAATAACAGTATCTACGAATCATTCAATTCATTTAGGCCATATCCCAATGACTTTCATGCAGTCAATTACAATTTAATTTTGGAATATTTTTAGAATAATTACTTCACAAGAATTGGACTTCAAGATTAAATTCCCATGACAATTAATTGCATCACAATTTATCCTATATTCTCTCAGATGTTCATCATCAAAACTTGGTTTTACTGGTCGACCATTATTGATCAATTAATTCAAATAATATCAATATCAGACTTCATGGCTGATTCAATTTCTTTAGTGGTAACTGGCATACCATCAAAACTTACATGAATAATTTCAAACAAATCCAGACAGAATGATTTTTACATCTTCCATCAAAATTCTAATTAAATCCTATCTGTAGTCTTAAGAATGCATTGACATTTTCAATATTGCTTTAGAGCTTTATATCATATCGTATATTTGAAAGACACCAACAAGGCCACCCAACATTGCAAATGCAAAGATTGAAGCACCAGTATATTTTTATTTGGTGATAATATCTGTTAGTGTCTTATGATCAATGATTAATTCAAAATGTCATTGGGTATCCAGCTGTAGAAACCATGATAGATCAGACTGGAACCAGGTACAGCTCTCCAACTTACCAGTTCCAGTAAAACCATCTTAACCCATGCCAGCATGGAAAGCGGATGCTAAATGATGAATACAACTGATAATCCTTTTTATCTATTTGTGAGAATGGTCATTGATGTGCATTTAGTGTTTTAAAGGTTTGAGCTTTGTTCACCCCCTTCCCCCCCCCCCACAAACACATTCACTTTGTAGCAAAACTGTTCCAACAAAGACTGGTGACACATCTACTACAAAATTTAGTGGCAATTTTCAGTGCAATACATGAATTGTGTGATGTCATTTGTTTCAAGTCATCAAAACTTTGACAGTTATCTGCCCATTTAAATGGTATGTTCTTTATCATTAAATCATTGCACAGTAAGGTTTACTATGCTCTTAATGGACAAGCAATAATACTGACTTTCAAAATACAAGCTAATACTTCATGTTCTTTGGAATCAGTAATTTTCAAAAGCACCAATATTTGAATCAAGATAATCAACTTCTTATTGAAAATAATAAATTACATTTTCTTTTGCTTCAAGTTTGCTTCCCAACCACATGGTTCAGGTTCAAGTTCAGTGTGTGTCTGTACAACCAAAATAAAATGTATTATGTGAAATATAACATTTTCATAAGGTGCTATGCGGCGAGATCAAACCCAGAAGCTCATGATTAGAAAGCCGACTTCTTGATTATTCTGTCATGCCTGCACACATAAAACTAAAAAATACCTTTTAAACAAATGTGAAACACTGAAACCACAAAAATGCAACTATGTTACATCTTTGTGAAAGACATTACATTACACATTTTCAGTAGCTGCTAAAAAAATATCAAAGTATTACCAGTTAATATGGCATGATGTTGAATTAATTACGCATTATTTCATAGTTTCAATATTTCAATGATATGACTGTTTTATTCTTAGAATGACATTGTAGGTTAGGTGGAAAATGCTAGATCTGGTCAGTTTGAACATAAAACAGATAGAATATTTTGGCCAGATATAGCAGGTTCAAATGCTAGAGTTAAACAATACAAAATTAAATTGGTCAGAAAAGCTCTGGGACATATGTAGAAAACTTTTCAGAAGTTGAATACATTCATACATTTCAATGCAAATGGTGCTGGTGAAACATTCCCATACAAATATCTGCCAACAGTAAGGACTACAGGCCTGCTACAGTTGTTTGAGACAAGAAATCAAAAGTATATATTGCTGGGAAGGTCACAGTGCAAAACCAGTGAGAAAGATAACATCTGCTTCAAAAGCTACAACTTCTCTCACCAGTTTATAAGTTCACACTTGTATTGATAAGCATCTAAATCAGTTCTCTCTAAAAGCTATGGTCTTCAAGTAAAGAAAACACACCAGCTAACACACACTCTATATATTAAATATCTAAGTGGAAAAGCAAACATATACAAAACTTCCTTAAAATTCAGCATATACATTTTGTTGTTGTCATTATTTGAATTCCAATGATAAAGCTAAACCAACACCTTTATAGAAAAATTCAAAGAATTAAACACACACACACACACACACACACACACACACACATCATGCATACATATATATATATATATGACTGACCAGTCCCATTTGACCAGTACATCTGTCAGACAGGACTTTGATGACTGCTATGAAGCAGGAAAGTATACTAGCCCCTATATATATTTAATACTCAATATTTCATATATTCAATAAGACATTCAATACTTCATTTCATTTTACTATTTATATTATATATTCCCTATTCTATATCCCACATTAATTTTATAAGAATATAAATAAAACAAAAAAACAGAGTTGGAACTCTTTTAAATAATATATATATACACACACACACACACACACACAAACACATGCACAAACATGTGTATTTACACATATACATGCACAGACATATATATATATATATATATATATATGTATATTATCATCATCGTTGTTGTTATTTAACATCCATTTTCCATGCAGGCATGGGCTGGATGGTTTGACAGGAGCTGAAAAGCTAGAGGACTGCACCAGGCTCCAATCTATTTTGGCACAGTTGCTATAGCTGGATGCCCTTCCTAATGCCAACTTTACAGAGTGTGTTAGGTGCTTTTTATATCGCACCACACACACACACACACACACACACACACACACACAAAGCGCCACTTATACAGTAAAAATTTGTCATTTAATGGCCTGCAACTGTACAATAGCCATCCAAAGATTTGGGAAGCATGACCAGTTTCCCCTGAGACTTTTAATAGGTATTTAAATGAAATTTCTTTTTAGCATCCCAAATCAACCATCTGAAAATGGCTATAACTAAATCAGAGCAGCCTTTACCCACTTATTGATCCACCAACTAAAAATGGCATACATTATTTAAAAAAGAAAAGATAAAGAATAGCAAAGAAAAACATTAGATGAGTGGACATACACAGAGATGAAACACAAATTCAACTCTGAAAGCAGCATTCCATTCCAGCATGACCTTAAATTTAATAGCTAAAACAACCTAAAAGTTAAAGCACACACACTGTAAGTAAGTTGACACATGTACATTTGATAAACCTACATTCAGCCTCACTGTGTATATAGTCACTGTAGGTCAGACCACAGAGCTCTCTAACTCACACTCTCTCTCTCTCACACATACACACACACACACACACACAATCTCTCTCTCTCTCTCTCTCTGCAGGATGAACCAGTGAAGAGCTTCACTAATTTCAATTGGATATGGTTATCTTATTAAGAATGTCTATTTCCTTGTCAAGATTGTCTACTTATGTTCATCCCACAAAGAGAGGAAGTAGCTTAGAGCTACTTATAAAATATTTCTGAGTAACAGGTGCTAATTTTACTCACTTGCAATTATCCACATACAGTCTGTCTCACAAGCAAAGGAGTAGGCTTGGTGCCTGTTACCTTAGAGTATCTCTAAGTTACTCTTTCTCTCTGTCAAGATGAACATGAGCAAATACTTTTGTAAGATGACAATAACCATTCCAAACTAGTCAAGCTGTTCTCAAGTTTGTCCTACAAAGAGAGCCTTCCCTGTGGTTTAAAAGTAAAAGTGAAGGTTAACTGAAAAAAATAAGTTTTCAAACTTAAAATGGTTAACTTTAGAATTCTATCTAATCAATGAGACAAATTATATAACGAATGAAAGAAAAATTTATTTTTCACAACACTAAAAACTACTCAGACACTAAGACTATATGATTACAAAAGATTACAGAATAATATTTTTCTAAGAATGAAGAAAACCAACGTGTGTGTATGATTATTATTGATCCAGCAGTCTGGAAATACACTAGCTTACACTTACACAACATACACAATTCTGCTGGCTCTCTATCACTAATATAT